>NC_141144.1:135999450-136310284 GCF_053477565.2 Lygodium microphyllum
GCTATACAAGGAAGCAGACTGACAGTCTTCTAACTAAGTAATATTTAAGTATACACAATCACTCACATAATACTTGCACCAAAGTATATATACAGTTTGGGTCCTCAAGTGTAGGACAATACTCTCAACTTGCTTAGAGTTCGACCTGTCTCCCAAACTAATTGCACACTGTCTTGTGCACAATAGAGAAGACTAGCACTACCCTTAGGGAGAGACCACATGAGAGGTTTTCAATTGCAGGTGTTGAAGACTCCAACGAAAGTGTCGTTCACTCTTCATCAACACCCAACTCTGAATGCTTATCCCTTACCATCCGACAAGCCCGCAAAGAATCGTCATGTATAGAATCCCCAACAAACCAAGACTTGTGCTGGCCATCAATGCAATCCCCAACACAGAATAGCCCTACCACCAACTCCAACAACCTTCCACCAGCCACCTTGGCCACCAATAGGCCCCCAGGACCTTCTTTCACACCACCACCAACACTCCGCCATGGCAACCACAGACGCCCTTGCCACCCACATCTTTGGTGCATGCTAACGCCTGCTACCTACGACGGTGAGTGCCATGGGGCTGGCACTCATCTAGGAGGGGGGTAATGTTAACCCTCAAACGAACGAAGGTGGAAAATCAAGAAAAGCTAAAGTAGAAGACAAAGACAAAGGCCATGGAAAAGAGAAACGGAAGACAAAGGCGCACAAGGAAAAGCGCAAGTCAAAACTTTTGTAAAAGAGCGCAAGTGCATCATGGTTTAATTCAAGGAGCGCCGGGCTCTCACCCGTGCAAATTGTAAATGTAGACGGGCGGTGGAAAGGAAGCTAGGAAGATAGAAGGACAATGGGAAAAAGGGCCTAGGCTACGGCCGGTCATGTAAAAAAGGGAAAAAGGGGACGACCGCCCAAAAGGGATTTAGGGTTTTGTATATAAAGTTGAAAAGTGAATGAGAAGCTCATTCTTGTGTGTGGCTAAAAGTAGCTCTCCTCTTCTTCTTCTTCTTCTTCTTGTTCTTGCTTGCTTGAGCTTGTGCTTGAGAGAGGGAGTGTGAGAGTGTGAGGGAGTGAGTGTGTGAGGGTGAGGGACCGAGGAGGAGAAGCTTGGAGCTTGGAGCGTGGAGCTTGAGGATAGAGCTTGCTTGAAGCTTGCACTTGGATCGTGGAGCTACGGGAGTGCGTGGGAGAGGAGGTAACTCGAACAGCACGGGGGTAAGCTCACTACACCTATAGATATGGATGGCGCGTCGGTTATGTGAGAGGTAGCCATTAGTGCTCGGCTTGGAACGGTTGAAACAATAAGCGGTCCGTGGGTCTTGGCGGTTGAGTGAAAGCTCCCACACTAATCATGTCTATCTATCACTTCATGAAGACAATGAGGGAAGGAAATAAGAGTAAAAAGAGGACATGAGGAAGGAAGAGCCAAAGAGTAAAAAACAAGAGCCAAACAACAAGGAATAGAATAATAATCAAGCAACCTACCAAGGGAAGGGAGAAGGAGGACAAGGAGCTTGCAACCTAGCCACCACCCATCGGAACAAGCAAAGAAGGTGAGTTCTTCTTCTCTCTCTCAATCTTGTTTGCTTTCTTTTTGTCTGTTTCTCTATCTCTCTCTCTCTCTCTCTACATGCTATAGACTGTCATCTATGGAGGTTTTTTTGCGTCTAACAGTTTGCAAAATATGGTTCGACTGTGCGCGTCTATCAGCACATCTAGATGACAGTGTAGACGCAGGTTTCAGCTAGTGCTTGCAACCATGACCATGCTTGAGGTCACAAGCACTAGAACTCATCATGTAAAAACGTTTCATCTATATACACTACAACAAAAAGGCCTCTTAGACGCACTTTTAGACAAAATTTTTGAATATAGAGAAAATCTTATGGGCGCATCTACCCACCCGTCTATTTGCGCGTCTACAAACTCGCGTCTATAATTGCATGTATAAAGAAATTTACACGCAAAAATAGACACGTATATACACGCGTGAATACAAGTGCAAAAAAAACCAAAATTATTACTTATTTAATTTCTTTTGTGCGTCTACCAACACGTCTACATGGCAAATTAGACGGGCATATAGAAACGTCCATAGACATGCTTTTACAAGCATCCATAGACGGAACGCAAAACAAAAAATCTCATTAAAAAAAGATATTTAATTTCTTTTTTAAAAATTGAATTATGTAGTGTGTGTATAAGCACATGTACTCTGCATTTTAGACACGCTTATAAACACGTGTTTTCTGCAATTTAGACGCGCAGATAGACGCGCAAAACAGAACTGGAAAAAAAAAACCAGAGAGCATGTGGTTGCTTTACATGCTCTTTGGTTTTTTTTTCCCTCTTCCATGCATCAAATTGTACATTTGGAAAAAAGGCAATGGATCTGAAAGCACGAGAATTGAAAACAAAAGTCCATGTATTCATTATAGATAAAAAGCATTTACTTGGGGAGTTTAAGTGCTTGCGACCTAAAGCGTGGCCGCAAGGAGTAGGCTCAAAGACGGATAATAGATATACAAGAAAACAAGGCCATAGAGGAGGTATGGTGCTCCTCTACGAATCTAAAGAAGAAACATCTTTGCTAGCACCACCATGGCTACTAGCGTCGCTATCCCCCTCCTCGCTATGCTCCGCATCCGAGTTCGCCTACACACACAAAAGATCAAGGTTGCTTATGTATACATGGTGGAGAAAAAGTTATAATTAGCTATAATTTTAATAGGAAAGTAAGAACAACATACCTCCGCTGCCTGTCGAATTCTCATAGCCTGGTTGTATTGGTCCTCACTGATGAGACCCTCCTCATAGAAGTGAAGCCATGTGGCTGCGTGGTTATGGCATCGATGGTAACCTACCTCTCTAGGAGTAGGTATCCT
Organism: Lygodium microphyllum; assembly: GCF_053477565.2. NCBI lineage: Eukaryota > Viridiplantae > Streptophyta > Polypodiopsida > Schizaeales > Lygodiaceae > Lygodium > Lygodium microphyllum. The sequence goes on from NC_141144.1 coordinate 136,002,326, forward strand.
ACCAACGATACTAGTTTGCAAAACAATTATGATATATACAAACAATTATGAGACACAATGTATTAGAACAAATTATATAAATAATTGAAAGAAATATAAATTTTAAAAAACTAGAAATTAAAATATACTTACAAACTCTGCCTCCCATGACTCTCTGCCACTCGATCCGTAATGCGACCATCCCATGGTTTCCATTTGGATGCGTCACGCCTCTACATGCTAGGGACTCTTCACTTTCTTTGCTGCTTTCTTCTTGGCTTTCTTCCACTCTATGCAGTGGCACATAGGTGGTTGGCTATAGGCTCTACGCCCCTCCTCCTGTCTCCGCAATGAGTCCCTAGCGCATGTCATGAGGTGGGATCTTTTGTTGTGAAGCAAATCCCTCACTTTTGTGCATCCCCAATCATCTGAGAATCGTTGATCCTCAGGATTTGGGTACCTCCTATGGACTGCCCTCAACACCTCTTGCCACAAGCCGCTTTTTTGATTTTTGAAGTAAACGAAACAATCTTTATACATCACATGCACGACGCTCCTCATGTAAGCCATTACATCCCTTCCTTCATCATCATGGAAGATACCACGAGTATCTGTAACTCTATAGTACTGGCATACAGGCTCCTCTACGTGATCTTCTGGTGAGGGTGATCGCTCGCCACCTCCTAGGCAACCCCCACACAAGCCTCGTCCTCCCCCTCGACTCTCCCTTCTCCCACTCTGTCGACTACCCTCTGCCTCACTGGATGCATGTGCTTCTGCAGATGCACATGCGTCGACTAACGCTTGTGCTTTAGCCGATGCATGTACATGTGCTACAGATGGAGTACCTGCAGTTGGAGTTTGGGAAGTAGTGCCAGGCAAAGACGTCAGAGGCATTCCAGACATGCGCTGAACACCTCGTCTACTATGGGAGCGCGGCCAAGGTGTCTGGTCATCTCTCCCATGAAGTCTTCCTGACTGGGAATAACTCTAAAAAATGCATTGATCCCTCTGTTGAACAAGCCCAATGTATCATTCATGCGATCCAAATCCGGGTCATTGCTAGATGAACCAGGATGCGTCATTTGCAAAAAAAACACAGAAAAAAGACAAATTCGTACAATTTCAAAATTAAAAATTTATTTTTTATCAGAGTTGGCTAGTGCGTGTATAGCCGCGTCTAAATTGCAGGATAGATGCGCTCTCAGACGCATCCCTAAAGTCAACCCTCTGGTCAGAGCGTGTGTATATTCGCATCTGAGATGTAGTATAGTCGCGCTATCAGATGCGATTTCTAAGTCAATGCTTCTGGCGTGCGTGTATCCTCACGTGTGGATTGCAGAATACACATGCTTGGAGACGCGACTCTGAAGTCAAAGCTTCTCGGTAGGGCGCGTGTATTCTCGTGTCTCACATGCAAGATACATGCGCTTGGAGACGCGACTCTGAAGTCAAAGCTTCTTCTGTTCAGAGCGCTTGTATTCTCGCGTCTCTGACGCAGAATACACACGCTCTGAGACGTGGCTATAGATGCAATGATAGTAAACATAGCTTCGTGTCTATCCTTGTATCTGTACTGAAATGTAGACGCGCTGGCAAATGCGCTCACTCGGCTGATTTCAGTCCGACGACCGCCATTCATGATTTATTTGTGCTATACAAAATGCAATCATAGATCCTAATACAGAGAGAGAGAGAGAGAGAGAGAGAGAGAGAGAGAGAGAGAGAGAGAGAGAGAGAGGACTCACCTTGGGTGTTTGGTATGGCGGGTGGTGGCGCTTCTTCCTTCTCCTTCTTCCTCTCCTTGGTGAGTTACTCTCCCTTGATGCTTGCTTGCTGCTTGTTGTCTCCTCCCTTTGCTTCTTCTTCCTCTTGTTCTCCTCTCTCTTGTTCTCTCTTTCTTCCTCTCCTTGGCTTTCCTTTTTCCCCTCTTGTCTCTTTGTAGTGAAAGAAGAGGTGAGTCATAAGGAGGTGAGGCATGAAGAGACTGCATGTCGGCTAAACTCGAGCTTCAAAATGCACAAAAAATGCAGGAAAGAAAAGGCATAGTTTGAAAAGAAATGATTTAAGTATCTTTTGAATTTTGACGTTTGCAACTATTTTCGTGTGTATATGCGCATCTAAGTTTACGTAAACGCGCGTATAGACGCGAAGTTAGACTGGCAAATAGACACAAATTTAGATGCGTAGGTAAACGCAGATATAGACGCACATTTAGATTTTCTCATAATTTTTTGTTTTTAAGATAAGTTTTGATAGTAAGTTCTTATCATAAGTTTTTATGTATTTATGATAAGTTTTGTGTATTTAAAATTGAGATCTTAGAATAATTAATACGCCAACTTGAAATTTAGAATAATTAATACGATCACACATGCATTTAATTTTTATGAATTAGTTTTAATCATGTCATTGTCATCACCTAGTGCGGTGCATGCTAATGAGTTAATGAGCACATCCTCAAGTGAGGATGAAACATTACGTCTTCATAATCGAGATGCATGGCTATGACGAAAAATTAAATGCATGTGTGATCATTTTCGAGGGTGTATTTTTCGAGCATGTCGAGTTGTGATGTCACACCTCAACATGTATGGAGAATGGGACCGAGATAAATCACCAGTATTCATTGTTTTTTTTAACACTAAGATTGCTAGTCTATGTTACTCAATATATATCAACGTACATGAAATTCCCTTTTGTGGTTGAGTAGGAGGCGGTGCCACATCCTCAGATGCTCCCTCATGGGCATTGAGAGGCTGCAAAACGTCGACGCGAGGAGGCAGAGTCTTCAAGAAGAGTGCCAGACTGACGACCATGATAGTAGCCCTCATGAAATGCCCCATCAAGTTGTAGAGGATGAGATTTTGGACAACATGGTACACCATCTATTTTCGCGATCGGTTCAGGGAGAAGGTCACTCTACGAAGCCAGATGATCCACTATACGTAGTGTCATCTACCCCATTGTGTGAAGGTTGTACGTACTCCGTTCTTCGTGCGTCCCTCAAGATACTTAGCTTGCAAACAATTTATGGATGGAGTAATGTCAGTTTGAATGCGTTATTGAAGTAGGTATCAATTCAGTTTAGCTTGTGAATCATAATATTAATTGTTCTATTTTGAAATCAGACACAAATATATGTTGGTGATTTTTTAACTCACTTTTAAAAATATATGTAGGTTATTATCACAAATGCTTCCAAAAGAAAACAAATTGCTAACTAAGAGAGAGCAAGCAAGACATTACTTGACATCTCTGGGAGGCCTCGATTATGTCAAGATCCATGCATGTGTCAACGATTGTGTCTTATTTCGTGGGATTCATGAGTTCGCACGAAGTATCCTATTTGTGGTCAATCAAGATACGAAGTGGAGATGAAGTCAATGGATATGCCTCGTAAGGTTTTGCGACATTTTCTCATTGTTCCACATATTCAACTTATGTTCAAGTGTAAGTCTATTGGAAAGCTCATGTCATGGCATGCTAGTTATCGTTCAAGTGATGGAAAATGGAGGATCCCTGCAGACACACCGGATGGCAACATATAGATAATTTGTGGCCCATTTTCAAAGAAGAGCCAAGAAATTTGAGATTTGGTTTAGGTATGGATGGAATCAATCCATTTGGCATCAAAAGCACATCATACAATGCATGGCCAGTGGTATTGGTGAACTATAATATTCCTCCATCCATGGCAATTAAAAAGGGACATGCAATGTTGTCCCTTCTGATTCCTGGAAAGCACAAGGTAAAAAACATGGACATTTACTTAGAGCCTTTGATTGAAGAGTTAGAAATGTTATGGGAAGGTATTGAGGTGCAAGATACTAGCGCATTTGCATCCTCTAGAGATTTCACGTTGAAGGCCATGTTGTTGTGGACCATGCATGACTTTTCTACGGAGAGTGTTCACGTACATGCATATAACTCTATATTTGAAATTCAAGACTTGAATCAATTACATTTTATTAATTCACTTGTTTTTTCAGGTTTAACCACATCAAGATATCATGCATGTCCTATTTGCGGTCCCTCTCTAGTTTCCTCTAGGCCGGCACGTTTAAAGAAGGTTATCTACGACAATCATAATCGATTTCTTCCTATTGACCATCCCAAATATGTTCTCCCTACTAATGGAATGACTCCACAATCTCTAACCATTCAATATTGAAAGGAGAGATGGATTAATGCCGACAGCCACCCTCCACTCGGCATGAGTCGGTAAGAAGTGCATTTCTCTCGATTGACTTTAAAGTATTTAGCATGATGAATTGTTTACATAATATATTGTTTGTTTGTTAGGTTCTCTATATTTTTTCATCTTTTGTATTGGACTGTACTCAAGATGGTTGAACTCCATGCACATATTCGAAAATGTTGTATCTACATTATGGGATCACTTGATAGGGGCTCGTGATTCAGTCAATGTAAGGGATCACTACAACAAAAAGGCTCCATAGATGCACTTGTAGACGCAATATTTGAATTGTGAAAAAAAATGTCGGGCGCGTTTATTAACGCGTCTATTTCCACGTCTACAAAATTGCATCTAAAAGCACGCTTATGATCATAGTTACACGCACACTTAGACGCGCCTATAGATGCGCGTATAAACGCGCTACGTAAATATATAATCATATTTATAAAAAAGTGGACATATTCATATTGTGCGTCTATACAAGCGTGCATCTACACGTCTAAAACCGCATTTACTCTGAAAGTTTTTGACGAGAATAGACGTGCATTTATCCTGCAATTTAGACGCGCTGATAGACGCGCAAAACAGAGGTATGAAAAAAAAACCAGAGAGCATGTGGCTTTGCAAGCCACATGCTCTCTGGTTTTTTTCCCCCCATCAACATCAAATTGTATGCTTAGGGAAAATGGAGAAAGATTATTTCAAAGATTGGATACTGAAAACAAAACAATGTATGTAGCACACGAAATTTCATATATATAGATGAAACGTTTTTACGTTATGAGTTCTAGTGCTTATGACATCATGGTCGCAAGCACTAGCTGAAAGTAATACATATCAAAAATGAAAATTACAAGTCAAGGGGAGGCATGCATGCATGGGGTTTCTCTATATCTCCTCAGAAGAGGCATCATCATCACTACCACCACTGCTGCCTGTACCACTCTGTTGCTACCACCGTTACTGCTAGTCCCCCCTTCGCTATCCTCAACTGCATCAGGGTTCGCCTACACAAAGGATTAAGGTATATAAATACCATTACAAACAATAAATTAGAGTTATCTATACTTTTCATGTAAAAAATAAAACATACCTCTTCTGGTGGTGGAATCCTCATGGCGCAATTATATTGCTCCTCCGTGATGAGTCCCTCCTCGTAGAAATGCTACCAAGTGGATGCCCGGTTATGACCTCGATGGTAGCCTACCTCTCTAGGAGTAGGCATCCTACAAACGATATGATACTACAAAATAATTTGAACATACAACGTATTAAAACACACTACATAATGAACTAAAACAAATGACAAAATTTAATTTTAAAAAAGAAATCAAATAATACTTACAAACTCCGCCTCCCATGACTCCCTGCCACTCGATCCATAATGCGATGATCCCATGGTTGCCATCTGGATATGTCGCGCCTCTGCATGATGGCGACTTGTCATTTTCTTTGCTGCTCTCTTCTTGGCCTCTTTCCACTCCTTGCGGTGGCAATTGGGTGGTTGGCCATATCCAGAGCGCCCCTGCTCTTGTCTCCACAATGACTCCTTGGCGCGCATCATAAGGTGAGACCTCTTGTTATGAAGCGTGTCTCTCACCTTTGACCGTCCCCAATTATCTGAGAATCGTGAATTCTCGGGATTAGGTACCTTTTATGTACTGCCTGCAGCACCTCTTGCCACAAACCATTTTTTTGGTGCTTGAAGGGAATCATGCAATCTTTGTATGTGGCATGCACGACACTCCTCAAGTAGGCTATGACTTCCCTCCCCTCAAAGTCATGCAAGATACCACCAACATCAGTGATAGAGTAGTACATTTGTGGAGGCTCACCTCTCTCATTTTTCGGTGAGGGTGATCGAGAGCCACCACCTAGGCAACCCCCACAAAGCCGTCGACCTCCTCATCCTCCCGCACCACTCTCCCTCCTCCCTCGACATGCACTGCCCTCTACCTCACTTGATACACGTGCTTCTACAGATGCACGTGCTTCGGCCGATCCATGTACCTCAGCTGATCCCTGTGTAGGCAAAGATGTGATAGGTGTCTCAGACATCACACTGAAAACCTCCTCTGCAGTGGGAGGGCGACCAAGATAATTGGTCATCTCCCCCATGAATTGCTCCTTATTGAATGGGGTTTTGGAGGATCCAGGATTCCACATCTACACAAGAAAAATCATATTACCATGTGTAGATAAAACATATTACATATAGCATCTATACCTGTGTCTCTGTGTGCCTCTACACCTGCGTCTCTGTGAGCATCTGTTAGCGCGTCTCTGTGGGCATCTATCAGCGTGTCTATTTCCACGTCTATAGCTACGTCTACACTGTCATCTGGACGCGCTAACATACGCGCACAGTTGCACCATTTCTTCTCAAACTTGCTTAAAAAACAAAGCTAAAAAACCTCCATAGATGACAAGATCCAGCATGTGAAGAGAGAGAAGAGAGAGACAAACAAACAGAGAAAGCAAACAAGATTAAGAGAGAGAAGAAGAACTCACCTTCTTTGCTTGTTCCAATGGGTGGCGGCGGCTAGGTTGCAAGCTCCTTGTCCTCACTCTCCCTTCCGTTGGTAAGTTGCTTCAATCTTGTTCTCTTCCTTGTTGTTTGACTCTTGTTCTTTACTCTTTGGCTCTTCTTTCCTCCTGTCCTCTTTTTACTCTTATTTCCTTGCCTCATTGTCTTCATGAAGTGATAGATAGACACAAGTAGTGATGTCAAGCTCGAACTGCAGAAAACGCGCAAAAAACGCAGGAAAGCACAGGTTTGAAAAGAAAGCCACAACTTTTTTTAAATTTTTCTATGCTTGTATGGCGCGTCTATCAGTGCGTGTAATGGCGCGTGTATATGCGCAGATAATTCCTGTTACATGCGCTTACAGACGCGCAGGAATAATTTAAGGAATCAATGCATGCATTTAGGGAATCAATTGACCTATGTGGTGACATATATAACAAAGCTTGAGGATAAGAGATAACACATTGGCAAGTCAATTGGCACATATGTAGTGACTTACTAGACCATCCCACTTACAATTGCATGCAAGTATCAATAGGTGGATAAAGCACGAATGGTTTTTAGCTAGAGAAAGATAATGCAATGAAGGTGTACACGAAAGAGATAGAGAAATGCATATTATCCATCAATCAATCAAAGATATGTACATGAAGTGACTTGATATAGTAATTAAAGTATGGTCATTTTTAGGATGCTCCATTGACTTCTGCAAGTTCCTATAACCTTGAAGTAGAATATAGCCAACCACACTGTCCATGGAAGGAAAACTTGGCCTCATAAAATTAACCTAGCTAATTTACTTATACATTTCATAGATAAGAGATTTGTAGTTGGCTTGTTGGTATTAGTCACCAACAAGTGGACACACTGGCTAAAGATGATGAAAAGAGGACATGTGCACATTGGTTACATGTGGTCCACCTTATCTAAAATTATATGTGAGCTATAAGTGTACCTTGACATGATTGGAATAGCTTGCATATGCACAAGCCAACTGATTTACATCGATCTACTCATGCTATGAATTGGCATGCATGGCTAGGTTAAGTGCACAACATTAAATGAGACATGTGAGTGCATTGATAAGTTCTCTCTCTCTCTCTCTCTCTCTCTCTCTCTCTCTATACATACATATATATATATATATTGCAAATGCACAAGTCAACCTTTGATTTATATATACATTCAATCATCATGCCCTATCCAATCACATTTGTATAGGGCATGATTGGATGTATATAGGGCATGAAATCACATATATGTAATTAGCTTTGAATAATTGGATGTATATTTGTAATACTCAGAAAGAACTAAAGTTGGTATTAATGTATATCATGTCCTATGCATGTATATGCCCTATACATGTATATCATGTCCGTATGATCCTATACATGTATATCATGCCCTAGCGTATGATCCAGGTGTAATTATGTCGTATATACATCCAATCATGCCCTATTCAAAAAAATACTAGCTGTTAAGAGGTTTGGTCATATTCAGGGACTTTATGAGAAATGAAAAATATGTGTGTGTATTTTCGCAGTTATAAGCATGTTTATCAGCGCGGATATACAGACCTGTTTTTTATACTAGCGTGAATAGACGCGCTGATACACGCGCTTATAAACACGCCCGCTTTTTCGCGTGTACAGTGCACGCCTATAGGGCCTTTCTCTTGTAGTGGAGGATTTACATAACATTGGTCACATGAGACGAGCCTAGCCACGCATTGGACCTAGAGGAAAGATTGAGCTACCCCATGCACCTTGGATATTGTCAAAGAACGAGGAAAAAATAGTGAAGGAACAAATATGTAGCTTTCGAACACCCACAGGATGTAGGAGATGTCTCAAGGGAGCCTTCATAAAGAAAAAGAAAAGAGGTGTGGAGCAACTATCTGGTTTGAAGTCCCATGATTGGCGCAAAATGATTCAAGTAAGGGTATCTCTAACCATGAATATAGTAATTAGTGGAATAACTATGTGTAAACTTTGGGATATGATGACTTTTTCCTCAACTAATCATTTGATCTATGAATATTGTTTACATTCAGCTCGTACTTCCTACTAGCATATCCCATTGTGTATCCAAAGATGTAGGTGATATCATTTACAAGATGGGAGAGCTTGTGAGGTGTGTATACATTATATTTTTTCATTATATATCTTTGAATTTCTACACAAAAATAAACAATTGTCAAATACATCCTGACAGATACGTGAGCTCAAAGGAAATTGATCCAAACACATTGCAAGATGATCGAGTATTATCTGTTGAGGTGGTTTGTTTGGTGAGGAAATTTTTCCTCGATTCATTTTGACTACTCAATTACATTTACTCGTACATTTGATTGCTGAGATCGCACTTTGTGGGAAAGTTCATGCAAGGTGGATGTTTTTTCTTGAGCGCTTCATGAAAACCTTGAAAGATTTTGTGAGGCAAAAAGCACGGCCTGAGGGAAGCATGGTTGAGGGTTGGTTAGTGCAATCATCCCTTGTTTATATCTCTGAATACCTTGTTGAAGTGGACCCCTCTCAACCACGACTATGGAAAGATGATGAAGACTTGAGGATGACCTCTATAGTACCTCAAGGAAAAGGAATAAGTAAAGTGCTAACAAAAGAATAACTTCGTATGTTAAATAGTTTTTGTGTGCTCAATAGTGATGTAATGAGCAAATGGGTGACACTATATAATGAAGCAAGGGCAAGAAGAAAAAGCAAAAGAAAAGCATTTCGCACCAGATATGGACGTAATGTCTCATTTCCAAATCATCTAAATGCGCTCCCAGGTCATATTGATATAGATTGGTTACATGAGAAAATGGAGAGAATGGAAAAAGAGGAGGAAATTAATATATCTCAAGAAGAGTGGGAATACATAGGAGGTTGCTTTTCAAAGGTGAGATATACTATCAATTAATTTGTTTCTATAAGTTATTTTATATATAAAAATTTGACATGTTTGATCTTAATCTTTTACTACTAGTGCACATTATTCAATGCTATTTGGTGTGAGGGTAAACATCTTTGAACTCAACATATAGATGAAAAGAGAAATACCCAAGATTGTGGTGTCCTTACTCACTTTGAGGATGCCAATGGTACCATGGAAGGTTATTGTTGCTTGATCCAAGATGTTCTGAAGCTTGACTTCAGACGATTCTTTATGTATGTAGTGGATGTGAAGTTGTTTAAAGAAGTCATAACAATTGGTGAGCATTGCAAAATCAGACGTCATCCAAGTGGTTTTGTAATCATTAACTCTACAAAATTTCACCAAAACAAGAATGACACATTAGTACTACCTCAACAATGTGAGTAGGTATATATGCAAAAGCTAAATTTTTTATATGTATACATGTGATATATATACACAATATAATAAGTATTTAAATTTCTTGCTTTTGTTTTTTAAATACAGGTTGTGTATCATCCAATGGTAAACAATAACCGATGGTGGTATGTCATCCCTATATCTAATCGTTCAAAACCAATATATGGTAATATTACCGACATAGAGATAGCAGATGACAATCCAACAATTAATGATGATGTACATGATGACACTATACACTATAACAAAAAGGCCTCATAGACGCACATTTAGACGCGATTTTTGAATATAGAGAAAAACTTACGGGCGCGTCTATCCGCCCGTCTATTTGTGCGTCTATCATTTCACATCTATAATCACATGTATCAACGAATTTACACGCACAAATAGCGCTTTTACAAGCACTAATAGACGCAAACGGAAAACAAAAAATGTCATTTTAAAAAAAGATATTTAATTTCGTTTTTTAATTTGAATTATGAAGCGTGTGTATAAGCGCGTGTAGTGTGCATTATAGACGTGCGAATAAACGCGAATTATCTAAAATTTAGATGCGCTGATAGACGCACAAAACAGAACTGGAAAAAAAAACCAGAGAGCATGTGCTCTCTGGTTTTTTTTTCCCCCTCCCATACATCAGATTATGTATTTGGGAAAAAGACAATGTATCTTACGGGCACGAGAATTGAAAATAAAAGTCCATGTATTCATTATATATCAAAGCAATTACAAGGAAAGTTTAAGTGCTTGCGACCTAAAGAGTGGCCGCAAGCAGTAGGCTCAAAGAGATATCATACATATACAAGAAAAGAAGGTCTCATGAGGAGGTATGGTGCTCCTCTACGAATCTGAAGAGGAAACATCCTCGCTAGTACCACCATGGCTACTAGTGTCGCTATCCCCGTCCTCGCTATGCTCCACATCCGGGTTCGCCTACACACACAAAAGATCAGGGTTGCTTACATAGACAAGGTGGAGAAAAAGTTATAATTAGTTATACTTTTAATAGGAAAGTAAGAAAAACATACCTCCTCTGGCTGTCGAATCCTCATGGTCCGGTTGTATTGGTCCTCGGTGATGAGACCCTCCTCATAAAAGTGAAGCCATGTTGCTGCGCAGTTATGGCCTCGATGGTAATCTATCTCTCTAGGAGTAGGTGTCCTATCAATGATGGTAGTCTACAAAACATTTAGAGATATACAAACAATTATGAGTCACAATATATTAGACTAAAATATATAAAGAATTGAAAGAAATATAAATTTAAAAAATTTAGAAATCAAAATATACTTACAAACTTTGCCTCCCATGATTCTCTGCCGGCCGATCCGTAATGCGACGATCCCATTGTTTCCATTTGGATTCATCGCGCCTCTGCGTGCTGGCGACTCTTCACTTTCTCAGCTGCTTTCTTCTTGGCTTTCTTCCACTCTACGCGGTGGCACATAGGTGATTGGCTGTAGGCTCCACACCCCTCCTCCAGCCTCCGCAGTGAGTCCTTGGCGCGTGTCATGAGGTGGGATCTTTTGTTGTGAAGCATATCCCTCACTTTTGTACGTCCCCAATCATCCAAGGATTGCTAACCCTTAGGATTTGGGTACCTCCTATGGACTTCCCTCAACACCTCCTGCCACAAGCCGCTTTTCTGATTTTTGAAGGCAATGAAATAATCTTTATACGTCGCATGCACGATGCTCCTCATATACGCCATTACATCCCTTCCCTCATCATCATGAAAGATGCCACCACCATCTGTAACTCTATAGTACTGGCATACAACCTCCTCTACATGATCTACTGATGAGGGTGATCGCTCGCCACCTCCCAGGCAACCCCCACACAACCCTCGTCCTCCCCCTCGACTCTCCCTCCTCCCTCTCTGTCGACTGCCCTCTGCCTCGTTGGACGCACGAGCTTCTGCAGATGCACGTGCTTCTGCAAATGCTTGTGCTTCAGTCGATGCACATGAAGCACATGGAGTACCTGCAAATGGAGTACCTGCATATGGAGTACCTCTATGTGGAGTACTTGCATGTGGAGTCTGGGAAGTAGTGCCAGGCAAAGATGCCAGAGGCGTCCCAGACATGACACTGAACACCTCGTCCGCTGTGGGAGAGCGGCCAAGGTGTCTGGTCATCTCTTCCATGAAGTCTTCCCTACTAGGAAAACCTCCAAAAAATGCATTGACCCCCCTGCTAAAGGAGGCCAATGTATCATTCATGCGATCCACATCTGGGTCATTGATAGATGAACCAGGATATGACATCTGCAAAAAAAACACAGGAAAAAGATAAATTTATTTACATATAAAAAATCATATATTACTTACATTTTCAAAGAGCTTTCTTTAGACATTGAGCATAACACTTAAGTGCTAATGCTTCTCTTAAACAAGAAAACTGATAAACACAAACATGGGATTGGTCACATTTATCATTGCAAAAATATATTGTTTAATATCAGAACTGGGAGACCTGGCACGTGTATCCCTACATCTACATTGCAGGTTAGACATGCTCTCAGATGTGCTTCAGAGTGAACCTTCTATCCAGCGCGTCTATCTGCGCATCTAACATTCAACATAGACGCACTGCCAGACGCGCATCCCAGGTCAATGCGCGTGTATAATCGCGTGTAGACTGCAGGTCAACCTTTTGTTCAACGCATGTATCATTGTGTGTACACTGCAGAGCACACGCGCCAGCACACGCGCTCTAAGATGTGCCCTCAAACGCTCTGAGAGAAAACTTTTTTCCGCGTCTATGTCTGTGTCTACACTGAGATGTAGATGCGCCTGGTCGGCTGATTATAGGCCGACGACCGCCATTGACGATTTAGAAAATGCAATACATAATGGAATCACAAATCCTAAATACACAGACAGAGTAGAGAGAGGAAGAGAGAAACAAAGAGAGAGAGAGAGAGAGAGAGAGAGAGAGAGAGAGAGAGAGAGAGAGAGAGACTCATCTTGGGTGTTTGGTGTGGCGGGTGGTGGCGCTTCTTCCTTCCCCTTCTTCCTTTCCTTGGTAAGTTACCCTCCCTTGATGCTTGCTTGCTTGCTTCCTGCTTCTTCTTGTTCTCCTCTTTCTTCTTCTCTCTTTCTTCCTCTCCTTGGCTTTCCTTTTTCCCTTCTTGTGTGTTTGAAATGAAAGAAAAGGTGAGTCATGAGGAGGCGAGGCATGAAGAGACTAGGTGAGGCATGAAGAGACTGCATGTCGGCTAAACTCAACCTTCAGAACCGCAAAAAACGCAGGAAAGGAAAGGTGCAGTTTGAAAAGAAATGATTTAAGTATGGTTTGAATTTTGACGTGTGCGTCTATTTTCGTGTGTATATGTGCGTCTATTGTTCAGATAGACGCGAATATAGACGTGTAGTTAAATACGGATATAGACGCGCATTTGATTTATCATAATTTTTTGTTTTTAAGATAAGTTTTGATAGTGAATTCTTATCATAAGTTTTAATGTATTTATGATGATTTTTGTGTATTTAAAATTAAGATCTTATGTAAACATATGAATGACAAATATTTTGATGTTGTCATGAATTAGGTTTAATCATGTTGACGTCGTCATCACCTAGTGCGGTGCAAGCTGGTGAGTCAATGAGCACATCCTCAAGTGAGGATGAAACATTTCATCTTCATAATCGAGATGCATGGCTACGATGAAAAATTAAATGCATGTGTGATCATTGTCGAGGGTGTATTTTTCAAGCACGTCGAATTGCAATGTCACATCTCAGCTTGTATGGAGAATGGGACCGAGAAAAATCACCGGTATTCATTGTTTTTACCACTAACATTGCATGTCTATGTTACGGGAATTATATATCAACGTACATGAAACTCCCTTTTGTGGTTGAGCAGGATGCGGTGCCACATCCTTAGATGCTCCCTCCCGGGCATCGAGAGGCTGCAAAATGTCGACGCGAGGAGGCAGAGTCTTCAAGAAGAGTAGAGACTGACGACCATGATAGTAGCCCTCATGAAATGCCCCATCAAGTCGTAGAGGATGAGATTTTGGACAACATGGTACACCATCTATTTTTGGAACCGGTTCAGGGAGAAGATCACTCTACAAAGCTAGATGATCCACTATATGTAGCATCATCTACTCTGTTGTATGAAGGTTGTACGTACTCCGTTCTTCGTGCGTCCCTCGAGATACTTAACTTGTAAACAATTTATGGATGGAGTAATGTTAGTTTGGATGCGTTATTGAAGTAGGTATCAATTCACTTTGGCTTATATATGAATCATAATATTAATTGTTAATTCTATTTTGAAATCAGACAGAAATATATGTTGGTGGTTTTTTAACTCACTTTTAAAAATATATGTAGGTTATTATCACAAATGCTTCCAAAAGGAAACAAATTGCCAACTAAGAGAGAGCAAGCAAGACATTACTTGACATCTCTGGGAGGCCTCAATTATGTCAAGATCCATGCATGTGTCAATGATTGTGTCTTATTTCGTGGGATTCATGAGTTGGCACGAGAGTGTCCTGTTTGTGGCGAATCAAGATACGAAGTGGAGATGAAGTCAATGGATGTGCCTCGTAAGGTTTTGCGACATTTTTCGATTGTTCCACGTATAAAACTTATGTTCAAGTGTAAGTCTATTGAAAAGCTCATGTCATGGCATGCTAGTCATCGTTCAAGTGATGGAAAATGGAGGATCCTTGCAGACACACCGGCATGGCAACATATAGATAATTTGTGGCCCATTTTCAAAGAAGAGCCAAGAAATTTGAGATTTGGTTTATGTATGGATGGAATCAATCCATTTGGCATCAAAAGCACATCATACAGTGTATGGCCAGTGGTATTGGTGAACTATAATATTCCTCCATCCATGGCAATTAAAAAGGGACATGTGATGTTATCCCTTCTGATTCCTGGAAAGCACAAGGTAAAAAACATGGACATTTACTTAGAGCCTTTGATTGAAGAGTTAGAAATGTTATGGGAAGGTATTGAGGTGCAAGATACAAGTGTATATGCATCCTCTAGAGATTTCACATTGAAGGCCATGTTGTTGTGGACCATGCACGACTTTTCAGGATACGGAGAGTGTTCAAGTAGATGTATATAATTCTATATTTGAAATTCAAGACTTAAATCAATTGCATTTTATTAATTCACTTATTTTT
The DNA here is from genome assembly GCF_053477565.2 of Lygodium microphyllum. Classification (NCBI taxonomy): domain Eukaryota; kingdom Viridiplantae; phylum Streptophyta; class Polypodiopsida; order Schizaeales; family Lygodiaceae; genus Lygodium; species Lygodium microphyllum. Next base: position 136,017,526 of record NC_141144.1, read on the forward strand.
TCAGGTTTAACCACGTCAGAATATCATGCATGTCCTATTTGCGGTCCCTCCCTAGTTTCCTCTAGGCCGGCACATTTAAAGAAGGTTATCTACGACAATCATCATTGATTTCTTTCTATTGACCATCCCAAATATGTTCTCCCTACTAATGGAATGACTCCACAATCTCTAACCATTCGAGATTGGAAGGAGAGATGGATTAATGCCGATAGCCACCCTCCACTCGGCATGAGTCTGTAAGAAGTGCATTTCTCTCGATTGACTTTAAAGTATTTAGCATGATGAATTGTTTACATAATATATTGTTTGTTTGTTAGGTTCTCTATATTTTTTCGTCTTCCGTACTGGACTGAACTCAAGATCAATCACGTGTTGGACCCCATGCACATATTCAAAAATGTTGTATCTACATTATGGGATCACTTGATAGGGGATCGTGATTCACTTAATGTAAGGGAGGATTTACGTAACATTAGTTGCATGAGACGAGCCTGGCCACGCATTGGACCCAGAGGAAAGATTGAGCTACCCCATGCACCTTGGATGCTGTCAAAGAACGAGGTAAAAATAGTGAAGGAACAAATATATAGCTTTCGAACATCCACAGGATATATGAGATGTCTCAAGGGAGCCTTCATAAAGAAAAAGAAAAGAGGTGTGGAGCAACTATCTGGTTTTGAAGTCCTACGATTGGCACAAAATGATTCAAGTAAGGGTATCTCTAACCATGAAGATAGTAATTAGTGGAGTAACTATGTGTAAACTTTGGGGTATGATGACTTTTTCCTCAACTAATAATTTGATCTATGAATATTGTTTACATTCACTTCGTACTTCCTACTAGCATATCCCATTGTGCCTCTAAAGATGTACGTGATATCATTTACAAGATGGGAGAGCTTGTGAGGTGTGTATACATTGTATTTTTTTATTATATATCTTTGAATTTCTACACAAAAGTAAACAATTCTCAAATACATCTTGACAGATACGTGAGCTCGAAGGAAATTAATCCAAACACATTGCAAGATGCTCGAGTATTATCTGTTGAGGTGGTTTATTTGGTGGAGGAAATTTTTCCTCGATCCATTTTGACTACTCAGTTACATTTACTCGTACATTTGATTGATGAGATCGCACTTTGTGGGGCAGTTCATGTAAGGTGGATGTTTTTTCTTGAGCGCTTCATAAAAACCTTGAAAGATTTTGTGAGGCAAAAAGAACGGCCTGAGGGAAGCATGGCTGAGGGTTGGTTAGTGCAATCATCCCTTGTTTATATCTCGGAATATCTTGCTGAAGTGGATCCTTCTCAACCACGACTATGGAAAGATGATGAAGACTTGAGGATGACCTCTATAGTACCTCAAGGAAAAGGAATGAGTAAAGTGCTAACAAAAGAAGAACTTCGTAAGTTAAATAGTTTTTGTGTGCTCAATAGTGATGTAATGAGCAAATGGGTGACACTATATAATGAAGCAAGGGCAAGAAGAAAAAGCGAAAGACAAGAATTTCGCACTAGATATGGACGTAATGTCTCATTTTTAGATCATCTAAATGCGCTCCCACGTCATATTGATATAGATTGGTTACATGAGGAAATGGAGAGAATGGAAAAAGAGGAGGAAATTAATATATCTCAAGAAGAGTGGGAATACGCATGAGGTTGCTTATCAAAGGTGAGACATACTATCAATTAATTTGTTTCTATAAGTTTTATTTTATATAAATATTTGACATGTTTGATCTTTTATCTTTTACTACTAGTGCACATTATTCAATGCACTTTGGTGTGAGGGTAAACATCTTCGAACTCAATGTATAGATGAAAAGAGAAATACCCAAGATTGTGGTGTCCTTGCTCACTTCGAGCCTGCCAATGGTACCATGGAAGGTTATTGTTGCTTGATCCAATATATTCTTAAGCTTAACTTCAGACGATTCTTTATATATGTACTGGATGTGAAGTGGTTTAAAGAAGTGGTAACAAATGGTGAGCATTGTATAATCAGACGTCATCCAAGTGGTTTTGTAATCATTGACTCTACAAAATTTCACCAAAACAAGAATGACACATTAGTACTACCTCAACAATGCGAGCAGGTATATATGCAAAGGCTAATTTTTTTATATGTACACATGTGATACATATACACAATATAATAAGTACTTAAGTTTTTTGCTTTTTTTTTTTCAAATACAGCTTGTGTATCATCCAATGGTAAACAATAACCGATGGTGGTATGTCATCCCTATATCTAATCGTTCAAAACCAATATATGGTAATATTACCAACATGGAGATAGCAGATGACAATCCAACAATTAATGATGATGAGCATGATGACATCATAATGGATGATATGCATGATATAGTACAAGATGAACCTCGCGAGGATGTTCAAGGAAACGCAGAAGAAGACAATAATGTGATTGCCGATGATATTGATGAAGTTATTGAGCAATATAGCAACATATCTGATAGTGGGATAGACTTATTTGTTTCGTTACCTCTTGGTAACATAGACCTAGAAGTAGATAGTTTAGCAAGGGCTGATCTCATTGAAGATGAGATGGATCATTCACTGTAACATACTTAATTTGCTTATTGATTCAATGTGTATTCCTAATTCTATGCTTTTTATCATGCACACACGTGCATACTCAAGAATCAATAGTTAATTTTAAAGCTAAATTGAATTTTTCATAATAAAAAGGAAGTATCTTTTATCATCTTCAAGTACGTAGAGAAATTACGAGATACATATTGCAATGCTTGCTACTAATTATAAGGTTTTTGTCGCTTGCCGCTAATTACTTATATCAGGCTTGTCAACTGGAGGTACTGCCATTCATTAGAGAACAATGAAAAAGTAATTATTAACTCTATTTTTTTAATTCAATGATTCAATGTGTATTCTTAATTCTATGGTTTTTATCATGTGCACATGTGCATGCTCAAGAATCTATTTCAAGTAGTTAAATAATTATTAACTTTAGTTTTTTAATTATGTGAATTGCTAATTTTAGGTGGTTAAATAATTGTGCGTCTGCTAACGCGTCTATATTAGCATCCATTTGCGCGGATATATAGATGCAAAATTCGCATCTATTTACACGTACATTTACACGCACTTATAGACGCTCTGATAGACGCGCCCGACTTTGCGTGTCTAACATGTGCGTCTATCCCTCGTTTTTGTTGTAGTGATAATGGATGATATGCGTGATATAGTACAAGATGAACCTCACGAGGATGTTCAAGGAAACGCAAAGAGGACAATAATGTGATTGTCGATGATATTGATGAAGTTATTGAGTAATATAGCAACACATCTGATAGTGGGATAGACTTATTTGTTTCGTTACCTCTTGATAATATAGATCTAGAAGTAGATAGTTTAGCAAGGGCTGATCTAATTGAAGATGAGATGGATCATTCACTGTAACATACTTAATTTGCTTAATGATTCAATGTGTATTCTTAATTCTATGGTTTTTATCATGCACACATGTGCATACTCAAGAATCAATAGTCAAGTTTAAAGCTAAATTGAATTTTCCATAATAAAAAGGAAGTATTTTTTATCATCTTCAAGTAGAGAAATTACGAGATACATGCAATGCTTGGTACTAATTGTATAATAAGGTTCTGTCGCTTGCCACTAATGACTTATATCAGGCTTGTTAACTGGATGAACTGCCATTCATTAGAGAGCAATGCAAAAATAATTATTAACTCTGGTTTTTTATTATATTAACTCCAATTTCAGGTGGTTAAATAATTACGCGTCTGAAGACACATCTATATTCGCGTCTATTTATGCGGATATATAGACGCAAAATTCGCGTCTATTTATACGCTCTTTTACACGCACATATAGACGCAATGATAGAGGCGCCCGACTTTGCACGTCTAACATGCACGTTTATGCCTCGTTTCTATTGTAGTGATATATGAAATTTCGTGTTCTACATACATTGTTTTGTTTTCAGTACAAAAATCTTCAAAATAATCTTTCTCTGTTTTTTCTAAGCATACGATTTGATGTTGATGGGGGAAAAAAAACCAGAGAGCCACATGCTCTCTAGTTTTTTTTTCATACCTCTGTTTTGCACGTCAATCAGCGCGTCTAAATTGCAGGAAAAATGTGCGTCTATTATCGTCAAAAATTTGCAGAGTACACGCCTTTGTAGACGCGCAGTTACATACGTGTATAGACGCAGAATATGAATATATCTACTTTTTTATAAATATGATTATATATTTACGGAGTGTGTCAATAGGTGCGTCTATATACGCGTGTAGGTTTCAAAATAAGCGCGCTTGTAGAGGTAAAATTTTAAACACGGCAATAGACGCGGTAATAAACGCGCCCGACATTTTTTAACATAGTTCAAATATTACGTCTACAAGCACATCTATGGAGCCTTTTTGTTGTAGTGAATGAAAATGTAATCTAGCCAGATCCATCTTTCCTAATTAAGGGTACACACCAAATACATAGAATTGAAGAAAATGTAGTCTAGCTAGGTCCATATTTCCTAATTACGGGCATACACCAAATACATGGAATTGAAGTTCAAAAATCTCTCCAAAAATATGAGTTGAAAGTCCCTATGTACCACTCAACATAAAGGTCGAAAGCCGTCAGTACTTAATCGTTAAAAATGAAGACTAGAACAAAGGCTTGGTAGTTCCTTTCGAAGTGCATTTTTGCAATTGCAATTGCAGCAGCTGCCGATAGCCATGGCGTCCGAGTACCTGCCCGTTCACCCGCCTGATTCTCCCTCAACGAGCAGTAGACGCCGCCCCCGCTCTCCTTCCTCCCCGGCCGCATCGACTAAACCACAAGATCGTTATAGCCAGCCGCAGTCCCCTCGCAGCAATATCCACACCCCATCCAGAACCCTCGCTCGCCACCTCGTCCCCTCACCCGTTCCTCTGCCGTTTCCTGCAATTTCTTCATTCAGATCACTTCGGATTGTAAACACTTGAACCTTCTGTTCTTAACTTTATGCGTACAGTTTTTCTGCTCCTTAATCCGAGATTTCTTGATTTTTTGCTCTAGTACGATTCTGAATTAAGCGTTTAAGCCCCTCCTGTTTTCTACAAATGCAAGAATTTTGTCGCATTTTGCAATCTCGATGGTAAAACATCATAGATTATCCGGATAGCAGCTTCTTTGAGCAGCAAGTTTTATTGCTGCTAAAGCGTTGTAAAATAGTTTTCTTGGTTCCATATGAGTTCTGTTGTTGTCATTGTTATCTTCGTTTCTTTCGCAATGGAACGTGATTCTTATGGATCTCCACGGGTTTCCACCTACAAGTTTACCATGAGCTGCGGTAATACTCCTTTATGCAGGACATGTACAGAGGGAGACAGCGACTCGATAATAATCATCCGTTGTCTACTGCAGCAACCGAGATGGCTGCCGGTCAAAGCAGTCGCCAGACTCCGCCAGTTTCTACAGATAAGAGTACAGCTGCGCATAAATCAAACGTCCTGCTACGCTTTCTTCGTCGTCTGATTGTTTGCTGCTTTGGAGGTTCACTAGACATAGAGGAAGGTAATCTGCAAGCGTCTGAATCGGCCGACAGACAGATCACAACTTCTGAACGCGGATCGTCATCTAACCCCCCGGGAAACTTGCAAAGATCTGATCCAAGCAGCAGCCAAGGTGGCTTTACCTCTGAACGTCAGCAGTCAAGACGCGCAAGCTGGAGATCTAGAACACGCACTCTTAGCAGGTTCTACCAGGAAAGCAAAGCAGGAGATAGCCAAGACAACTTGAAGCAAAATGAAACGAAGCGTGGTGCTCTAATTGCAGCTCAAGGGGATGATCTTGGCAAAAGGCCTAGTCTCCTTGAGTATCTTCAAGCAGACCAGGATAATGATGCAGACCAGAAAATGTATAGTCTACTTAAGTATGTGAGAGCAGACCAGGATGAGCTGGTAGCTGTAGCCATGCACGACCAGCTTCAAAGACCGTACGAGAAGGTCAAAAGGTGCGGAGGAGATTGTCCTTATGATCAAACAAATGGTAGATTGGCTCAAGGTACATATCAGAAGCCCTTGCACCAAAGTGATAAAGAAAGGAGGGACTCGCAATATTCGCCTGATCATGGCGGTGAGGTTAAAACTTGTAGGCCTGAAATAGCTGAGAAAACGGAGCGAACTGTGCAGTTCATGGAAGGGAACAGCGATATTCAGAGTGTGAAAGAAGGTGGCGATGTATTTGATCAAAGTAAGCCTATATCAATGTCAATGGTATACAAGCTTGCAAAGTTGGATGCCAACATGGAGTCGAAATTTGAGCAAGTAATAAAAGCCATCCACGTGGTTGGAGAGCAAGTGCGTGCTTGCAGCAGCTTAAACACAGGTTCAAATAAGGAGCACAGACATTCAGAAGCGTTGAGACCGACCAAGAATAAAGATGATACAGATCAAGCAAACAGCAACTCTTCAATGAATATGGCGGCATCGACTAATACCAGCTCCAGAACTATGTTGACCGCGAAGAGCGAGTTTTCATCTTCAGCGAATCTGCACGATCAGCCACTGGATTATTATAATGGCCGCAGTTTGCCTGATCCTGATTCGACTCCCATCAGGCCGGCGTTCCAAGAAGTCGTAGAAAGGGCAAGGCTGAAGTTGCGCGTCTTGACTGGGCTGCTCATAGCGGAGAAGGATGCCAAGCTAATGTCTGCGAGGGATTTCTCCAACAGGAAACTCATGCTGGTAGAGATGATGAGCCGTCACATGCAGCAGCAGGGAAATGCCTACAATCTGATTGTCGAGAAGCCATGGCATATCAAATACGCCTTGGACCATTGTGTAAACTTTATCTTCTTTAGAGGTGGTCTTCATCGCGGTGCAAGTTCAAGTCGATGCACCGATCATGCGCTTGCTCATCATGGCATGCCGTTGGTGACCTTCTGTGAATCGAGGATGCGCGGGATTGAGGCGTTCATAGGCTGTGAGGAGAAGGCATGGTCCGGTACCTTAAGGGAAGTATGCTGGGAAACGGCCGTTTGCTGCTGGCAAGTCTATACATTACTGTACTTCATAAGTGGAGGCAGTAGCTCTGTTAGAGTGCTGCATCCTCTTCGTTGCAATGCCTTCGATGAATGCTCCATGGACCCCCTGGACACAGCCGATTTCTATGCCTTCCAGCCAACCGTTCTGTTTACCATCTTCTCTGGCTTCATGGTAGAAGAAAGAATTCTCTGCAAGGCACAAGTATACCTCGAGCCCAAGAACGCCCGCATCACGCTTCATGCAGCCTAATTTGACTACATGACATATAGAACTATACGGTGACACTGCGACCTGTTCAGAGAGACAAAGGTTCAGGACATTGAATACAGTTTGGGCATATTGATTGTTGCAGAGATGGTGTTGATTACATTCCGAGATTCTGCACACTATACGTCCACAGGAAATTTATAACCAACATTAAGGAAATTAGTTGTACGTTTTTAAATCATTTAGTGGACCAAGCTTCCTGAATCATGGTTATTCGTCTTTCAAAGGGAAAATATTCTGATTGTAGAGGTAACAGTCTTTAAGACTCAAGAGTATTATGTCTATGTAGTGGGAGATAATGGTTGAAATAGATGCATTGCACGTGACAAACCAACTCTTGTGAGAGCAGGCTGCAGCAATTGTTTACATGAGAACATTTTGTCTGCAAACCACTCTTAAATACTTAATTAAGTATATGGTGCATTCCACTTTTAAGAGAGTAGTTAAGTTTTGTTCTACTTGGTTCGCCTAATATGTATGAAAATGAAAACTAGCTTCCAATCTTATTCAACACATGCATGGCACAATACAACCACTAAAATATATAATATAAATACCTATGCTGCAATTGATGGAAATACTCATCTAGGTGAAAAGTTAGTGTGAGCCACCAAATACTAGCATTTTCATGGCAATAATCGGCCACAATTGCACCATCATTGGAAATACTATTATTTATCATTATCAGGATTTTTCGGCAACTACAACAGTAAATATTGAGGTATTGTTGATCTTTTTAAAAGACATAGCTATGAATAAATGTTGCATTCAATCTGTAGCAAATAGTGCTATTGTTCTTATTAGGCCGTGCATTACAACAATGACTTGGACTATACATTACAAACTAAAATTGGATATATTTTTTAATTTTCAAATTCCAAACGTTTTACATATATTACATATCAAAAGGGCATTATAGGTATACAAAATCAAATGATCGAAAACATGGCCAACTTACGCAAAACATGCCCTACATATTGTCCTACATATTCTTTCATCTCTTTCTTGGCTTTGTCCGTGTCCTACATATTGTAGGAAGTGGTTCTTGCATCTAGATCAATCATCTTGTCCACATCTCTGTTGTCATCTTCATGGAAGACAATGGGGATTCCATTGTTCTAATATGGCTCTTACCAACTCAATGTGTCTATGCGCTATCTCATAGTGTATCTATTTTGGTCAATTGTCTTATAAGAGATCTATCATGCATATTGGAATAGAGGGCATTGTATCTACTTTGGCTTGGTTTGCAATTACTAACTTTTCATTTTTCACACTCATAATTTCACTAGCTTTTTTACATTGCTCCTCATCTATGGAGGGTAGGTTCAACAATGCAAGCATATGCATCCAGTCACATGTAGCTTCAAGATAAAGGATGTACGTGTTAAGTAGTCAAGTATTCAGAGCTCACAATGAGTCTCCCTTTACCATTTCAAGATGGCATCTAGATTTAGTCTAGTGGGCCTCCATGTCTCCATCTCTATTAAAATTGTATCAAGTTGATTTCCAAAGAAAACAAGTCCATTTCTTCAATCCTCAATTAGCCTAACATACCTCATGTATAGGACCTTTTGAATGTGAGATCATAGCCCATTCTTTTCATTGAAATAAAATTAATTGAATATTGTACTTCCCCAACCTTAACTCATAGACTTAACTGCTCCTAATAGCTTTACCTTGGATCCATCAGCCCATTGTTAGCTGGAAGTGCACATTCTCGATCAATGGACTCACTACGAGATATATGCCTCATACCAACATTCAAAGCAACGAAAATGTTCATAAAATTTTTTTCCCCTTTGTCGAAAAAAACTTCGGTATTAGCGACGCCTATAGTGACGATTTACGATGCTAACTACGACACTAATAGCGACGGTCACATGATCAAAAAAGAAGAGGATGTGCACTCCATGGATCGAAGAGCAAGCTATAGATCCTCACCATCTGAAAGCTCATCCCACCGCAAAGGAGCATCGAAGGGACTTTGCAAAAAAAGAAACAATTACACATCAGCCCACTATACAATAATGCATTTTAATTAAAACTAGTAACTACAAACAAGAAACATAAGTGACTTATTGGGCCGCAGCATCCATATAATCTGTTGATCAATGCAATGAGACCGTGTCTCTCTACATATCAAGTCTCTAGGCCGGTGGGATAGCGGTTTGTAATGGAGTACTGCAAAGAAAACAAAATACAATTGTTAGAAACAGGATTGTCAATACAAGGGAGATTGCAAAAAATAAGCAATTAGAATAAAATAAAAACTTACAAAGTCCTCCAAATAAGCCATGTGGCCGCTATTCCCAAGATGATGGACCACTCCTACCTCTAGTCGTGCCCTCACCGCCTCACGTTGCTGTCTCCAACGTCCTTGAGAATCTTTAGCCTCCTCCTTGATTTGACACTAGTCATCTACATCTAGCCATTTGAGCTTTGAGGCCGCACTCTTAAGTGCCTTGCATGCATTCCATCATTTATGTGACATGTACACACGTATGCACTCCATCATCCAACCAGTGAAAAACCTATCTACTGCGACAGGTACCGAAAACTCCTCATGCAAGGATGCTACTATGTAGTCCTTGCTCCCCTCCAGTATGTTCTTCCAATGATCCAAGATGTTGTGGTGAAAAACTTGTTGACAAAACTCTCTCATACGAGCCATCACCCTCCTCCCCTCATCATTCATGATGATGACTCTTGTCCTATCATCTACAAGGTATCCATACTCCTCTAGGGAGTATGCCTAAGATGTATCCTCTCCCACTTGCGACCATGCTCCTGGGCATATCCATGAGACCCCTGTACATTTGGTGTACCTACAGGGATGGTATCTCTCGAAGTAGCACCCATAGAGGTGCCACCTACGGACGATTAAGCAGAAGATGGAGTGAGTGGAGTAGACGTTCCCACAAGTGTGATAAAATCCATAGATGATGCAACTCTAGCAGAACGACAAGATGGAGACACTGCAACGATATCTCCATAACAACCACTTGAGCCACACTCTCTCAAACTTGCACAAGAGCGAGGAGTAGCACCTATATTCTAAGCTGACCGCGGGCTCACTGCATCCACATCTCTGCAGTATCTCCCAGAACCACTCCCTTCATCTGACCCAAGCCTGGAGCGTCGACTTCATCTACTGAAAATCGTAGCATCAGTGGGCACCAAAGTAGATTTAAGAGAACGGCCTAATGGTGTTGGAGACAGCTTCTGATCTGCCATATCTCTGATTAGAGCCATCTAATCTGGAGACATATGTGTGAAGATCCCTTGTAGCTCCTCGTCGCTCATCGTGCAGATCCAAACATCCACAAAGGTCACTTGCGTACATATAAAAAATGATGCTAGCATAATCAATATAAATCAAGCAAAGCATAGTAATATAAATCTTTAAAAAATGGTCTTACTTAAAACATATACCTTATGTACCTCTATAAGCAATTCATCAACGAAATGAGTAGGTGGATACTCCAAGTATGAAGTACCCTATGGTCCCATATCAATCTCCTAACACAACTCTGCATGCACTGGAAGGTCGATAGATAGGTCACCACAAAAAGATGCATTTCCATCATTGTTACCCATTATGGCTCCTCTACATGCTCCAAGCTTTCAATGGTCTCCACCCCTTGCAATATCGACCCCTCTATTTGCATACTATCCTCATCTACACTAGGAACATTGCTTTCATCATATACTCTCGCACTTCGGGGAGCTGAAGGTACAACGTACCACCATTGAGGTTGTCGGAGGTTTGGATAGAAAATTACTTGCTCAAAATCACGTACAAGAGAGATTTAAATTTTGTGACATGTACCATGTTGTAATAAAATTTAAGAAAACATGAGTTTAAGGATTTATTCACAATGGGCGAGCGATACAAACGTGTTGTGCAAATCCATCCATATTTTTTCGGAATCTATTTTGAGAAATCTAGATGGATCTCATCGAACTGTTTCCCTAGCTCCTTCAAGTACCACTTTGAATCACTACACATCGAATAGGATCATGGAGAAGCTACGGTATTCCATCCTAATAATACTTTGCAAGTTTCCAAAATACTCCATCTCATCTATAACAGTGTTTAAATCCATTGCTCATCGTTGGCTCTCTTGCTCGAACTTTGCCATGATACCACAATCTGTTGTGGAGTGCGTTTTGTCGATACGCTCCAGGCAGAAATGATGTCCACAAGACCACGTGCACTGTATATTTTGTACTGTACATTGAAAAAGTTAATTACTTGTCACATATAAAATCTAGGTATGACAAAACCTAAACATGTCCTCACCTTTGGACTACATCCCCTCAAGAATTCCCACTCCTCAGTTGAGACCTCTCCCTCTTCACAAGATGCTCCAGTGAAAGCTCCATGCAACCATCGTGTTCACATAAACCGCGGCATCTCCTTCATGCCCTCGGGATATCGAACCGGTCGATGGTGCGCACTACATCAAAATTCAAATTGTGCTCCTTCCCGATCTTTCCTGGCTTGCTCATATTGGGGAGCCACATTTCCATGGAGGAATGATGCAACATACAAAAAAGATTCACTTTCTCCTCCATTTGAGCATCCATCATTTTTTCTATCCCATTTCCAACCACCACGTCTCTGGTCAATCTATCATCGTCTATCAGTGACCATAGCATACTATTGTGTGACTCCACTATTGGTAGCCACTATGAAATATGTACTAACGCCTTAGACGCCAACCAACCTTTAGTCATGCTATCTTCTAACTAAGCTCCTTGTTGCACAAAACCTTTTAGGGTTTTCATGAAGCGCTCCAAGAAGAACATCCATTGCGTATGGACAGGTCCTGCAATCTCTACTTCCTCTACAAGATGCACTAGGAGGTGGGTTTGTATCATGAGCATGTTGGTGGGCAAGTACTTCTCAAAGAGACAGACAGTCTTCATTGCTCCCCGCCTTGCAGATTTAATAGAGAATGTCTTTATCTCCTTCTGTGAGATCCATTGCACTAAATTTGAAAACCTGTAAATTGCTCTGCATATTTCTAGAGTAAAGCATCCCGTGATCGCAATCGGTAGTATAAACTGCCACAAATGAAGAAGCATTGAGAACAATGACTAGAATCCAAATAGCAAAATACACAGGCCACTTACAATCCATTCGTAGTATAAACATGACATATCTTATGCCAATCATGGGATTTTAACCCTTGATAATTGGTAGTCTTTAGAAAGCGCAGACCTAAGGGAACGCATCATACCCATCCAAGTGCAGATAGACTTGATAATTTTCTTCACAATGCGCTCTTCTTTATTGGACAAAACCCAAGGAGTGCAAGGTAGCTACAAGTGACCATCAGCACTCGAATGCGCTCAAAGCACCTCCATCTTTCCTATCTCCTTCAAATCCATTCGTGCCCCTACAGTGTCTCTCTTTCCTATGATGTGGTCCCATAGTAAGTTGCCCACATTCTTGGAAATATGCATGGGATCCAATAAGTGGTTGATCTGTAAAAGTGGGTCCAATACGACAACTCATAAAAAATTGAGAACTGTCGCATTCCTTTTGGATGTGACTCCATGTGGATCATTTTTAGCTCGTACCAGCTTTGAGCGTTCATTCAAGTTGGAGGTCCTCTAAGAAAACCTTCCCTCAGTTCATGACCCTCTGGCAAGAAAGTGATGTGTCCTTGATATACCATTTTCTTCATGGTTTGTGACCTTCGGCCTACACAATGGACATGCATGATAACTTGAGGTAACCAAACCTGTCCCAACACCTCTAGCTTATGAATACAAACTTGAATGAGCTATGATAGATATTACCAACAAGAAGAGAAGCCTACTTACCTGAGCACTCCCCGAATCTTGGAAAGTCATGCATGGTCCACATGAGAATGGCTCGAACCATCGACCATCACGCTTCCTCATATCTTCCATGAGACGAACCCCTCCTCCCACAAAATCTTAAGTTTATCAACTAATGGATTGTGAGGTGTCTCCTCCATCAAACCTGAAGGAGTCCTCATAAAGTAGTCCACTTAAATTCATATCCATGCACATCACCATCTCGTCTCCCTATGGGAAACCTTGGACTTAGTTGAGCATGGGAATCTTTATTCTACTTCACAAGGGAAGCATAGACAAGTCACCCCTAATAGCAATCTAATGCCCACCTAAGAAAGACCACTTTGTAATCAATCGAAGGTAGGAGTGAGGTTAGCGGCACACTTGGTTCAAATAGAGTGAGAGAAGGGGGAGAGTATAATTCGATCCCCCTACCCATAAGGTAAAATCTCAGCTCTAGCCCCCGAAATGGTGTTAAACCTGCTAACTAATCCTACCGGTATTGGGAGGGTGACGATTTAATTAGCTCTATCTAGTGTTAGAAAGTTACCCGACTTATTGCATCAAGATCAAAGCCTCCCACTTTCCTCAATGGATTTTCTTAGTTTTCTAATTAGCAAAGCATACTACAACATTGTTTGGACATATAAAATCAGCTTTCTTTTATTACCCCGTTAAACTAAGCTCATTAAACTTGATCTTTAGCACATAATAAACAATTTGAAAAGCAGATATTTTATTTCACCATCACTTCATAGAGTGATACAAAACCTGTCTTTTCACAGAAAGATACCGTCCAGTTTAGGATAAGATCTTCCAACTTGGGGGGTCCACTAGGGTTTGCCATATGGTACCATGTGAGTGTAAGGGAGGGGGTTATTTAAGGGAAGGAAGGTACATTTTATAAGGTAAGGTCCCATAAATAGGGGATAGATAAGGGTTATTTTCATATATTTCTTGCACGCAGGTGACACCTCCTTATTACTCTAGTGAATCCCCCATGCCTTACTATTCTTCAGGATTGGGCTATATGTGATCGCACTCCATCCGCAGTCAAAGGGGAATTTACTAGCTTAGAGTCCCTCTAAGATTCCCTGAGCCTCCGAAGCCATCCTACATAATAGGGGCACTTGCCACTCAACCCTTTGCCCTCTCAGGTACTCGAGTGATCAAAAACCAAAAACACCTACCTCCCTCGGGAGCATAGGACCCCCACCCGCAGGTGAGTTTTTCCACACTCCATAGTGTGTAAGGGAGCATTGGGTTGGGGACCCCAATATCCCAAACCACCACAATACATAATTCGTGTGGCTATGCAAGCCTAGAATCATAAGAGTCATAATTTGTCATTCACAAATTCAAAAATAGTCATAACCATAAGACATTTTAACACAATTGTCAATGCAATGCATAGAATCTATCCCCTTCATCAATTTCCCTGTTCCTTCCTAAAAATCATTTGATGATACCAATATGCTTTTACAAGTCTAAGTAAGTTATAACTAATCGTGATCCTTTTATTAGGTACTAACCTGATTATCTTCGTTTGGCCATCCATCGTGAATACAGTTTATAGCCGCAACCTCGATTTATTGTGGGATGGATGGTTCTTTGGTTTGAATGGATTCGGGGTTAACTTCTTCTTGTGCTTCAGTATCGTGTTGAGTTCCATCAACATCAACCATTTCCTCGTGTTGAGGAGCTCTCTGAACGTGACCTCGCTCAGCATCTTGATGTCTCCATGGAAAAAGCTTTGATGGGTTCGGGTAGCGCTTCCATGTAGGGTTGGAGAAAGAAAGACAGAAAGAGAGGCTCCGCTGATTGCAGTAGAGCTTCGTCACGTCAATAGAAGCAGAGAGACTTCTGTATGGGTCATTGTGTGTCTGTGTGTGTTTGACGTGATGCCCTACCCTTGTTTATATAGTTGTGGGGGGAGGGGGGGTTAAAGAGAGAACGATGACATCATTGATGAGAAAGAGAGAACACTTTCTTGATGACATCATTGATGACAAAG
Organism: Lygodium microphyllum; assembly: GCF_053477565.2. NCBI lineage: Eukaryota > Viridiplantae > Streptophyta > Polypodiopsida > Schizaeales > Lygodiaceae > Lygodium > Lygodium microphyllum. The sequence goes on from NC_141144.1 coordinate 136,032,680, forward strand.
AGAGAACGCGGGAAAAATTGCGAGAATCTATAAAAAATAGATGAAGTTAATGATTTTCGTAAATCGTGTTATTTTTATCGATTTTTTGTCTTGGACAAGTTATTCCTTCCAAAATAAGTCAAAATATATATTTGGATCCGTCTAAAGTGGAAATTAAGTCATCTAAATATTATACTAGAGATTTCAAACTATTTTAGTAAACCAGTCCTACTTCTTGTAAATCCTATAGAGATTCAGTAAATTTTTTCCATGTGTGGACGTGCAATATAAATTTATTTTCTTTGGAATGTATACGCACATTGTTTATTAAAATAAACTAAATAATGGGGGCATTATATTCCCCCCTCAGATAAATCATGTCCTCATCTCGAGAGAAATTGGGGATATTCTTTCATAAGGGTTGCCTCATTGACCCACGTGGCATCTTCTTCAGGATAATCCTTCCATTGTACAGCTAGGTGTTCTCTTGGAATTCGACTTCAAAGAGGTTTTTTCCTTATATCTAGGGAAACTTCAATTTGAGTTAGACAGCCATATAACTGAAACAGAATTTTGAATCCTATGACTAGGATGCTATGATTGCATTCTGGGAATGGATTGGATCAAGAAGAATAAAGCCCAGATTCTATGTGTTGAAGAGGAAATAATCTTTCAAGACTTGAAAGGAGAAACCGTAAATGCATATGGGAAAGCTGAAAGAAATAGAGTCCAACTAACCAAGGCAAGTCGACTCAAGAAGGGATTGAAGAAAGGACCACCAATCTACATGATCCGATTGAATAAGGTAAAAAAGACTAATGAAGACACTCTACCTTCGTGGATCAATGACTTGAAGGATGTCTTCCCAGAAGAATTGACTCAACTACCTCCAAATCAATGACTTCAAGGATGTCTTCCCAGAAGAATTGACTCAACTGCCTCAAAATCATGAGGTTGATCATGAAATAAAGTTGATTCCCGGAGTTGAGCCAATGTCAAAACGACTGTACAAAATGTATATTCCTGAAGCTACAGTTGAGCTTAAGGAACAATTGAGGCAACTGATAGAGTAAGAATTTATCCACCCAATTAATTCACCTTGGGGAGCACCTGTCCTCTTCTAGAAAAAGAAGGATGGAAAACTTAGACTCTGCATTGACTTCAGGGGACTAAACCAAGTTACGATAAAAAACAAGTATCCCATACCTAGGATAGATGAACTTTTAGACCGCCTACACGGAGCCAAGGTTTTTTCCAAGATTGATCTAAGGTGTGGATACTATCAAATTCGAAAAAAGAAACAAGATATCCCAAAGATTTCCTTTAGCACTAGCTATAGTCATTATGAATTTTTAGTCATGCCATTCAGATTGACTAATGCCCCAGCTACATTCAATCGTCTAATGCGACATCTTTCGACCATATCTATATGATTTTGTGCTAGTGTTTTTTGAGGATATAATAGTATACACCAAATCAATAGAGGAAAATGAAGGTCACTTAAAGATTGTCCTAGTAACACCCCATGAAAATCAGTTCCATGCCAAGATGAGTAAATGCATATTTCTCACTAACAGGATTGAATATCTTGGATACATTGTTTTTGCTAATGGAATTACTGTAGACCCTACCAAAGTAAAAGATATCTTGGAATGGCCAATACCTAAGACAATAAAAGACATCTGTGGATTTTTGGGATTGATAGGATGGTATCAAATCTTCATCAAGGATTATTCCCTCATTGATGCACCCTTGACAAATCTTTTGAAGAAAAATACAGTAATCATTTGGACCGATGAGCATCAAGAAAGCTTTAATAAGCTTAAAGAAACTATAACCACTGCACCTATATTAAAAATCCCTGACTTCAATCAACCATTTGAAGTGATCATTGATGCAAGTGGACTTGCAATCGGTGGTATGCTAGTACAAGAAGGAAGACCAATGGCCTATACTTCCAGGAAATTGAAACCCTATGAGTCCAACTATGCCACTCATGACCTTGAGTTACTTGCACTAATCCATGCCTTGAAACTGTGGAGACACTATCTATTGGGAAGGGAATTCACTTTAGTGACATATCATAAAAGTCTTAAGTGGATCTTTACTCAAGCTAACCTAAACATGAGGCAAAGAAGATGGATAGAGATATTGCAAGAATTTGATTTTAAAATCAAATATCATCCAAAGGAAGAACAATGTTGTTGTAGATACATTAAGCCGAAAAGCCTTTCTTAATAGCATTTTAGAAGTTTGAAGCTTAAGAACCATATCCATACTTGATAACCCTATACTTGAGCTTGTATGCCAAGCTATTTCTCAGGATAAGGAATATGAAGGACTCATGGCTAAGGTACTTGAAGGGGGAAGATCTGACAAAGAAAGGTCTAAGATTAAGGATTATCGTGCTAGTAATGGTTGTCTATATTACCATGAGTGCCTTTGTATCCCAAAAAGACCAGAAGTGAGGGCCAAGATCTTATCGAAAGCACATGATAGCCCCATTGCAGGACATCCGGGGTATGCCAAGACACTCAACGCAATTTGTAAAAGCTAGCACTAGCCAAGATTAAAAAGGGATGTATTAAAGTATGTAACTCAATGCTTGACTTGGAGTTAAGGCAGAAATGATCAAGATGCCTGGAGAGTTACAACCCTTGGACATTCCACAAATGAAATGGGAATCAATAAGTATGGACTTTGTTGTTGGATTACCTATAGGGATATGACTCCATCATGGTAGTGGTTGATAGATTGACAAAAGTTGCACACTTAATACCAGTCTCAAAACAACCTATAAGTCATCTGTAATTGCTCGAGTCTTTATCAAAGAAGTATTTAGTCTACATGAATTGCCAAATAGCATAATCAGACCGAGACTCTAGATTCACCTCTAAGTTTTGGACTTGCATATTCCAAGCAATTAGAACGCGGCTATGCTTCAGTACTACTTATCATCCTCAAACTAATGGCCAAATTGAGACGGTGAACTAGACCATTGAAGATATTCTAAGGTCTTATTGACTTTTCGGGAAAAGGAGAATGCTAGAGCTTTCTTCTCCCCTGATAGACTAACATGGACATTAATTGGGTAAACAAGACCTCTCTTTCTCAAGGATATCAAACTACTACGCTTAGGAGAATATCTCCTAAGGATCTTAGCTCGTTATCTAGCCCTTTCATCTCTTTTGCCTTTCTCATGCCTATCATTATGCACTATATGGCAGCGTGGCCTAATGTGGCATTTGTAATATTCCGCATTGAGTAAATAATTGGGACTTATCGAAATTTTTTTAATTTTTCCCCCCTTATCCCTCCAGCCGACTGACGAGCTGGAGGGGGAGGGAAATAGAAGGAGTTGTAAGCTCCTTGGTGGAGGCTGTGGAGGGAGGGAGGACATGCGTGTCGACATGCAGGAGGAGAAGATCCCCCTCCCTTCCACTATTTAACCAGGGGGGGCCGCTGTACAGGAGGTAGGTGCTACCATGCTGCATGAAGAGTGAGGGCCGCGGAGATGCCAGACAAAAGACAAAGAAAGGAGGCGCTATCATTATCCCTACTGCCGCCCTGCAGAAGATAGAGGGAGGGCCACCACGAAGCAATCCAAGGCAGAAACCAGGAAGAAGGCAGAGCATCGTCTCTCTCTCTCTCCCTTTCGACCAGGAACAGGCCGTCTGCTGCCGCATATAGGCCGCCAGATGCGGCCACGAAGCCGTCAAACGGCTCGAAAATTTACCCCCTCCGTAAGCTTTTGGAAGCTTAGAAGCTTCCAAAGGGGGGGGCCTTCTTAGCCCCTTTTCCTTGGGCTTAAAAAACTCTGTGTTTATCCCTTAAGCCTTTCCCTTAGGCTTTAAAGGTCTTATCATCCCCCCCTGTGTTTAATCCATTAAGCCTGTCCCTTAGGCTTTAAAACCCTTATTACCCCCTCCCGGGTTTTTAATTTCCCCTCTAAGGCCTTGTTTCCCCCCCCTCTCGGGCTTTAAATCCCCCTTAAGGCCTTGTTTCCCCCCCCCCTCCCGGGCTTTAAATCCCCCTTAAGGCCTTGTTTCCCCCCCCCTCCTGCGCTTTAAATCCCCCTTAAGGCCTTGTTTTCCCCCCCCTCCCGGGTATAATTCCCCCTAAGGCCTTGTTTTTCCCCCTCCGGATTTTTTTTTAATCCCCCCAAAGCCCTTGCCCTTTCCCCCCCCCCCCCCCCCCCTCATAGCTCTTTAGACTACTCAAGTCACACCCATAGGCCTACTTTATCATTAGGCTACCTTGCGAACCTCCATTCTCTTGCATTAATTCCTTCACTTACTTTTTAGATCTTTTTGTGCAAGTGCTTCCTTAGTTGAGCTTTGTGATCTTAGTTTTATCAAACAAGTCGGTGTCCACACACTCCCATGTCCTAAAAAAAATTCCAATTCATCATCATGGTCTCATATGGTATTCCGTAAAGGAGAAATAGCCGTGAGTTAAAAGATAGGGAGGGAAGTAGAGGGAGTGAAAAGAGGGAGTGAAGGAGGAAGAATGGAAAAAAGGTAAAAGAAAAGGAAGGAGAAGACGGTGGAATTCCAAGAAGAAAAAGGAAAAGGCTATCTCACATTCGAACTACGATGCTGCCGAAGAAAGTCCAAGGTGTAGCGGCGGGAGGGTCATCTCCCGGTATCCATGTGGATATCTCACCTCCAAGCCAGGTTTTTTCTTCTTGGTGTTAATTCGGTTTTAAGTCAATCATGCAAAGAAAAATTGTTAAGGATAGATATATTTGTTCGAGCTATTTTAACGAAGGAGTTAGCTTATGAATGACAATGTATACAAATTAGCTTTCTTCAAATTGCATCAAGCATTATAAAATTATAGGCAAGATTAACCATTTACTATAGTAATATATTCCTAAAGTGTAGAAATTATATCTTGCACCATTAGACTTATTCCTTTCTCAAAGATTCATGGTAAATAGCTAAATTCAAGAAAGGTTTCTTCGATGCTCAAATTACTAGGGAGTTATCTTTGCTAGCTGCACATCTTAGCAAGGATATTGTCGCTATTTGGCATAAGTTCATCTTTTAAGAAAATGGAAGTTAAATGTTAGGAATTAACAAGTATAAAAATTAGATATACGCATTCATTTGGAAAGAAAATGTAAAATGGAACTGCTGGATGACACTCTATTAAGACTTTTCCCTTACTATTTCAGGTCTTGGGACTAATAAAGTGTGTATACACCAATTTCACAGCTAGGCCTTTTTGTCCCAAGGAGTATTTGTCGCTCTTTGTATCACCTTGGCATTATGCTATATGCCAAATTAAACTATATTGATTGGGAAAGTAAATTGTCACAAGGATAGTAAAACCGTGACAAGACGATTAATATTACCTTCCAAAAGATAACTGAACCAATCTAAACATAGAAACATTCATACCCTTAACACTTGACTACTTTCCTTACCGTAGGGACAATAAATTCATAAAGATAAGAAAGTAGGGTTTGTCCCTAAGATTCTTAAATGAAGAAACCCTAGGCCTGACATACGTCAGCTTAAAGAATCTAAACAAATTATTCCATCGCAGGACTTGCGCAGCATGTATGAAATCATTTTGTGATTGATCCACAAGGAGAAGAGGGAAAAACCCTCATCAAGGACGGCAGATCCTTATGCAAGTTATCTTGCAAAAAGACGTATTTTTGGGTATCCTTCTAAATAAGGAAAGTTCTAAACCAGAAACTAGCATATCTAAGGTACCTTAGGGTTAACCAAGTTGGGTATGCCCTACATCGGAATGTAAGAGATCTTGCCAAGTTACAAGACACCTTGGGAACGAGTGCTGATACACTCAAAAAGGAAAGAACACTTCCTTAGCAGTTTGCCATACAACTGGGTTGATTAATGAAAATGTTTGTGCTTGCTAGAGATTTTAGGACTCTGTTTAAATTATGAATTACAAATTAAATGAGTACCTATACTTCAGCTTAAAAGGCCTGAAGGGAGAGGCAGCTTCAGTTACCCCCGACTGCTTGCCTGACCCTAACCAAGGGGGTTGTTGACCGCCCCAGAAACGTGGACCGAACCCGCCGCGAGAGGTCTCTCCGTTAAGCTCTACTTGGAGTAGGAGGACGCTTGGGTGCCAGGGGGGGCTCTGGCCGTAAATCCCTCGCCTTCCGGGTCTTGCACAAGAGGCTAACGTGACTCAGGATTGGATCTCGAGACCCGCATACTAGTTGTCGGGCGGAAGCTTGGAATAGTGATCCCTGGTGATTACTGGATAGCCTTCGGGCAGATTATGGACAAGCCTACGGGCGGAACTCCTTGTATTTCAAAAATAAAATGATGAAATGTTAAAAGAACTTGCTTGATGTTGTTTTTCTATGTCACGGGATAAGATTACGTGAAGGAACCAGTGCTTAACAAGGTTAATTAAAGAAGCTGATTGTTATATGTCAAATTAATGTGTTAGATAATTACATAACTAAAACAAACCGAGGAAAGTGCGGAGGATGGGCCATGGGTCCGTCCTACGGATGGGTGGTCCCGGTTAGCCGGGAACTTTTCTCAAAAATCTCGAAGAACAGTGGAATGATCATCATCATCAAAAAGAATAACGAGAACGATGACCTAGAGTTACGTCTTACCCGATTTACACTGTTTTAGGGGAACGGAATAGGGACTATGCCTTATGGCAGAGAGGTTGAGCTTTGCATCCCTCTCGTTTCCCATTCTCCTTGAACCAAGTGCAGCGTGAATCCTCTTCGGACCTGGCGTTTCTGCGTAAAGTAGTTCGCTTGGGTCTTACGCTAGTTGCTGTTAGCTAATGACCAAACAAGAAAACCCTAATTCCGATCGATCCTAAGTGGGAAACGACCAGGATACTTCTGCTATGTGGCAGACGCGGAAAGACTTAGATCACAAAACCCATAACATTCCTCGGGAGTGCCGGGCGGAGTTTTCTAGGCATCCTTTCCGATGGACTGCTAAGACGTGTCTTGGATGATACCAGGGGACATGTTACAGTTGGTATCAGAGCCGACCAACAACGGAATTGTTTTTATGAGATCTCAATAAAATGAAGTAAAGAACTTGTTGCTGTCCAAACATTTCCTCATCTTCAATACTGTCTTGTAGAACTATGAAGTGTGGAATAAGTTTTTGGTGTTTCGGGTCATGTTTATGACTGCAATGCATTCTCCGCTTTATAGACAAAGAATTGGGATGATGAACATCCTGGAGCAGATTTATAATCCATCACCTTTATACATAGAACGAAGATGGACGGGGTCTTCAAGAATCTACTACATAGCTGCCCACCGGTTCACTTATCTACAGACCAACCTAAAGAGGATCAAGTGGTTGGAAAACTTGAAAGTCGTGAAGCTGTTCATTTTTGTGGAGGCTCACGTAAATTTGACTTTACATATTCAAGGTCGGAGGGTTGAAATGAACTCATATGTATATGAGGAAGTAACTCGTGTAATCCCAACCGACAGGATTAAAGTGTTGGGCCGCCATGAGAAGTATGGATTCCAACGAAAAGGATATCCCGAACTTCCAATGAATTATCGATTCCTAAAGATCCATGACCCAAAACCCTACTATTACACAGTTCCTGTAGACAAATGCAATACAACGTTGTTCTCCCTAAACTGAATATAATGATTGGATTATCATCACACAAGATATTGTATAAGGCTATGCCCATGTAAATATAAATAAAGACTTTTTTTATCAATATCTGTCTGTGCATCAGAGTTGTTAAAAAGTTAATTAGCTTCATTATTTACGAGATAACTGAACTAAAGTTAAAAGCTAACGTCAATTATCATATAATAACGTTAAGAAAACTTTTATCCAGGCACAACCCCAGGTATAGGTTCCAAATTCGCCCCCTACATCAAGTACTGCTATGACCCAGGAGAAGAAGTTCCTCCTCAAGCAGATAAAGCCACCCGAGTTTGACAGGAGAGGCAGATTCGTCCAGTCTGATGCTGAAATTTGGATTGAATCTATGGAGGATTACTTTGAAGTAGCTGGTATTGCACCTACCAATCAGGCCATGCTCGCCAAGTTAAAACTCATCGGCGAAGCTAGACTATGGTGGAAACAATGGTGTAGGGATCAAGGGACTTCAGAGGGGTCCGTTACCTCGGAGAAGTTAAAGAAAGCCGTGCAGGGGAGATATTTTCCATCTGCATATTGTACACAGAAAATGAATGAGTTCTACGAGCTAAAACAGTTAGGACTCACTCTAGACGCATACTACTCTAAATTCGTCTCACTTTTAAAGTATGCGCCACAGATGGACATGACGCAGCAGGTGTCCAAATTTTGCATAGGCTTAAATCCACCCGTAAATACCCGCCTCGAATCTATACGTCCATCAGATCTGCAGGATGCACTCATTCGAGCGGCGCCTATAATTCAGGAGGTGCAAGCTAGACCAAGGGGTAACAAAACTTGGTCCTATAGTGACCCGAACAGAGGAGCATTCAGACCTCAAGTGAAGAGAGTTCAAGGTCACAATCAGGGACAAAGGAAGAAAGCAAGGACAAATAACGTCAACAACTTTGTTCCTACTCAAAGTAATGGCCGAAACCTCCGATGTTTCCACTGCAACGAACTCGGTCACTTCAAGAGGCAATGTCCCAAGCTCAGCGGGGGACATTGTCAAACGCCTTTCCAAGGTGCAGGCTGTGGTCAAGGAGCCGCCACCCGTGGAAGAGGAAGAACTGCCTGCATTGTCAATAGGCAAAGATGCGAAGAAGAAGAAGAGGAAGATCCGACTATGGAACCATAATTGAAAGAGCGGCAGTCCATGCCGCTTTACACAAGAAAGGGCCGAATCGCCAGTTCTCAGTGATTCAAACACCGTCGGACTATCAAGGTAAAGGTTTCAAAACCTTGATTGATTGTGGCAGTACGCATTCCTTTATCTCACCAGCATGTGCAAAAAGATTAGGAATAGCCACAATAGAAGCACCTACCCTGCTTGTGGAATTGGCAAACGGTCGTGAGGTAACTTGTACCAGGCAAACTGCTAAGGAGAAATTCTTTCTGGGAGGAAAGAAAACCTCAGTCAAATTCAGAGTCATGAATTTAGGTATCCATGAGTGTCTACTCGGGATGGATTGGCTTAAGCTTAATGACGCCCACATCCACTGTGGAAAGGGTCAAGTTTCCTTTCGAAACTCTGAAAGGGAGTTTGTCACAACTCAAGGTGAGGCAGGAGTGCCAACAATCCAATTAGCCAAAGTATCTCGGATCATAAAAGGAGTCAAAAAAGGATTACCCGTTTACCTAATCAAACTCAACAAGTTAGATCAAAAGCAAGAGTCTCATGAAGGACCTTCTTAGCTAAAGGAATACGCTGACGTATTCCCTGAGGAATTGATTGAACTTCCACCTCCAAGAGAAGTAGATCATGAAATTAGGCTAGTGCCTGGAGTTGCACCAGTTGCAAAGAGACCTTATAGAATGTCCATACCTAAAGCAATTGAGTTGAAGGAACAGCTCAAGCAACTGTTGGATCAGGGTTACATCCGGCCTAGCAACTCACCGTGGGGAGCTCTAGTACTATTCTAGAAAAAGAAAGATGGGACACTTCGACTATGTATTGATTACCGAGGGTTGAATCAATCAACAGTCAAGAACAAGTATCCTATTCCTAGAATAGATGAGCTTCTTGATCGTCTTCAAGGTGCAAAGATCTTCTCCAAGATTGATCTCAGGTCAGGTTACTATCACATAAGGATCAAGGAAGAAGATATTCCAAAAACGGCCTTCAATACAAGATATGGGCACTTTGAGTTCTTGGTTATGTCATTCGGGCTTACAAATGCACCTACCACCTTCAATAGATTAATGCAGGATATTTTTAGACCATATCTTGATGATTTCGTGCTTGTCTTCTTCGATGACACTTTAGTCTATTCCAAACAAGAAGAAGATCATGAACCTCAACTTTGGATTGTCCTTGAGACAATGAGGTTTCATAAGCTGTATGCAAAAATGAAGAAGTGTGCATTCTTCAAGCGTCAGATTGAATATCTGGGATTCATAGTATCATCAAAGAGAATATCAGTAGACCCAGCCAAAGTCAGAGATGTGCTTGAATGGTCAATACCAGTATCCGTCAAAGAAATACGTAGCTTTCTTGGAATGACAGGATGGTATAGGGTCTTCATAAAAAACTATGCTTTGATTGCAGCACCTCTTACAGACTTACTAAAGAAGCAGACTTCTATTACATGGTCAACTCCCGAACAAAATAGCTTCGAAAAATTGAAGCAAAGTTTGGTATCAACACCTATTCTAAAACTTCCTGACCTCAATAAAGAGTTCGAGGTAGTAACTAATGCCAGCATTCTTGCCTTGGGGTGTATACTTATGCAGGAAGGTCATCCAGTAGCATACTCTTCAAGGAAATTGAAGAGTCATGAAAAGAATTATGCCACACATGATCTGGAATTACTAGCTGTCATCCATGCTCTAAAGCTTTGGAGACACTACCTGTTGGGTAACAAGTTTACTCTAGTAACCGATCATAAGAGTCTCAAATGGATTTTTACCCAGAACGAGCTCAACATGAGGCAACGTCGGTGGATTGAAGTATTGGAGGAATATGATTTTGAAATCAAGTACCGACCAGGGAAAGAGAATGTAGTTGCCGATGCACTCAGTCGCAAAGTATTCCTAAATTCCCTAATCTTGCAGAATCCATCAACGGCTAGATCTCTGGCTACAAAGGTATCTATGCCAAACAACCCTATACTTGAACTAGTTAGAGAGGAAGCATGCCATGATTTGACCTACCAAACAATGATAAAGGAAATATCTACCAAGGAGCAGAATCAGAAGTTGCAAGCTAAGTATCAGAAATTTTCCATTGATAATGGGCTTGTCTACTACAGAACAAGGCTGTGTATACCAACAAGCCAGTCACTTAAGCAGAAGATATTATGGGATCTCATGATTTTCCTTTCGTAGGACATCCTGGCTATGCAAAAACTCTTAATGCAGTTAGGAAGAGCTACCATTGGGAGAGGCTCAAAGGTGACGTTCTCAAATATGTCACTGAATGTTTGTCTTGCCAACGTATGTCATGATGCCAGGGAAACTGCAACCGCTTGACATTCCCCAAATGAAATGGGAATTCATCAATATGGATTTTGTTGTGGGCTTACCCCAAATCCAAGGAGGATACAATTGCATTATGGTGGTGGTTGACATGCTTACCAAGGTTGCACACCTGATTCCAGTAAAGACAAACTATAAAGCCTCCGACATTGCAAGATTGTTTATCAAGGAGATATTCAAGCTACATGGGTTACCTAAAAGAATCATTAGTGATCAAGATTCTCTCTTCACATCACACTTTTGGAGAGCTATCTTTGAAGCCATTGGGACTCAACTCTATTTTACCACCACCTACCATCCCCAAACGGATGGATAAACAAAGCGAGTGAATCAAATCATTGAGGATATGCTTAGGGCATACTGCTGTCAAGAGACGAAGAGGTGGATTCAATACTTGCCATTAGTTGAATTTGCCTACAATGCTTCTTACTAGCAGAGCATTCAAATGACCCCTTTCCAGGCATTGTATGGTCATGATTGTCGAAGTCCCCTAAACTTTTCTGATCCAACCCTAAGAGTTGAAGCTTCAAGACAAATGTTGGAGGACATGGATGATCAAATAAGGTCAATAAGACAAGACATACAAGCAGCCAAGGATAGACAAAAGGCATATGCAGATTTGAAACGTCAAGAAAGGGTCTTCGAAGAAGGAAACATGGTCCTCATTTGGGTACGCCCTAAAAAGAGTTCTCTATCCCTAGGAGAATGCAAGAAGCTAAGTCCAAGGTATTGTGGGCCGTATAAAATCCTCAAATGCGTAGGACCCAATGCTTATAGATTGCAACTCCCAGAGAACCTAAAGGTTCACAATGTATTCCATATCAGCCTATTGAAAAAATATGTACCCAATCCTAATCATGTACTCGATGACCAACAAATTGTAATGCCTAGTCAAGGAGTCCTTGAACTAAGGCCAGAAAGGATCTTAGATGTTAGGGAAAGACAGTTAAGATCTAGAACCTTGAAAGAATGCCTTGTCCAGTGGAAAGATTATCCCGAAGAGGATGCCACTTGGGTAGATGAAGGCACTCTCAACCATCAATATCCCAAGTTTATCTCGAGATGAGGACATCTCGATTCCTCCAAGGGGGAGAGAATGTAATATTCCGCATTGAGTAAATAATTGGGACTTATCGAATTTTTTAAAATTTTTCCCCCCTTATCCCTCCAGCCGAATGATGAGCTAGAGGGGGAGGGAAATAGAAGGAGCTGTAAGCTCCTTGGTGGAGGCTGTGGAGGGACGGAGGAGATGCGTGTCGACACACAGGAGGAGAAGATCCCCCTCCCTTCCACTATTTAACCAGGGGGGCCGCTGTACAGGAGGTAGGTGCTGCCGTGCTGCATGAAGAGTGAGGGCCACCGAGATGCCAGACGAAAGACAAAGGAAGGAGGCGCTATCATTATCTCTGCTGCCGCCCTGTAGAAGATAGAGGGAGGGCCGCCACGAAGCTATCCAAGGCAGAAACCAGGAAGAAGGCGGAGCATCGTCTCTCTCTCTCTCCCTTTTGACCAGGAACACGCTGTCTGCTGCCACATATAGGCCGCCAGCTGGGGCCACGAAGCCGTCAGACGGCTCAAAAATTTACCCCCTCCGTAAGCTTTTGGAAGCTTACAAGCTTCCAAAGGGGGGGGCCTTCTTAGCCCCTTTTCCTTGGGCTTAAAAAACTCCGTGTTTATCCCTTAAGCCTTTCCCTTAGGCTTTAAAGGTATTATCATCCCCCCCTGTGTTTAATCCATTAAGCCTGTCCCTTAGGCTTTAAAACCCTTATTACCCCCTCCCGGGTTTTTAATTTCCCCTCTAAGGCCTTGTTTCCCCCCCTCCCGGGCTTTAAATCCCCCTTAAGGCCTTGTTTCCCCCCCCTCGGGCTTTAAATCCCCCTTAAGGCCTTGTTTCCCCCCCCCCCCCCCCCTCCCGGGTATAATTCCCCCTAAGGCCTTGTTTTTCCCCCTCTGAATTTTTTTTAAATCCCCCCTAAGCCCTTGCCCTTTCCCCCCCCCCCCCCCCCCCCCCTCATAGCTCTTTAGACTATTCAAGTCACACCCATAGGCCTACTTTGTCATTAGGCTACCTTGCGAACCTCCATTCTCTTGCATTAATTCCTTCACTCACTTTTTAGATCTTTTTGTGCAAGTGCTCCCTTAATTGAGCTTTGTGATCGTAGTTTTATCAAACAAGTGGGTGTCCACACACTCCCATGTCTTTAAAAAAAATCCAATTCATCATCATGGTCTCATATGGTATTCCGTAAAGGAGAAATAGCCGTGAGTTAAAAGATAGGGAGGGAAGTAGAGGGAGTGAAAAGAGGGAGTGAAGGAGGAAGAATGGGAAAAAGGTAAAAGAAAAGGAAGGAGAAGACGGTGGAATTCCAAGAAGAAAAAGGAAAAGGCTATCTCACATTCGAACTACGATGCCGCCAAAGAAAGTCCAAGGTGTAGCGGCGGGAGGGTCATCTCCCGGTATCCATGTGGATATCTCACCTCCAAGCCAAGTTTTTTCTTCTTGGTGTTAATTCGGTTTTAAGTCAATCATGCAAAGAAAAATTGTTAAGGATAGATATATTTGTTCGAGTTATTTTAACGAAGGAGTTAGCTTATGAATGACAATGTATACAAATTAGCTTTCTTCAAATTGCATCAAGCATTATAAAATTATAGGCAAGATTGACCATTTACTATGGTAATATATTCCTAAAGTGTAGAAATTATATCTTGCACCATTAGTCTTATTCCTTTCGCAACGATTCATGGTAAATAGCTAAATTCAAGAAAGGTTTCTTCGATGCTCAAATTACTAGGGAGTTATCTTTGCTAGCTGCACATCTTAGCAAGGAAATTGTCGCTATTTGGCATAAGTTCATCTTTTAAGAAAACGGAAGTTAAATGTTAGGAATTAACAAGTATAAAAATTAGATATACGCATTCATTTGGAAAGAAAATGTAAAAGGGGACTGCTGGATGATACTCTATTAACACTTTTCCCTTACTATTTGAGGTCTTGGGACTAATAAAGTGTGTATACACCAATTTCACAGCTAGGCCTTTTTGTCCCAAGGAGTATTTGTCGCTCTTTGTATCACCTTGGCATTATGCTATATGCCAAATTAAACTATATTGATTGGGAAAGTAAATTGTCACAAGGATAGTAAAACCGTGACAAGACGATTAATATTACCTTCCAAAAGATAACTGAACCAATCTAAACATAGAAACATTCATACCCTTAACACTTGACTACTTTCCTTACCGTAGGGACAATAAATTCATAAAGATAAGAAAGTAGGGTTTGTCCCTAAGATTCTTAAATGAAGAAACCCTAGGCCTGACATACGTCAGCTTAAAGAATCTAAACAAATTATTCCATCGCAGGACTTGCGCAGCATGTATGAAATCATTTTGTGATTGATCCACAAGGAGAAGAGGGAAAAACCCTCATCAAGGACGGCAGATCCTTACGCAAGTTATCTTGCAAAAAGACGTATTTTTGGGTATCCTTCTAAATAAGGAATGTTCTAAACCAGAAACTAGCATATCTAAGGTACCTTAGGGTTAACCAAGTTGGGTATGCCCTACACCGGAATGTAAGAGATCTTGCCAAGTTACAAGACACCGTGGGAACGAGTGCTGATACACTCAAAAAGGAAAGAACACTTCCTTAGCAGTTTGCCATACAACTGGGTTGATTAATGAAAATGTTTGTGCTTGCTAGAGATTTTAGGACTCTGTTTAAATTATGAATTACAAATTAAATGAGTACCTATATTTCAGCTTAAAAGGCCTGAAGGGAGAGGCAGCTTCAGTTACCCCCGACTGCTTGCCTGACCCTAACCAAGGTGGTTGTTGACCGCGCCGGGAACATGGACCGAACCCGCCGCAAGAGGTCTCTCCGTTAAGCTCTACTTGGAGTAGGAGGACGCTTGGGTGCCAGGGGGGGCTCTGGCCGTAAATCCCTCGCCTTCCGGGTCCTGCACAAGAGGCTAACGTGACTCGGGATTGGATCTCGAGACCCGCATACTAGTTGTCGGGCGGAAGCTTGGAATAGTGATCCCTGGTGATTACTGGATAGCCTTCGGGCAGATTATGGACAAGCCTACGGGCGGAACTCCTTGTATTTCAAAAATAAAATGATGAAATGTTAAAAGAACTTGCTTGATGTTGTTTTTCTATGTCACGGGATAAGATTACGTGAAGGAACCAATGCTTAACAAGGTTAATTAAAGAAGTTGATTGTTATATGTCAAATTAATGTGTTAGATAATTACATAACTAAAACAAACCGAGGAAAGTGCGGAGGATGGGCCATGGGTTCGTCCTACGGATGGGTGGTCTCGGTTAGCCGGGAATTTTTCTCAAAAATCTCGAAGAACAGCGGAATGATCATCATCATCAAAAAGAATAACGAGAACGATGACCTAGAGTTACGTCTTATCCGATTTACGTTGTTTTAGGGGAACGGAATAGGGACTATGCCTTATGGCAGAGAGGTTGAGCTTTGCATCCCTCTCGTTTCCCATTCTCCTTGAACCAAGTGTAGCGTGAATCCGCTTCGGACTTGGTGTTTTGTGCATAAAGTAGTTCACTCGGGTCTGACGCTAGTTGCTGTTAGCTAATGACCAAACAAGAAAACCCTAATTCCGGTCGATCCTAAGTGGGAAACGGCCAGGATACCTCCGCTACGTGGCAGACGCGGAAAGACCTAGATCACAAAACCCGTAACATTCCTCGGGAGTGCCGGGCGGAGTTTTCTAGGCATCCTTTACGATGGACCGCTAAGACGTGTCCTGGATGATACCAGGGGACACGTTACAGCATTGTTGCTCGCAATAAATACCATCATGTCTATCTCTAACTATAAGTGCATGAGAAGTAAAGATTGCATCAACATTCTTCCTATTTGCTTCTTTTTTAATAAAATAAGTCCTCCCTGTTGGAGTATTCAAAGCCATCTTTAGGAGGATTAGCACTAATAGAAATATGAAATATATCCCAAGTCTCAAGTAGTGTGACAAGCAATAACAAAGACTTTATGTTATCCTCAAATTGAATGCCTTGCAAGATAAGCTCATTGAAAATGAAATAGAACTCATTCAAATGAGTGGAAGTATGAATGTCCTCCTTCATGGAAAGGTCCACAAGCTTCTTCAATAAATACAACTATGAGACAAGACTCTTCTTCATAAAGATCGCATATCTTTTTCCACAAATCATAGCACCACCTTTAGTCGCAATAACATTTAAGTACACCCACTCTGACAAAGACAATATGATGGTGGACATGTATAGTTCATCAAGCTGATCCCAATCCTCTTTATCCCAATTTTCTATCTTTATGCCTTTGG
The DNA here is from genome assembly GCF_053477565.2 of Lygodium microphyllum. Lineage (NCBI taxonomy): Eukaryota > Viridiplantae > Streptophyta > Polypodiopsida > Schizaeales > Lygodiaceae > Lygodium > Lygodium microphyllum. The sequence goes on from NC_141144.1 coordinate 136,049,106, forward strand.
GCCTCAATGGCCTAGACTATTCTTCACCAATACCTACCAAAATTTGAGTCTTCCAATACTAGAACTTATTGCCATCCAACTTCTCTATGTTAAAGATAGCCCTTCATTGGATGCATTTGAAACACCTGCCATTATGTATACCAATCAAAGATAATGGAAGCTACTATAATAATAGTAATTAAGTTCCAAAAGTGAGCCAAAATGTATACAACAAGAGGAAGAATAAGCTAAAACACTACTATCCACAAGCAAGAAGTAGTAGAGTGCGAAATATAGGTGTTTACTCTCAAAGAAACTACGCAAAACTGAAAATTTAGCATGGTTGGTCATAAAATTGCAATAAATGAATGTTCAATTATAAGAAAAAAATCAAAAGAAAAATATTCCACTGCTAGGAATATCGGAGTAGCAATGGGGATATGTAATGCAAGATAGGCATAAACCATGAGGGTACCAAAGACTATTAGAGATCCAAAGATATCAAAGATATAGATGCAATCCTAAACAAAAGAGTAGCATGTAGATAAGCCAACTATGCATACAAGATCTCCAAAAGAAACATAGATCCACCAATTTTCAACTCATTGCATATGAATAGTGAGGCTCAAGTACATAACCAAGCATGCATCCAAGGCTGGCAAACCCGTATGACAATAGGAAATATTAGGTGTACAAGCCAAAGCTAAATTAGCCCACAATCATTAGTATCTACACGAATAATTGAGTATATATAGTAAGAGTCACCCATTCACTCAAGAGTCCAATCTCTACAAAGAAGAGATCATATTTTACTTGTTTTCAAATATTTTTTAAAGTGGTGATGACACTTTCCATCACCATATCCATCAAAAGTGGGCAAAATCAAGTATGTAGTCTTTCCAAACTATTACAAGGGTAACAAGAACTTGGTAAGGAATAAATTGTAACCTCACAACTTACAAGAGAATAACTTGAAGAAGAAGAAGAAGAAGAAGAAGAAGAAGAAGAAGTTGTCTCTTTACTACAAATTGATGAAGACTTACAAAAAAATATTTCTTCATACAAGATTGATATGAGACAAGACCTCGACAAGACCTTGATATAATACTGGATCAGAGACAAGAAAAGACAATATAAGAACTAGAGATACATCACTTCAACTAGAACTAGAGAGGACTTACATCACAGGAGCATTACAAACTAGTGTTGGCAAGTTTGAAGGGCTCATAACCCAAGGCTATTTATGAGAGTTGAAGAGGTCAACTAGAAGCTTCTAGATGATAAAATAATTTATGACCTAAGCATTGCTAATATAAGTGACGACATAACCAATACTAATGTAAGCAGTGACGTAAGTGCTCTCCTAGAAGCTTCCAAAGAATATTCTTAGAAACTTCTAGAACTTTATTGAATATTTTAGATGTTTCTAGAAAATAATAGGTTTCTTACTATCCATGACACAATGCCAACAAAAAATCAAGAAAAAATCAATCATTTCAAGCATGAAATGTCACACATAATATGACACAATATATTCTCTTTTTGTGACCAAGCCCTCCTAGAATTCTCCTCATTTTTGAGTACCCCTTTCAAGCATCATATGTAATCACTGCCCGATGGCTTCCATTTCAATAAGAGCAATGCCATGAAATTTCTCCCTCCCTTGCATCCCCCCATATCCCTAAAATGTAATATGTGCAAGCATACATTTTCTACATTTGGGTTTTCTCTAGCAACCTTTTTCCACATTTATAAAAAATCTTTTAATATTTGAAAAGCACTCTTTTTAACTCAAGTCAACTATAAGTAATTTTTGAAATGAAGTTTCACCATGCCATTGTAACCATAGTAAGGGCATGTGCAAAAGGTAAAGTAAAATAGCTAAAGCATACATAACAAGAAGAAGCCAAGAATTTAAGCTATGTAAGTTGAGTTTTCAATTTTCTCTTTTTCATGTAAAATGAAATTGACAATAAATGGATCACTTCTAATCCATCATTATTATGTTCCTTGCAATACCATGGTGTGAACCTACAAACCACGTATTCAAGAGTTTAGGAAATTTTATAAAGTTTGAGAATTTCTAATGTGATTATGGTCAAATATTATCCCCTTACTTGAAGCTAAATTTTTTCTTAGATACTATATAAGCAATCTCCCCAAGTCCTGCTTTCAAATATGGGGTTAAGATTTAGCCACTTGGTCAAATCTTACTCCTTATTTAAAAACGGAACTTGGAAAATTCCCAAATTCTCTAATATGGCATTTACACTTAAAAATTTCAACCTCTACACATAAAATATCATGGCTCACTTCCAATCCATCATTATGTATGTTCCTCTACCTCTATCCTTGTTATTATAGTCCATATTGTGACTTGTAATGATGGGATTGTGACTCACGATAATCACAAACAAGTGATATTTTAATGTACTTTTTTCTTTGAATGGTAAAATGTCTGCTATATTGTTTTGGTATATTAAGAATAGAAGTGCAATTAGGTGTTTACTAAAACAGAACAAAAGAGCAAGGAGAGTGAAGCAACCACACAAGTCATAATTTAATGGAGACTTGAGTACACAAAGAAGTAGGGCTAAAATCTTGTTCTTCTTCTTTCTTTTTCTCCATACAAAAAGACTTAGTCTAAAACATGATAAAAGACTAATATCAAAGTGCTAAAATATATATGCATGTAGTCACTAAGTGTGAACCCACTAAGGATAGATGCAGTGGCATAGTCAATGTTTCTATAACCAAGAATAAACTATACAGATATAGTCTAACTATAGAATCATTGGTATATCCTCCATGTGGGCCACATAAAACATGAGTGTAATCTTGCCATGTCACCAAGGCATGTATAAGTGGATGTTAATTCATGTGTAACTCAACATGTCGACACATTTCCTCAAGCTCAACATGAGCTCATGGACTCCAAGCATTGTCTTGAAGTGGAGAAGCTTCTCAACTCTGAAATGGCTTGGTGAAAGCATGCGGAACTTGATCCTCCATATTGACACAAACTAAGTCAATATCACCTACTAGAATTTTTTCTTGAAGGAAATGGGAGAAAATCTCTATGTATTTCATCTACCCATGGTATATTAGCTTTTGGCTAATTGAACACTACTAAGATTATCATAGTAAATTATAACATTATTTTCTATCTGCAACCCCAAATCATTATGTAGCTTGCATAGCCAAGATACACCATATGTTGCACTACTTACAAATGTGGCTTCCATGGAATTGCATGTACTAACTCTCGAAACCATCTACGTAGTTTAGATCTAGCCTAGTAATCATCAAATAGATGAGACACACACAATATTTCTATACATAATAACATCCTCAATTGCATCACCCTTATATATATTAATTTTAGTATTAATATCGAAAAGTATAGAAATTGACTTTCAATAAGCCATACCATAATTTATTAACATATCCAAAGCATATTCTCTCTATGTTAGCATACCTTCTCTGCAGTTTTGATCATTCCAATGCCAAGAAAATAACACATTTTTCACAAATTCTTCATTTTAAACATGGACTTGAGAAGAATCTTCATATGCGATCAATCTCTATATCACTTGTTACCTATGCTAATCAAGCCATCAACATATATAGTGATTATCATAATACCCGCATCACTATTACATCCATAAAGTGAGTGATTAGAGTGTGCTCTACAAAATTCACAGGTAAAAAGTTCTTCTACAATCATGTCATGCCATGCCCTTGATACTTGCTTCAGCCTATACAAGGCCGTATGAAGGCTGCATACATAATAAGAATAACTTTCACCAACATAACAAAGCGGCTTCTCTACATAAACTTTTCCTTGCAACTCCTCATGTATGATGGTATTTTTAATATCCATGCAATTCAAAATTCAACCCTATGACACAACCACTGCTATGATGTTCAAGATGTAGAGGGAGAGAGAGACATGGAGTGAGGAAAGCATAGAGTGTAGATTGCTCTTCATAGTATATTTCATTATTCATTGACTAACCCCTTTACTACACATAACTATACTAGAGATCAAACCACACTGCTAACTTAACCATACTCCTAACTAGAGTTAGGTCTCAACTCATTTATTGAGGCACACATGACATTCATCTGACCTACAGCTCAGTTGGATAGATGCATTGAGCTTGATTCTTCACACTCCTTCTCAAGCTCAAGTGATTTGTTGTATCCCAAGTAGCAATTTGAAATGAGTAAACTTATCTTTACCAAGTGATTTGGTAAATATTTTCTCTACCTAGTCTTTTTTTTTCACATGGATAAGTTCTACCTTGCCTCCAAGTACCATTCCTCCTGATGAAATGATAATGCACTTATATGTGATTTGATCAAGCATGATACACATGATTACTTACTAGAACCATAATGCTCACGTTGTCACTGTATAGCTTGACTAGTTTACAAACTTGTCAATCTTCTATCATATGCACATCTAGCCCATCCACATCACTATAACTTGTAAGCTTAAGAGATTTACCATACTGATAGAATAGTCCATAGTATATTGTATCCTTCACATACCTCATAATCCTTCTCACTGCATCCAAATGAGGTTTCCTTGGCCTTTGCATGAAGTGACCAATCAACCCAACTGAATAACTAATATTAGTCCTAGTGATGGTAAGATAGATTAAGCTTCCAACCATGTTCCTATACATGTTACATTTTTAATCTCATTTCCTATATCAATTGTCAACTTGACATTCTATTCTAATAGAGTATCCATGGGCTTTCACTCTAGTATACCATACTTTTCCAACATATTTTGTGCATACTACTTTTGTAAACTCTAGATTACTTGAAGTGTTCGTATGCTTTCAATATCAATGAAAAATTTCAGCTCTCCTAGAGCTTTTAGTTGAAACTCTTTCTGCAACATAGATTTAATCTCATCAATCCCATATGGACATTAGGAGAAATATGGACTCTCTTTTTTGCCCCTTAAGGGGTTTCTCTCACCTCTCTCTCTCTAAAAAGAGATTCCAAAATAATATTATAAAAAGAGATCTTTACAATCAAGAAAATCTTGTTTTTGTGTTTTCAATAGATTTCACCTATTATTTTATTCCCAAACTGCAGGATAAGGTCACTTTTTCTCAAAATCCTCATAACTAAAAAAAATACAATTCTATTTTTTCTAAAAACGCAGCCAATCATTGATACATGACTCTTTAATAGCCTCATGACTTTTCAACATTAAAATATATTAGAATCATTCTCATTCTTGCTTCTTAAAAGGGCGGAAGTTTAAAAACGATATAAAATGACGTACACATCATATTTTAAGATTATTTTTTTACCCAGAGACACCTTTTTGACTCGAGAGTTTCCTTGTAAATTTTCATCTTTTTTGGACAAGTATATACCTATTTCTGGGCATTTTTTCATTCCCTCAGAAAGCTCTAGTTTTGTCCCAAATTTTGTGCATTCTTCTCTTTCCCTCTAGAATATGGTTTCTTGCATACGAGTTCTTCTGAAGCAGCATTGAGGAGTAGTTTTGATACCATTTGTTGAAATCAAATAATCTCTATCTACAACACACTCTACCCTGCTACAAGCCATCTTCCTCTTCAGAAATATGCAGTAAGAAATCTCCGTCTTCAACAGTCTATACTACAAGCAATCCAGTGATAATGGAGGTATCTTTATTTTTTTAATCTTTGTGATGTTATTATTCTTCACAGTTGTTGTTCAGTCCTTAAGCATCAATTCATAGAGAGAGAGAGAGATGGGGGGAGAGAGAGAGAGAGAGGAGGGGAGAAGGGGGGGACAGAGAGGACTATGTGAGATGAAAAAAGAAAATAAGTGATAGAGTGACAGATAGTAAATCAGGGTAGAAGATAAGATGATGTTATTATTTTCCACTAGCCAAGCTTCGGTATGAATGTGTTTAGGGTTTCCTTGATGAATTTTTGTTGAGAGAGAGAGAGAGAGAGAGAGAGAGAGAGAGAGAGAGAGAGTGTGTGTGTGTGTGTGTGTGTGAGTGAGTGAATATTTTGGATAGAACAGAAGATAAGATTTGATGCTAATTAGAGGTAGATTAAAAGCCAAGATTACAGGCTGATTAGGGTCTATCAAGACTGAAAGCAAGAGAAAGAGACAAGAACCAACTGGGTTTTTAAAAAAACATAGATATAGTGAATCAAAGGGGTGTAGTTCTGCGATTTGAATGTTAATCCAAGTTAACATTTGCATATTTTTTTTTTTTGCAGAATGCAGGTGCAGGATGTACCAAGAGAAAGAGAGATATTCACTTTCAATTGGAGGATGAATATGCACCAATGTTCAAAAGAATTGTGGAAAGAGATGATGCAATAAGATGCAAGATGCAACAAGAAAGAAATGCAGGGAAAAAAAATGTGGACCTTTGGGTTGATGGGTGCATTTATCCACCCGATCCACTCACTCAAAGGCCACCACAATTTGAAGGGCTTACATCATTTGTAAAGTTTGCTTGTGAAGGCAATGAAGGATTGTATGGATACACATGCAGACTTGTCACACAAGGATTAGCAGGGGCTCATCAAACCTTGACAAATATGCAGACAAGATTACAAGGGAATATACAGTCTTTGATGGAAAATGATAGATTATTGGCTGAGAAGGATAGAGAGAACCAGAACCTACAACAAGCAATCTCTGTCATTGAAGATGCTATGCATGCTACACACGTGCAGAATATGGAGTTACAGTCTAAAGTCAATGACTTGGAGAAGGAGAATCGAAACATAGAGAGGAAGCTCACAAAAAACTTTGGAGATTGGGCCCACTTTAAAAACCAAAGAGGCACGTCGGCGCATCCGATCCGTTAAACCAATTCGCCAATTAGCCAAAGGAAGTGGACAATATCATAGACGGATATATGCTCAATCTACTACAATGAGAAATATGTTTCCTCATGCAGAGAATGATACTATTGCCAAAGTCCTTAGCAAGGATATGGTCAAAAATGCATTGGAAAATCGTAAATTCTGGGACATTGTGGATGGTGTTGCTAGTGAATGTCTTAGGGATGTGAGCAACTTTTTTACTACTACAGATGCTCAGGGATTATGTGACAAGGTGGGAATGAGTTCTGAGTCATATAGTATGCTCTATCAACAATTGGATACAGGTTTTAAGCAAGTCTTCAATACTAAGCGAGTAATGCCTCTGCCAAAACCATTTCACGTGAAGAAGGCTCGAAAACAACTAAATGAGAAAGTTTTAGAACTAATTGGTGAGCCTACGCATCTGGAACACACACACATATTGAAGTATGGTTCCAAAGTAGTTGCCTTTGTATTGAATGCATCCAACAACTTTGTATTGGATATATGTAGGGTTCAGATTGCTATGGTCAAGTTCTACAATATGTCTATGGAAGAATGTAGAGGCAAGCTTAAGTTTGTCCTCAAACTTGATGAGAGTGAGATTATCAAGGAGCAAAAACTTGAGCGTGTGAGTATAACACTTATGAATCGAGCATTGGATCCCAACATCGATAAAAAACATCCTTTATACTTCAGTGTACAATAGGAGAATGAAATATGGTGGCTTGCAGCATTTGAAGTACCAAAGGAGGACCATGAAGTACTTAAAGTTTTTTCAAACCTCACTAATATACCCAGTGTTATTCAAAAGCAAAATAATGGAGTAGTTTTACACGTTGAGGGGTTTGGGGACTATCAAGTTGAATGGCATCTTGCAGGTGATTTAAAAACATTGAAGTGTATGTTTGGTTTATCAAATGCAGCAAATGCAAAATTTTCGTGCATATACTGCATGCAAACTAGAAAGAAAGGGAAAGATGGAAAGAAAGAATGGCTTGCCAAGGCAGGACAACAGGGTGCTCCGACACGTGATCAGAAAGTCATGAGAAATAGAATGCTAATTCTAGTGGATCCTTGCATTGTTTGGTTAGAATAATTGAGAAGCTAGTATATGAATATATATGCTTTGCATACAAGATGCAGCCCGTGTCAGAATCTGATGCTACTTGCAAGAAGGTAGAACAAGTCCTCTCTGAAGTTGGATTGCACGGAGGCCAAGTAGAAATAAAAAAGGACGAGAAAAAATTGGGGAAGAGTGGAAATGTTCCTTGTAAACCATGCTTTGGTGGACCCAAGGCTAGGAAGTTTTTATCTCCACCTCGAGATGAGGAAGGAAATATACTAGTAAAACAACCAGAGAAGTATGAAGCATGGAAAAAGTTGCACCTTGCTGTTTTAGATTGGAGCAATGGGGGACGAACAAGGATTGCGAAGGCAGAAGTGTGGATACACCTAGATAGATTAGCAGCTCTCTTACAAAAGTTGAGGTTTATGGATGGTGATGCCAATGCATTTAAAGAGACAGCTGCTAAATTTCATAAGTCCATGGTGGAGGCATGGAGTACAAATAGCATAACACACTACATGGTCAGTATTATCACCATTGCAAAAAAAAATCATCATTTCCAATTACTTTTTGTTTCTAATCTCTTTTCTTGTGTAGCATATACTTGAAGCACATGGTCCATACTTTGCAGATCAAGGAAGTTTGGCAATATGGTCAACTCAAGGCATGGAAAGATCTCACTGGCAAGCTCGTTGTGCTTTTCAAAAGGCAACTGATCATGGAGGTGGCATCAATGATTCCAATTCTATGAGGCAATTATTCCAATGGTGGTATAGGAGACTAGAGATACGATACAAGGAAAAAGAAAAGAAGTCCAAAACATCTCAAGCAGAATCTATAAGTAGGGCAATATATGAAGTGAGAAAAGCAAGATATGAAAACAACATAGCTAGACAACGGCACATAGAATGATTGGCAACCCAAGAGAGAGATGGCAAAAAATGGAGACCGAGATAAAGATAATAATTTTGATGCATTTAGAGTCCACAAGAGAGCACAAGTCCCAAGGATATGACACATCAATACTCATATCTCTAACATGAGATGTCTTATAAAAATTCTTTAAAATTTCAAAGGTTTGTCACTATGTTTTTCAAAGTCGATTTCGAACTTTGTTTTTTAATTATGAAAAGTCGATTTTGAAATCCTAAGACAAAGATATGAAAATTCCAAACATTGGAACATTCACTGGCCTAGAGAGAGAGGGGGGGCATGAGGGGGGTGTCACGAGATAGAGAGAGGTAGGGATGGGGTGGAGAAATGAAATGAAATGATAAATTTAAAATTAATTTACACCACAGTAAGTTTGAAAGTTTCATATTTAAGTCATCTCTCCTTTCATTTTTTCCCATTGCTCTCCACTCTACCCTCCACCTTTCTATCCTTCATCATCACAGCCATGGCACGTTCCAAGCTTCCTATCAAAAAGGCGCATGTGAGAGCAAGAGCTCAACACTCTTCCGAATCTAGTGAGCGTACTGTGAGTGACAAAGATCCTTTGGTGACCGATAACAGTGGCCCTACTGCAGCCAATAATGGTGGTGCTATTGTGGCCAACAATGGTGGCCCTAGTGTGGTCGATAATGATGGTTCGCCATTGTCCAGAAATGGTGGTCCACATGCTCCAGCTGCTCCACCTCCCACTACTGCTCCAGCTCGTACTACACGCCCTCCAACACATAAAAAGTGAAGATCGAGACTAGGCACAGCTGCGCTATGCGAGATAAGGAAATTCCAGAAGAGTGCCGACTTGATTATTCCTAAGGCACCATTCTTCGGGTTGGTGCGAAAAATACTGCAAGATCTACAGTCAGGGCATCATCACAAGTTCTTTTCGAGGAACCAGGCAAGGAATGTGGGGCGATGGTCAAGCCAGGCATTGCTTGCTCTCCAAGAAGCAACTGAAAGCTACTTGATTGATCTAATGAGTGATGGTCAACTTTTAGCCATTCATGCCCGACGTATCACTATTAAGCCCATAGATCTGGTTCTTGTTCGCAGGATCCGCAATAACAAGGATACATTTAATCTTAATGTCAACAATATGCTTTGAGAAGCTACCTTGTAATTGGATCTATGTTTTTAGCTCAGGTTTGGTTGTAGATTGTAAGGAGCTTAGTTTTGGGTTATCTTTCCAGTAGACCTTCAAGTATTTGATAGTAGTGGCCTGCAAAATGGAGCTAAATTTTTCCTATCTCTAGTTGTACTTGGTGCGATGCACTATCTACCGTGTATTTCATAGTTTCGCAATGCTAAATCCAATATGTGATATTCTATTTTGACCATGTTTCACATTATGTGAATTGTCAAGTTTCCAATTTTGTAAGTAGTTTTGTTGAGGATAAATTCAATGTGCAACCATGTACACGTCGGTGATCAGTTGTACATGGGCCTATGCACTATATCCTTACTATATTTAGTGGTTTGGCAACAGTATATCCGATATGCGATATTCCATTTTACCCATGATTTTTTTTTGTCAATTTTTAAGTTTCCAATTTTTTGCGTTGCGAGGTTGACAATACATTTAATCTGCAGTTGCGCATACTCATTATCAGTACATTTAATCTACAGTCCCATTTCAAGGCCCCAGATGCGAGCCTTCGGACAGGTGATCCAGAGGCTTCTGTTGGGGCCAATTTTTTTTTGGGCGGTTGATGTGTCCTTGAGGAGTCTACAGGTAAAATTTCATGTGAATCGGAGCACTGGTGATATTTTTCCAAAGCTTGGATTCATTAATTAAAATTTTAGGGTTTTTGAAAAGTTTGGCTATAAGTTTAAAGTTTCACCTCATTTTACACATTTCACTTTTGAGTTCTGAGTTCTCTCTCCTAGAAGACATGGTACGCACCAAGCAAGCGGCCCGGAGATACCCCCCTGGAAATTCCATATGGCAACCACGTCCTCCAGCTCCACCACCACCACCACGATGCCAGCATTGCAAGCGTCGATGGAAGCCAGGCACAGTGGCTCTTCACAAGATCCGCCACTACTAGAAGACCACTCACCTCCTGATACCGAAGGCTCCATTCCAAAAGTTGGTGCGGGAGATCATGGAGGGCATACTGATCAGGAACAACAGGACCTAGTTTCCAGATACATCACGCGCGAAACAACCAGATCGCTGGACTGCCCAGGCCCTCCTCGCACTACAAGAAGCTGCTGAAGCCTACCTTATCAACTTATTTGGAGACTCAGTCTATGCAGCGGTGCATGCAATGAGGGTCACCATCACCGACAGGGATCTGCGGATGGTCAGGTTCTTTCGGCGATGGAAAGATAGTCCTCGCGGAGGTCAGCAAGGATAGAGGTGTACAACTCAAAAGCACATGGAATGTAGCTTCTGAAGACATTTTGTAAAGCCTTAGTTGTAATGGACCCCATGTAAAATTGTTATTAATACAAATACAAAGTTTTTGGCGCGTCTTATTTTTGTTTAGTCGCTTGATATTTATTTTATTTATGTCGTTGAGTTATCGTTACATGCGTTCGAACAAATACATGTTGCGCACAAATTGGATAAAGCACTGCATATTAAATTTAGGGTACGAATCGTGTTACGTATAAATTCGACAAATAAACGTAACATTCAAGTAAAAAACAATAGTAAATGACACGTATCACAAACTACATTGCACGCGAATCCAACAAACATAGGTTTTCATTACTTGAAGAGAAGATTACAAAGTGCAGTACATTAGTGATGCGATATCAGTAGGAAATAAGTACATCTATTCTCTCCCAGGCTTCTTCGAGCTAGGCTCCCCATGGTCAGAGCTATTCTTGATCATAGGCAACAATACATTTTGCCCCAATAGTTCCTTTCTAATGACAGTGGGGTCTTCAACACCGGCAACCATGCCACGGGCCACCATGGAGAAAAGTGGGCCAGACCTAGTACTCGTGAATAAGTAGAGTAGCTTCGAACATCGAAGCAACACTACTTTCTCCAGGCTGGAGTTGGTCGGGATGGTCTCGAAGGGCCCAGTCTTTGCTAGTGCCCTCAACTTCAAGAAGTTCTCGGCAAAAGCAGGGGAGGATGTCTTATGAAATACAATAATGTCATTGACAAGTTGCCCAACGTACTCCTTCAATGCCGAGTCTTGCACCCTTCCTTGGCTACCAGATCGGCCACCCTGCCTAGATGAAAACTCATCTATATAGACAATCTCCTGCAATACACAAGTTCAGTATCAGACTCACTATGCATGGAGTGTGCTGAAGATATATAAATCATATTTATATGAAACTTAACCAGTAGGGCCTCTAGGGCATCGGGAGCGCACACATGTGTTTTTGTCAGGATCGGGCCCCCAGATGTGCCCTGGCCGGAGGCTCGCGTCTGGGGGCCTGAATCTGCAGCATCTGGGGGCCTGAATCTGCAACATTTGGGGGCCTGAATCTGCAGATTCAGGCCCCCAGACGCGAGCCTCCGACCAGGGCACATCTGGGGGCCCGATCCTGACAAAAACACATGTGTGGGCTCCCGATGCCCTAGAGGCCCTACTGGTTAAGTTTCATAGGAAACCGAGAACATTACCTTCTCTGCATCATCTATCTGTCGCTGTAATGGAGCATCTAGGTCTGTACCTGCCACTGGACCGCCCTCGTCTCTCTCCTGGGTAGGCACTGCATAGTCCAGTCGAGGACCAAAAAGGCTTTCTTGCAACCGCTCGAACTCCTCATCAGAGATCTGATACTGTGGCGCCGCATCCTCAATCTGCTCCTAGATGCTCACAATGGCAGAGATGTCATCGATGCTCGTGCCATCATAACGAGCCACCTCATCAACATGTGGTGGGGCATCCTGTAAATCAAAATCTATGAAATCACTAGGTGCATCACGCACCATGATACAATATAGTTCTTCTTCCCTAAGCTCCAACAACTCTAGCACATCCTGCATGAGTAGATATTCCACCCCCTCGATGGTGATAGCATGGAGAGAAGAGAGGGGTGGCTCTTCGCTCGTGGGCATCTCATCAGGGCAGGGAGGTGGGTGCACAATGGCCAAGCTCTGTGCTACCTCAACACTTAGATCGAGAGTGATCTCCTCAGGCTCCCTCTCAAAGTACTCTAGTAGTGGCCAAGAGGGTGCGTCGATGTCCTCGTCACTGTCCTCTTACACCTCAGTGCACATAACATATATGGCAAAGGCAGCATCCCTCTTAATGAGATCCATCGTGACGTGGTCCTGTGACGAGGTGGGCACTGCTCTAGCGTGGAGATGTTGCCCCACATGCACCAGGGCTCGACTTATCACCTTTTGCATGGCTGGATCCGGCACACAAACTATACAAAAAATCCATGCGAACCCACCTGAGAGTGGAGTCGGGAATAGAGCAAGTGAGAGGGTTCACTGCATCACAAAACGATGCTAGTATACTAGAGTCAGGGTCTATAGCGGAAAGCGAGCTCTCTAGACTCAAGGTCACGCAAAACCTAGGGTATATCTGGTCCCCTATGTACGCGTAGCATGTGGAGCTGATCCATGCGACGAAGGCTGGAGTGGTAGCCATGGCACACAAAGAGAGAAGGAAGGAGAGCACAAGTGTAGGGAAGTGGAGAATGAAAGTGAAAATGAGTTTGGAGTTATAGCTTTTATATGTCTAGGGTTTTAAATAAAGGCTCTTTATAAAGTTATTAACTCTAAAGTTTCAAATTAAAACTCTTACCTTAGTTTCTTTATTTCAGTACTTTAAAGTCACTGTTAAAATTACTCATACAGACAAACGCTTCGTTCTACATTATTATATCCTTGAATATGTTTGGGTCACTGAGTATATTAAAGTCTAACGAGAGAAAATATATAATTTTTTAAAGAAAATAAATCTAAAAGGCCTTGAAATTCCCTTTGGATCCAATTTAATATTAAAATTTAAGAAACGAGCAGCAGAGATGCGCTACAATATATCATTGTGCAAGGACAATATTCTATAGATTATAGATCTCTAACTTGCAATTTAATTATGATTTTTAACTGCACGATTGAGTAATTACAGTATGTATTATCGCACGCTTGGATCACAGTAAACTAAAATTTAAAGTACTCAGAAATTCAAAAAAGGTATGTATTTGCTCTTTATAAAGTTTTTTTACAAGGATTCCACTATCTCAAGGATATATGGAGAAGCACATTGTTTACATGTCATGGATTTCTCACTACGAGTCCTGACTTTTCTATTATCTAACTTGAAATAGAAGTTGTAGAGGGGCTCACTGGACATTAATTGGATTTCTTGTCTCAGAAAATAAATGGGCGAATGACTCTCTGCGCTGACTATGAAAGGATTATGACCACTCCACAAGATTACCACATCTACGAGTGCTGTATGTGTGTCATCTCGGATATCTTTATCCAAGCTGATCCACTCCCCTCGCAAAAGTTGCCATCTTCTATATCGAAAGCGAACGCATAGAGTTTGTCTAGCAATGAAATACCTGTAATAAAAACAAAAATAATGGTAAGTGAATGCGACCAACATAACAATTCATCTAAGCGAGACCTATGTCAATTAAATCAAGGTATGCAAAGTAGTAAAAAAGTTTTACCTGAATGTAATATCAGATTGGTTGACCCTGCACTCAATCGTCTCATCAAAATGTGTTCTTTTGACTTGCCAAGAATCACCCAATAGCTGACTCATCCATTCCTCGGATGGACACTTGCATTGATAAGTAATCTTTGTTTTCTTCAAAACATCACATGAACCAAACAAATGTGCAAATAATGAGAATGGAATAAACCAACTAAGATGCACATCTTTGGAGCCTGTGGTGCATTTCATAGCACTATTGATGTCAGATTTTATCTTCGACTTGCAAGCTCCTGACAACTCCAAGCTATCAATGAACTATTCACCACTAGACAGTGGTGGCAATGGGACATGCTGCAATCTCTGGCTTTCTACCACATACAATGAATTATAAAAAAAGATATTTTGAGTGGCAAGTTGACTTGCAGAGGTATTATCATAGATCAAAGAACCTATCTCTTCATGCCAAACATGTATCTTGCCGCTTAAACATTCCACATTCTGCCATTCATGCAAAGTCGATGGATATAGAGCTGTCAATCAAACAAGACTGAATTAGAATACTGCAAAGAATTTTAAAAACAACTCTGATACAAAAGAATAATCAATGATAAAATTTAACAACTTACTGTTTTATTTATAATTTGCAATGTTTTTATCGTCGTGTACAGAGATTTGTTTATGCATATAAACATGTTGAATCAACACTTCTGTTATTGCACTTGTGCCATTAAACACTTTTCTGAACTCTAGAATTCTACCTTTCCAATGTTTGCTAGGGTTTGCAACATCCTTGCGCTTGACCTTGAAACTCCCTCGAGTACTTGGGTGCATCAAAATCCAATCCAACTTATAATACTTATCACAAATCCAATTACTGCCATTATCTTTCCTGTTGAAGACCTCCACTGCAAGTATGCTACTGATATTTTTCCTTCGTGAAGATATCTGTAACAACCAAATACAAAAGTTACCTATCAACATGTGTATAATTTGCAAATGTTCTCTCCAAATGAAATTAAATTTAAATGGATCAATTTAAAAAAGAAACATTGTACCTATAATTTCTTTCACAAAGATCCCTAGATATGTTGAACAAGAAGTTGACTTATAGCAAGACCATTGTTCCTTCACTGTGATAGATTCCTGCACTACAAAAACAAAAGAAATCTTGGGTCAACGCATACATATAACTTATATAGGCTTTGTCCAAATGCGTTGAAATTTAACCATGGAACAGTAGTAAGCCTTTGATGAAGTTCCATTTATCTTGGAAGAGTGTCATAACTCTACTTGTGGAGGTTACTTTGCTAGATGATTGACTATGCAGAAAGTCTTAAGACTCAGATATTGGTGGATGTCCATCTTTCAAGATGCATTTTCATATGTAAAGAGATATAATATATTCTAAAGACATGGTAGTAAAGAGAATTAGAAGTGATATTGACTCCTATTATGGATTTATTACCATTTAAGAATTGGAGCATTGACTTTGTGGATCCAGCTACCCCACCATCCTCTATATAGAAGAGGTATATCATAGTAGTGACTAACTATTTTATGAAATGATCAAAAGCACGAGCAATGAGGAAGGATGATACAAGGGAGATTGCTAGTTTCCTTCTTGAATGGATAATTTGTCAGTTTGGTTTGCCAAAAGAGTTGGTGTTAGAACATGAAACTCATTTCTTGAATAAGGTGATCAAAAGTAACTAAGACCTAGCAAATTCAGCATAATAAAATGACACCTTACAATCCACACATGAATGGGGAAGTTGAAAGCACCAATAAGTAGCTTGTGAGAGTCCTATCAGATATTGTTTTCAAAAAGAAATAAGACTAAGATGGAAAATTATACGTGGGTAGTGATCTACATGTCCTACTATCAACTTCACCAAGGGTTGAAGGTTGAGATGACCCTTCCATCTAGTGAACTATAGATGAGTGTGCTTGTGAACATAGTTGACATTGCAATTCATGAGGTATTTGAATAGTCATCCCAATAGTATTCTTGCTCCAGCTCCTTTGCTCCACAAAACATAGAAGAGAAGTGCAATGATTCCTTAGTCAACATTACTTATGTTTTCCTAGCAGAATAATGAGAGAATAAGTAGGGCTTGTCTCCATATGGATTTAGTTTAGTGTCAATTGATTGTAACTAATATTGATCTAGTTATTTCTAGCAATGATAAGAAGGTTATTTAGTCAACTCCCTCATTGAGATGAGAACATCAAATGATCACAACTTTCGCTATGGTACATGGATCAAGAGGTCTTACTAAATAAGGGACATGACTATATGGTATGGGACCACATAAATTGTGGCGAAGAGTAGATTAGTGGCTATCATAAATGGATGAGGGCAAGATATAAAGACAATAAATGTCAATGGGTCCTTCATATTGTGCCCTCCCTAAGGGGAGTGTCTACTAGTCCACTATAGTGACGTGCACGTGCTATGCAATTGGGAAATAGGTCAAGCTCTAAGTAAACTTGGAATGTTGTTCCACACGTGAGGACCGAGTTGGTGAAGTAGTATAGTGTGATACTTTCCTTAGGGTGATGGGTCCTCCAACCAAGTATGCAATGTCTTGTTCTTGATGTACCCTAACTTGTGACATGGGGAAGGGCTAGGGGGTTGCCATAGGTACAATGAATGTGCTAGTGCTTTTATTTTCTTTCCTTTTTTACTTTTTTTAAAATATATACACAATTAGAAATTGTGTAGGCACCAAAAGGAATAAATAACTGAGATATGGATCTAAGTGTGCACTCAAGATATCCCTTACAAAGAAGGTACTCCTTGACATGATCCCACAATTGTAGTGAAGTCTCTAGAAATGGTGAAGGTGCTATCGACCATGTCCTATAGTAAAGTGGATGCAATAGTATCATCACTCTCACGAGCACACCTTGAAGACCCATGGACCACTTATTACTTCAAGTATTTTGAGCTGGGAACTATGGCTACCTCTCACATAGTTGTTCGCACTCCCCCTCACACACATGTAGTGAGCATACCTTTGAATCTGATAGAGTTGCCTCCTTACATGAGTCTATCATGGTAGCTTCACAATCCTAGATGTGCTATCAAGAAAGCTCCATTTCCAAGCTCCAACTTCAAGCTCCATAGCCACATGCATAAGAAAATAGAATAAAATAATATGATTTTGAAGAGAGGAGAAGAAGAGCTTCTCTATGATCCCTCACTCACACACACACACACACACTCTCTCTCTCTCTATACACAAAAATGAAGCAACTAGCAAGAAGCAAGAAGATAGCAAGTTTGGCCACACACCAAGAATGAGCTTCTTCATTCACTTTTTGACTTTTATACATGCCCTATCTCCTCCTTGGGCATCCATTCCCTTTTTGGTCTAGCCTTTAAACATTCATCCACTCTTTTTCCTCCTTTTCTATTAGCATGGCTTTAACGTGTTGTGCCTCTTATCCTTTAAAACTTTCATGGGAAAGAGATAGACACTCTTTTACAAAATAAATTACAATGGGACTCATGATCATTTTGCAAAAATATTAAGGTGCACTTATTCTTCTGTGCCTCTCTCTTACATTTAAAATTTTTTCCTACACTTTGTGTCTTTAGATTTTCCTTAGTGTGCCTTTGTCCTCCATCTTCCTCTTACCTTGGGAATATCTTCCACTTTTAATTTTCCTAATTTTTCATATTGGTCTTTCAAGGGTTAACATTACCCTCCTATAAGTTGAGTGCAAGTCCCATGCCACTTGATGGTATGGGCTAAAGATGTTGAAGGTTGGTGTGGAATGGTTCTAGCAGCCGTTGGGGAGGTTAGTCATATTGGAGATGCTTTGTGAAGTAGGTTTTAAGGTTGCTCATGTTGAAGATAGATTGGTGGTTGAAGAAGGATACCATAGTTATTGGCTTGTCACACCATCGCACAATGTACCTGAAAAGAAGAACGAGTGCACTTTCTAGGGGTGTGTCTATCTTATCGTGTAGTGCACTATACAAGTGGTGGTAAAACTAGCATATGGGTCAACCTAAGGTATAATCCCATACTTTAGGACATAGTTCATGTGGGGTAAAAGGCCCATGGGCCTATGCATGTATACTAACTACCAATATTCTTTATTTATATATATGAGATAGTGCAATAAGCTTGTCATATCATTCTTGACAGCACCTACATTGTGTGCGCTCTTCTCTCCCACATCTTCCTCTTCTCCTTCTCCACTGCCATTGCATCCCCTTCAAATAGCATTAGAGCATTGGATTATAGCTTGATTGTGGAGCTTGGCCCGACATTGCTTGAGCCTGGATTGAAGACCTAGAGTTTGGAGCTTCAATGCCAGCCATGGCTTCTTCCCCCCGAGGTAAGATTTTGTCTCTTGCCTCTCCCTAGACCTCATAGGCTCTTTCCATGTGTTCCTTGGCTTCATTGGGCACCTTGTATGGCCCCATTCGCCCCCTTATTCTCAGCATAACCAGCAAACCCCACAATAGCAACTCACATTTTTTTGCGCATGTTTTAAAATTTGGCTTAAAAAATCCCATTTTTTCTCATATCTCAGGTAACCTGATCTAGGCAAGGTAAGAGTCTAACTTGGGGTTTTGGCACACTTCAAATGCAATGGCAATGTCAAATCTGCCAAATTATGATCATAGAATGTTCTGCAATAGATCTAAGTTGATTTACAGCAAGAAATGCCATGCTCTTAGCTTATGTGATGCTCCCGAGACTTGGTATTTGATGCCCAAATGCTTTGGGGATGTTTGTCCAATGTTTTGAGATGCTTTGGGACTTGTTTTGAGCTTCCATAGCTCAATTTATGTAGGGATTTACTATTATATATTGTTTGGGCAGCAAGGTTTTATTAGGGATGGTTTATGCATATGCTTTTTGTTGACATTCGGGTGTCCCTGTTGGATGTATTGATGCTTGGTCATCATGGTTTATGCTCGGATATGCTATTTGAGAGATATTGAGCCTTGATTTGGATGCGAAAAATTCATTGTTGGTTGGGATTTATGCTACCTTGGTTGACAGGTTATTTTACCTCCAGTTTGGTTATGCCTATGGTGTACGAGTGCTCCCGACTACTCGGGATGATATGCTGATATATTTGGATGATGCCACTTTGATGTTTATGCTCCTGAATGCTTCTTGAGAAAAGAGTAGAGCTAAATTCTTGGTTCACTGTCATTTTCTTTGCAACTGGCATTTTACTTGATAAGGTTTATGCCCAGTGCTACCCATTATGGGGCTGATATCTGATGTGGATGCTTTTGGGTTTGGCTACAGTATGGCAGATGTTTGGGCTTGAATCTTGACTTGCATTTGAGAATTTTGTGGAGGAGTTTACATTTGGTTGGCTTATCACTTATGCACCTTGGATGCTATTTGGCCCTTAATGCCCCGATTATGGATCTTGAATTTACTTGGATGCAGATACATGTTTGAGTAGTGCTTGCTCCATTGTCTTGGCAGTTGGTTATTGAGCTTCCATTGCTCATTGATGCTTGGTTCTTTGTGGGTTACTCCTTGATCAGTGGACATTATGGTTATGGACTAATTTCATGGCTAAATACCGTATTCTCTTTTGAGAGATGTCTTGCCTTTTACACTATTGTGGTTGGTTATGTCATGCACTTAGCTACAAGTCTTTTTCATGTGGGAGCTTGTGCATCCCTGGTTGATGCTTCTATGCTTCCCTCTCCAGTGAGGATGGAAGAGTACTTGCAATAGCATGCTTCTACCACTTGCGCTTCTACTAATAGTTGTCTTGATGAGTAGGTTCCCTATGTTGGGACAGCCCTATTTATGATGACTTGGATTCCTTGTCGTCTTCTATAGGTTCTTCTACTTCAGATGTTGTTTGCTTCCATTGTGGAAAGCTTGGGCATGTTCAAAGAAAATGCTTTAGAAGGATTAGAGAGCAGTATAGACAAAGATAGACTCGACACGAGCAAAGAGTCAGAGATACAAGAGATGAAGTGGGTGTTACCAATGTTACGAGTGGTGAGGTACATGTTGTTACCCATGCTAATGCAGTTGAGCATGTACTCCTATCATCTAGTTTCCCTATAACTTTCTTACTCAATGATATGACCTAGGCCTCTCAGATTGGCTATTGGATTCTATGGCATCTTGTCATGTTACTCCACATAGAGCATGGTTCTCTACTTACAAGGAGTTTGATGGATGCATTTCTTTGGGCCTTGAGCAGACTTATGCTATTCTTGGTGTAGGGGATATTACACCTAGCTTTTCTTGATGGGACTTCTCTTATGCTCCATGATGTATTATATGTTCCTATGCTTAGTAAAAGCTCAATATCTAACCGTCAGTTGCATGATACAGGTTACTCTGTTTCTCTTCAAGATAGGTCATGGAAGATCTATTGTGGCTGCTTGGTTTTGGCAAGAGGTTCTAGAGTTGGTTCTCATTAACCAGTGCATGTCTTTTATGTGGGAGATTCTATGGTTACAGTTATCCAGATACCACATGCATTGTTATGGCATTATCGCCTAGGCCATATGCACCACACAAAGATGGAGATCTTGTCTCATTCAGACTCATTATTACCTCCTATGTCACATACAGATCTTGATGCTTGCCCTGATTGTTCTTATGGTCCTTGAAGAGCCCCCTTGGCTTATGGCAATTATGTCATACATGCTCCTCTAGATCTTTTCCATGTTGTAGTATATGGACCTATGCCTTCCCAATCACTGGTAGAGCATCATATTTTGTGACCTCTGTGGATCATGCTACCTATCGTGTTTGAGATTTTCCCTTGGTATGGATTAAGGATGCCGCAGTTATGCTTGACAGGTTTATGGATTGTGCTGGTTGCAGGCCTAGGTGCTTGTAGATGGATTATGAGAGTCATGCTATCTCTCCCAACTTTCAGTCCTATTGTTAGCATTCTAGCATTGATTTCCTATGCCCACGATATTACAGGATTGCTCATGGCATGTGCCTAACTCTACAAGAAAAGGTCGCTTCTATGCTTACCACAACTGGGTTATCTTATGGCTTTTGGGCTTAGGACCTTATGATGGCAGGCTACTTGCTTAATAGGACGTCATGTCTGACTTTGGATCGTATTACACCACAGGAGGCATGGAGTGGCATGAGACCCTCCTATGATTACTTGAGGATATTTGGCTGCCAAGCATTTGCATGTATGCAGCCAGATATGCCTCTATCATGCAGATATATCCTCCTTGGTTATGGAGATGGTGACTTTCAAGCTTACAAGTTATGGGATTTGGATGCCCTGTAAGTTATATACAGCCATCATGCTATCTTTTATGAGACACAGATATCTCTCAAGCCTCTTGATATCTCTTGCTCTTTCACTTCACTAAGGCCGCATATTCTCTTGAGACCTCATTTGACATGTGTCCGGGATGTTGACCCTTCTTCTATGATTGACTTTGGAGAGTATATGTGCTCTCAGCAGTCTCCTATGCACCACACTGATATTATGTGCTACTGTGATACTTATGCATTACAGCCTTGCACTCATGAGTTGTGCTTGCTTCATGAGAAGCATTCTTGGATTGCTCTGTTGTATGGAGGTGCGGGATCGCTTATCTTCTAGATGTCATGGACTCGAGGATGCTTGACTCTTCTTTCACAGAGGTTCCCGCTTATTGCACGACTCGCTTTCTAATTGGACATTGGGTGAGATGTCACGATTCCTCACCTTGTCTCTTTTCCTTTTTTATTTGTTTTTTTTTATGGATCATGAGGGAGAAGCCTCAATTTAGCCTTGTCTTCATGTTAATGCGTATTTTTTTCCGATTTTACTAGGAAAACACATGAAAAAACTGCTCTTTACACCTATCAACGATGCATAACCTAAACGGTAGGGAAAAAGGGGTTTTGATGTTGATTAGTTGCTAATAACATTTGAAATTCTGGTCTATTTGCTTGTGAATACCATGTAAGACGCTTATAAATTAAGTTTAAAGGGATCAAGCAATACAAGAATGCTCGATGCTGACCCTTAATAGCAACTCAGCATAACGTGTAGGTTGAAATCATTGAAAGAAATGTTTATTGCACTTCACTATGCTGATTTATAAATCATAAAATGTTTCAACACTATGGCATTCACAGTTGATTGCGCATATTACATGGTATAATTCGTAGATGCATTGCAATTGGTTTCTTATACATATGACTCATGCTGAGTTGTGAGATACCTAAGCTGTAGGTTTAGGTGATTGGACTCCTTGGGAAACTAATAAGTGAGGGAATATCTTATCTCCTGGAACGTTTTAAAATAAGAGTGGAGTTTGTGACGTCCATTTTATTTGTTTTAGCGGTGCATGGAGGGGCCAATCCTCAAGGTGTAGGAGAGCCCCACTAGGGCCATGACATTCAGTTTAGGGGTGCATGGAGGGGCCAATCCTCAAGGTGTAGGAGAGCCCCACTGGGGCCACGACATTCAGTCGAGGGTGTCTCCTTTTGTTTGTGTTACAAGGTATTTTACACCACAATATGTGCAGGGACTCCCTCTAAGGAGTGTGGAGAAGGCTTAACCATTGGATTATAATCCAAATTAAATGCAAAATGTACGATAAAAGTTAGGGTCATGTGTTCCTTAGACATTCCTAGCTCCAAGGTCAAGAGGTTATATTCTTTGAGCATAGAGAGGCCTGGCTAGTGCTTATAGCTAATGTCCAATCCATTTTAGATCC
Organism: Lygodium microphyllum; assembly: GCF_053477565.2. Lineage (NCBI taxonomy): Eukaryota > Viridiplantae > Streptophyta > Polypodiopsida > Schizaeales > Lygodiaceae > Lygodium > Lygodium microphyllum. The sequence continues at coordinate 136,072,233 of NC_141144.1, forward strand.
TAACAGGTGGTGCATTTGCCAGGAGCCACTAATAAGTGGTAGTTTCCGAATCTTGGTGAATTGGGACCAATTCATTAATGTATGCCAAAAATCAATGAGATAGAGTCACAAGACGATCAAGTTGAGCTTCAAAAGTAACAAAGAGCTAAACAGGCTAGACGACGGGCTGAAATAATTAGAAGATATTCTTTGCAAATTAGTGGTCTAATATTCTTACAAGGGTGGGGTCCTAGTAACCCTAGCTCAATGCATAGTCCATTAGGGGGAGGAAGCTCTAGTACTTTCCTCCTTCCAAATTAGTTCACCCACTTCGAGTAGAGTGATAGTTTTGATTGTTCAAACTTCTTTAGCGAATATGGTTGTTACCATGGTGGCACAACCCATTGCAATCCCAGTAGAGACACCAGACTTACTAGTTTTAGGGTTTTCTCTACCCATTTTTTATGGGTTAGTAGAGGAAGATGCAGAATTGCATATCAATGAATTCCAAAAGTCAATGTTTAACTGTCAAATTCAAGATGGGAAACACTTGATGATATTCTTCAACATGACTTTGAAAGGATGAGTTGCAGTATGGTATCATAGCCAAGAGGTTGGAACCATAACTACGATCGACTTATTCTTTACAGCCTTTCAAAGAGAGTTTTCTCCTAAAAGGGGTAATTAGTATTGGCTACATGTCCTCAATGTTACATGTCAAGAACCTCACAAAAATGTCCATGGGTATGCCAAGAAACCAAAGGAGGTATTTTTTAAGTTGCAAACCTATATTCCTATTCCAACTCTTGTCATGTTGTTGCAATACTTTTTGAATGGGCTAGACTTTAACATTCAAGTGTAGTTGAGCAGTGTTGCTCTTGTTGATACACATTGATATGGCTATTACATGAGTAGAAGAGGTAGAACCGCAATTATAAGTGGCTTATGTCTCTAGGTCAAACTGGACCCAAGTTTAGGGTTTGGAAATACTTTAGTGCTGACGAATGGAGGTCAAGGGATGCCCATGAGTCCTCCTAATGGGAGAGAAAGAATAATTTCAAATGTGCCCATGTTGCCAAGTCCTCCTAGTATTACCATGCCTATGACTAGTTAGATGGCTCGACCAATTATTGGAAGCCCAACAATAAATCCTATCATTGTTTCACTAAATCAATAACAAATTCCCAATCAAGTGGTTAGACCAATAGAACAATAGGTAGATGGTCATAGCTATAAGTCAAGTGTCTCAAATGTCCTTTGTGAAGTTAAGGATATGATGAAGCACTATATTGATATGATTAGCCAACAATATAGACAAATAGCTATTGACATCAATTTCCTTAAGAATCATCAGCATTTGATAGGAAGTTGACGCCCCGATGAGGGTGGCCCCTCAAGATTCAGCTATAAGTGGTGTGGTTGCCAACATTTCCCTAAGAATCATCAAAATGTTAGATGTGACATATGTGGGAGGTCCGGCCATTTAGCTAGCACCTATTGGAGTAAGATTAGCTCTCTCTAACAAGGAAGTAAACAACTAGATCTAGTTAATCATTGAGTGCAAGGGAATAATATCCAACAAGATGAAGGACCAAAACAAATATTACAAAGAGGAAAAACTATGGTAGAGGAGCTACCTAGTGGCAGTGGAGTTAGCCAGCAAGATGATAAGGGGACACAAGTCCTTAATCCTGATATGGAAGGCAGATGTAAGGCCATAGATGGTAAAGCAATTGACCCCAAGAAGGATAAGGAGTCACCAAAGAAGAAGAAAAAAGTTAAGAAAGAAGCACCAAATCCAATTCAAAGACCAAAGGAGAGAATGGTCTTGCGAGAAAAGTGAGCTCTTGCTAGCTATCATGAATTTGATTTAGCGAGTTCTCTTTGAGAAGTTGAGCCAAATCTAAATCTTCTACAATTGATTAAGCTGTCTCCTAGAGTGCACAAGGAATTTAAAAATATTCTATGCACTAGGTATATCATTGAGTCCTTGGGAATAGCATGAGTAGGAGATGATTAGTTTGAGCATGCTAAAAAGCATTTCGAAGGCTAGCAACATATGTTGATGGAATATTAGTGGACCATGCTATTGTGGATACAGGATCCTCTATCACCATTATGAGTTCGGAATTGATGGAGAGACTAGGATAAGAAATAAAAAAAGACGCCTCCATGATTATCTGAATGGCTGATGATAGCTTAAGACAACTTGAAGGTTGCATTACTAAAATCCATGTGATCATTGCCAATGTAGAATGCATTTTGGACTTTAGTTCATTAGGTTTGCAGGGTGACCGAGCTATCAAGTATTGCAGGCAGGCCATGGATCTTACAAGTAGATTGTCAGGTTGATATACCCACTAGGTGATTGATCTTTTGTCGAGGTGCTAGACATGTAGTAGTAGTTGCCTATCCTGAATCTCCTCAGAGTGAGAGATTTCCTTTATTTTCATCAGATTTTGATACACTAGATGCTCCATCTGATTGTGAGACATCATGAAGTGGTGACAAATTGAATGAGGGGTCAACTATAGAGGATATCTACCAAGTGACTTTGAATGAGTCAATAGAGGCTCAAGAGAGGATAACAGATGCAGATGTAATTGATCATGACCTTGGTATGATGAATTATTTCCAACCAATTAAATTAGGGTCCATGCTCAGTTCAAAAGAAAGGAAGGACTATGTATCCTTGATTCAAGAATTCTATGATATCTTTGCTTGATGTTATGATGAGTTGAGAGGTATTCCTCCCATTCTGGGTGTTTATATGATTCCTTTGAAGCAAGATAGCTGCCTTGTGTGACACAAATTAAGGCATATGCCTTTTGAATTAAGGGACATGCTATTGGAAGAATTGACAAATCTACAAAAGCATGGCCTGATATCTTTGGTTCAACACACGGAATGATGTTCACTGGTTGTGATCAGGAAGAATATGTAATATTTTCGCTCAAAATATTAAAGAACTTTGATCACCGCACGCCCGCACAAAAGCTATGCAAATTCATCTCCCGCGTTGATTAATGTTAGTGGCTAAATCCTTATCCCGCACACACGATAATAATCCCCATCCGCATTGTGCAAATAAGGCTAAGCTTGAAAAATGCAAGCCGCACGAGAAACACCCCTTACATAAAGGCAAATGGATAAAAGATTAAAGTAGTGCAATTTTTTTTATTAATTACCCCTCCCCTCAGCAGATGCATGGCAGGGGGAGAGGGAGTGTGTGGAGGAGTGAGTTAAGTGGAGAGAGGGAGGAGTGTGGTGTGGGGATGCATGAGGGAGGGAAGGCATGAAAGCCCTCCACGTGTGTAGAGATCCCCTCCCCTCCAAGGCTATATAACCTCCCCCTTAAGCTTGGGGGAGGCATGAAGGGAGAGAGAAGGAGACAGAGACTGCCGTGTTGTCTGAGGAGAGTCGCCACCACACGCCGCCTATTGCCGCCCGTTACAGCCGCGCTGCTGCCGCCCACGATCATCCTCATCATCGTCCACCTAGCCGTCATCCTCTCTCCAATCATTACCCCCCCTCCACGCTTTCTGTAAGAAGCAGAAGATTTTTAGAAGCTTCTTAAGGATAAGGCTTTCATAAGCCTTGTGTACGCGACCTTTTTCCCGGTTTTTTAAAAACCCACATATGTAAAGGGGACTCCTGTGCGAGGGGGGAAGTAGGCAAATTTTGAGGCTGTTTTGCCAAATCTTGGAGGAAGTGCAGAGATCGCATGGAGGCAAGGACAAACCGCGGAGTCTAAATTCCATAACATCAACGATGGCTCCAAAACAAAAGATGCAAGGTGCACGGGCAGAAGTCTCCAACCCAAGCATACGCGTGGACATCCCTATGAGCCCTCAAGCCCACGTTCTTAAAAGAATGATTCCGCATTAAAGCAATGCATTTAGGCACGTTAAATTTCATGGGAAGAATGGATTTACACATGTTTCTAATTCACATAGCCTAGTTAAAATACATTTGGAAAATTGTCTCCTTGAACGATTTACAAGAGTTAGTGCATGTTGTGTAATTGGGTTGCTTGTATTTCCAAGTTGCAAATCCTAAGCGCATATTGCTTAGGGTTAAAAGATGAAATTGTTTAAATGCATCTTTGATTGGACGTAGAAAGAACAAGCCTATATTGCATTTAGGCAATAACTTCCTTGTTGTGATTCGCATGAGAAAGTCATTAACATCCGTTAGATGTTGTCCAAATAACTGCATGGCATGAAAATGAAACCATGGACTTGCATGATTTCATGTGAATATGCTTGTAGAATGGATTAATTCAACATTAGTCTTATAATATTCGTCATACATGAACTTCATTCATCAATGTTGTATCTAGAAAAGGTTGCATGTTACATATTCGTCATGCATGAACTTCATTCATCAAAGTTGTATCTAGAAAAGATTGCATATCATATTAAAGCCTGAAATTCAATTGCATTAAACAAAAGGTTGTAGGCATAGCTCCTTGATGTAAATATTTGTAGGTTTTATGCAAGTTATTCTCCAAATTGTCATTCGTCATGACTTTAGTAAGAAAAAAAAGGGTTATTGCAAACCTTATACTGCATAGAGGTAATGAATCGCATATTTACATGTAATGTGATGTCTTGCAACTATTTACACCCTTAGAACAAATTTAGCATCTCTAAGAAGAGATCATTTCTTGTTGCAAGACAAGTAGACGGATTTGGCTAGATCACTTGTAAGGGTATAACCCTCAAGGGATTCTTAAAAGTATAAGTAGTTAGTATAACGAACACCTCAAAGTGCTAGCTAGGGTTTAGCACATTAGAAATTCTGCCTAGTATTGCACTTGGATGCCAAGTCAAGAACTTTCGATCCCAAAGGATCCCACCCACATTCACAGAACGTTTGGGTTAATTGGACGCCTATACAATAACGATCTAGGTTTTTACCCTAAGGATCGATCGACCTAATACTAAACTTCCGATTGAGTTTAGAATCCCTAGGACCAAGCATTGTGACCTAGTAAGGATAGGGATTGGGTTGGGTAAGAAGACACTCCAAATCCTACATCTTGACTAAACATACTTCTTGACCAAGGAATGTCATTGATGGGAGATTGAACCCACAAGTTAGATGCAACTCCTATGCAACAAGTTGCAACGTTGCATGGCTTTGTATTTAAGTCACAAGATGGATTTGCCACTCCTTGGAACAAGGTTGGCAGGTTCTGAGTACAAGCTTGAATTGCAAGAGGATGAGTAGTCATCTTGCTACTGAGTTGCCAAGTTAAGGTAACGAGAAATTGACAAATCAAGTTAGGGCGACGAGGATTTCCTAGGCTTTACTGTCTTAATTTAAGGAACCTAAGGTGTTTGGATTAACTGGGTATAAGGGTACACAAACAATGAAACCCTTGGGGATCTTGCCAAGTCAAAATTGATCCCGGATTGGATGTTGGATGCATTCGGAGAGAAGGATTCACTCCTTAGCAGTTGGCCAAACAAACGACCACTGGATTGATTGTGTTTTGTATAATTTAGGAGCACTGTTTGTATTTATTTGCTCAAAGAACTAAGAATGGAAAGATAATTAATGCTTTAGGTTGAAGGCCTGAAGGGGAGAGGCAGCATCAATTACCCCCGACTATCTGCCTGACCCTAACCAAGGGGGTTGTTAGCCGCACCGGGAACATGGGCCGAACCCGCCACAAGAGGTCTCTCCCTTGGGCACTACTTGGAGAGCAGGAGGATGCTTGGGAGCCAGAGGGGACTCTAGCTATAAATCCCTTGTCTTTTGGGCCCTGTACAAGAGGCCGACGTGACTCGGGATTGGATCTGGAGGCCTGCATACTAGTCTACGGATGGAAACTTGGATTAGTAATCCCTGAGGATTGCTGGATTGCCTTTGGGGCGGATTATGGATTGCCTTTGGGTGGATTATGGATTAGCCTATGGGCTGGATTATATGATGTATTCCAAAGATAAATAAGATCAAATGTTGCAAAGAAACTTGTTTGACATTGTTTTTCTATGTCAGTGCTAAGATTACGTGAAGGAACTAGTGACTAAAAGGCTAATTAAGGAAGTTGTTTTTATGTGTGTCCAACTAAATGTGGTAGAAAAAATGAAAAATAAAGCAACCTTGAGGAAAGTGCGGTGGATGTGGCCATGGGTCCGTCCTATGGATGGGTGGTCCCGGTTGGCTGGGAACTTTTCTCAAATGAAATCTACAGCAGGGAACTTTTCTCGAAGGAAATGAATAGCAAGGAACGTTGACCTAGAGTCTAGGTTACTAGAGTCCCGATTTATGCTGTTTTAGGGAAATGAAATGGGACTATGCCTTATGGGCAAAGAGGTCGAGCTTTGCATCCCTCTCGTTTCCCATTCTCCTTGAACCAAGTGCAGCATGAATCCGCTTCGACATTGACGTTTCTGCGTAAAGTAGTTCGACGCTAGTTAATCTCTAGTAACTTGACCATTAGGAAAATCCTGATTCAGGTCGGTCCTAAGTGGGAACTGTCGGAATGCTTCCGCTAGGTGGTAGACTTGGGAAGACTTAGATCGCAAAACCCGTAACATTCCGTGGAAGTGCCGGGCAGTGCTTTCTAGAATCTCTTCCTGATGGGTTGCTAAGACGTGTCCTGTAAGAGAACAGGTGGACACATTACAGAATAACATCAATCTGATTCAGATTTGCATAGATTTCAGAGATCTTAATAAGCAGATGGTTAACACTACAACATATAGACCTAATAGTGACGTTTAAAGCAACGAAATTATTCATGGAAAAATTACCCCCGTCATCACTATTCGTGTCGCTATTAGCAATGCAATCGATTCGTCGCTATTAGCATCGCTATTTGCATCGCTATTAGTGTCGCTATATGCATCGCTATTTGCTTCGCTAATCCAATTAGAGACGCAAATAGCAACACTAATAGTGATGCTTATAGCGACGGTTGCAGAGTAAATTTTCGACACAAATAGTGATGGTTACAGAGGGGAAAAAAATTAGCTGGCAAGGTTGCATGCCCTGCCACCCTTCTAGATGTATGCACTAAATATTCTTGCATAATTCATTTGCCAATGTCACCTACATCTAATGTCTAAAAATTATGTATCATATTATTAAAAAAAACTGAATCCTTTGATTGCAAAAGCAAGATATAATTAATTCGAAAAGGTATTTCGCAAGGAGCTTTTTCATCACTTGCTTAGGCCCGAGAAGAAAAAGAGCTTGTGATTGCAAAAGCTAGATATAATCAATTCAAAAAAGTATTACTCAAGGAGCTTTTTTATCACTTGTTAGGCCTAAGAAGAAGAGCTTCACTTCAAGCTTTCATTATAGTCAGGACCCTAAGGTATGAATAAGTCCCATTGATCTTCTACTCACTCCAACTTATTCCAAACTTGTTCAAGTCTTTTTGGGGGAGCATTTGGACATCTGTAAGAGTTATACCATGGTATTGGAGCCAGAAACACTTATATAGGGAGGAGTGGTAGTGTCTCTAAGCTCTACTTCTTCCTTTTTGTTTTTACCTATGTCTAAGTCATCTTCTATCTCTTCTTTCTTGTCTTCACTCTCAATCTCAATGGATGGAGGTGTTTTAAGATCAAAAGAATCAAGCTCATCCTCCCCCTTCTCAAACTCCATTTCTTGAGCTCAGACTAGTTACTGTACTCCAAGTAGATCCATGAAACAAACGAATTTCTCTTTACCAAGTGATTTGGTAAAGATATCGACTACCTGGTCTTCTGTCTTCACATGAAATAGATCAATCCGTCCTATAAGTACCAATTCTCTGATAAAATTGTAATGAATCTCTATGTGTTTGGATCTAACATTATAGACGGGGTTGCTAGCTAGCATCCATATACACCTCATGTTGTGTACATAACTCTCACGCTACTCCATATATACCTCTTTAAGCAAGTCACCATTCAGGAATGCATTTTTTACATCCATTTTTCATAATTTTCAGCCCTTAGAAGCCACTAATGCAATGACTATTCTCACCATTTCCATCTTGGCAACTGAGCTGAAAGTCTCCTCATAATCTAGGCCGTATTCCTGTGCATATTCCTTTGCAACAAGCCGGGCTTTATACCTTTCCAACGAACCATCTGACTTGTATTTCTATTTATAAACCCATTTGCTTAAAGACATCAAGTATCTCATCCTTGTACTTCCGAATGTACAGCCATGTGTTGAAATCATCTATCCAACCAACACTAGATTCTTGCAAATTTTATTATGCCATCTATCCAATCGACAATAGATTCTTGGTAATAGAAGGTACATGTAGTACATCATGTAGGCTCTTCTTTCTATCGTCATAGCTGCAACAATATACCTTCCTACTGCTGGGCTGTCTCGCACTTGTGCCCAAAATCTTTCCATCCCTTTCAGCTCCAAGTCTTGCATGACTTCCCGAACAATGTCCTTATGAAAAGATCTTTTCGGGATGAGAAGCTCGTATCCACACTACATTCTCCTTATCTCCTGAAGGGCGATAGTACCCAGTTTCCATCTCCTCTTCTTCTCTGGTGGTCATTGTGCTCTATGGGGAGCACTTGTTGCTGCACTAGAGGAGGCTCCACCTTGTGCTCCAGGTGGCGGGCTTTGGCATGAGGCCTTCCCATGGCCGAGAAATGGGGACATGCTTGCTTGGTGCCTGCTATGCAAGCTCGAGGAGAGTAAGATGGAGAAGAGACAGAGGTTGGGGGTTCCCTCCTTCTCCTTTGTAGTTGTTCCATCTCTTTTGGTGGATGCGGTGGCAATAGTAGTGGCAATGGCAGCTTCTCTCTCTCTCTCTCCCTCTCTCTTAATCTCCCTTGTATTGATCTATCTCCCTTCTCTCTATACATCTCTTCATCAACAAAAAGAAAAAGAGAAGTAAAGAAAAGAGAAAAACAAAGAGAGAAGAGATAATGCATTTACCTCAAAGCTTGAAGAAGAATGCTTTCGCGCTTCTCTCCTTCTTTTTCTTCTCCTTCATGGGTTCCCTCATTCTTCTTTGGAGTTGCCCCCTTTATTTTTGTGGTGGATTGGCGGTGGTAGTGACCTCTCTCTCTCTCTCTCTCTCTCTCTCTCTCTCTCTCTCTCTCTCTCTCAATCTCCCTTATGCACGTTGATCTCTCTCACTTCTTCTCTCTACATACTCTTCATCAACAAAAAGAAAGAGAGAAGTAAAGAAAAGAGAAAAACAAAGAGAGAAGAGATAATGCACTTATCTCAAAGCTTGAAGAAGAATCCCTTCGTGCTTCTCTCCTTCTTTTTCTTCTCCTTCATGAGTTCCCTCCTCCTTCTTTGCAGTTGTCTCCTCTCTTTTTGTGGTGGATTGGCGGTGGCAGTGACCTCTCTCTCTCTCTCTCTCTCTCTCTCTCTCTCTCTCTCTCTCTCTCTCTCTCTCTCTCTCTCTCTCTCTCGCAATCTCCCTTACGCATGTTGATCTCTCTCACTTCTTCTCTCTATACACTCTTCCTCAACAAAAAGAAATAGAGAAGTAAAGAAAAGAGAAAAACAAAGAGAGAAGAGATAATGCACTTACCTCAAAGCTTGAAGAAGAATCCCTTCACGCTTCTCTTCTTCTTCATCTTCTCCTTCACGAGTTCCCTCCTTCTTCTTTGCAGTTGTCCCCTCTCTTTTTGTGGTGGATTGGCGATGGCAGAAACCTCTCTCTCTCTCTCTATCAATCTCCCTTGCGCACATTGATCTCTCTCACTTCTTCTCTCTATACACTCTTCATCAACAAAAAGAAAAAGAGAAGTAAAGAAAAGAGAAAAACAAAGAGAGAAGAGATAATGCACTTACCTCAAAGCTTGAAGAAGAATCCCTTCGCGCTTCTCTCCTTCTTCTTCTTCTCCTTCATGAGTTTCCTCCTTCTTTGCAGTTATCCCCTCTCTTTTTGTGGTGGATTGGCGGTGGCAGCGACCTCTCTCTCTCTCTATATATATATATATATATATAGATATCTATCTCCCTTGCGCACGTTGATCTCTCTCACTTCTTCTCTCTATACACTCTTCATCAACAAAAAGAAAGAGAGAAGTAAAGAAAAGAGAAAAACAAAGAGAGAAGAGATAATGCACTTATCTCCAAGCTTGAAGAAGAATCCCTTTGTACATTTCTCATTTTTTTCCTCCTTCAGGAGTTCCTTCCTTCTCCTTTACACTTGTCTCCTCCCTCTTCGTGGATGGCGGCAGTGGCGGCGGCCTCTCTCTCTCTCTCTTTCTCTCTCTCTCTCCCTCCCTCTCTCTCTCTCTCTCTTTCTCTCTCTCTCTCGTGCTTGTTTACAAACCTGTAAAATGCCATACTCGGGTCTTGACACTTTTTTATGAAGCCCCTCTCTCTCCTGTTTTTTATTTCTCTCCATCTCTCTCTTCCTTCCCCTCCCTTCTTCTCTCTATTTCTCTCCCTCCTTCCCTCCCCACTCTCACTCAACTCATCTCATTGCAAAGACAATCAAAGATAGAAAATAAAGAGACAAAGATATTGAAAGAAATGTCACCCTACCCCTCTTTATCTCTCTCTCCCCCCTCTCCCTTTACTTTTCTTTATTAACCTTCCCTCTCATTCTCTCATTGTTTTCCTATTTCTCTCTCCCTCTCTCTCACTCTCTATTTTTTCTCTCTATCTCTCTTTCTCCCTCTCTCTCTCTTCTTTTCACTCTCCTTCCTCTCTTTACCTCACCCTTCTTTTCTACCTCCTCCTCCTCTCTTCCTTCTCTCTCCCTCTCTATTTCTCTCCCCCTCTCTTTATCTCTCTATTTCCCTTTCTTTGTTTCCTCTCTTTTTGTTTCTCCCCCCTCTCTCTTTCGTTGTTTCTCTCACTCATCCTCTCTCCCTCCCTTCATCTCTCATTTCTCTCTTCCTCTTTCTCTTTGTTTCCTTTCTCTCCCTCTTTCTCTCTTCCTCTCCCTTCATTCTTCTCCCTCCCTTCCTCCCTCCCTCTTTTTCCATGTGTCTCTTTGCAAAGAAAAACAAAAAAAGAAAACAAGAGAACACAAAAATAAAGCAAGAAGAGGCAATGTACCTACCTCAAAGGCCTGAAGATGAAACCCTTTGTACCTTCTCTTTGCACCTTCCCTCCCTTCTCCCTTGCACACTTCTCTTTCTTCTTCATGTATAGCGGCAGCAGCGGTGACAATGGTGATGAGCTCTCTCTCTCTCTCTCTCTCTCTCTCTCTCTCTCTCTCTCTCTCTCTCTCTCTCTCTCTCTCTCTCTCTCTCTCTCTCTCTCTCTCTCTCTCTCTCTCTCTCTCAAAGCTTTAAGCTCTCTCGCTCTCTCTTTCATTCTTTCTCACAAATGTTTTCTCGACAAATGTTACGCTCAGGTTTTCGAAACTTTTTCCTCAGACCGGCGTTGCTATTTGCGTCGTTATTTGCGTCGCTAACAGAATTAGCAATGCAAATAGCGACGCATATAGTGACGCTTTTAGTGACACCACTTTTTTGCGTCGCAAATGGCCATCGCTATTGCCACATTCCCTTGTAGTGTAAGGATTACTACCTATTGGCATTTATTGATCAGATTTTGGATAAGTTAGTGGGTAGGAAAATCTATTCGTTAATCGATTACATTTCTCGATATAACTAGATGGCTATCACGGAGGAAGACAAATTCAAAACGGCATTTATTATTGTCTTTGATACCTTTGTGTATCACATGATGGCCTTTCGTCTGTACAATGCACTTGGGTCTTGGCACCAAACAGCTGATAAGACATTTGGTGATATCTCCCCAGAGGAGTTAAAAGTCTTCATTAATGATCTACGGGCCACCATAAGGGAGCGATAACTAATTATTTTGAGGAAATGTTTGGAGGGTTATAGGCAATTTTGCATTGCTCTTAACCCTAGAAACTTCGTATTTGGAGTGCTCTATGGGTTGAAACTCATGCATGTGGTTAGTTCAACTAGTATTGCTACTAGCACTTAAAAGATAAAGGTTATCATCTCTATGAGCCCGCTGTGTACTTCAAAAGAGGTGCACACATTTCTGTCATCAATGGGATATTATCGAAGATTTATCAACGCACTAGCAAAAAGAGCATTGCCATTGACAAATCTTCTATCTTTTAACTATCTTTTTGAGTGGAACGAAGCTTGTCAAGTATCCTTTGAGGATGTGAAGCAGAAATTAGCAAAAGCACCACTCCTAAAAATACCCAGAAGAGGTAAAATTTTCTATATATTTTCAATAGCCACAATGCATAGTATCAACTGCTGTTTAGCTCAAATTTGGGAGGAGAAATGGAATTATCCAATTGCCTTTGCTAGTAGGAAATTGGGGATATCTAAAGTTAATTACAGATACATGGAGAAATTGTGCCTTGGAATGGTCTTTGCGATGAAGAAATTTAGGCATTATGTTCTCTATGAGAAGGTAGTATTCTTTACGAAGGCGGAAGGACTCACATTGTTGCCAAACAAGTTGCACCCGCCTAACCATTTAGCAAAGTGATTAATCACTTTACAAGAGTTTGATTATGAGATTAGGAGAATGCCATCGAAGTTGCAAGGAATTGTAGAATGTCTTGTGGATGCCAGGGAGCTAAAGGAAATTCTAGCTGAGGGAAGTGATATTGAGGGTGTTGAGATATCGAGCTCCACTCGTGATACGCCAGGGTGACCGTTGTGTATTTATGTCACCGACTTGTCAGTTGCAGACGCGGTTGGTACATTGCCCATGAATAATAGCTACATGATAGCTATCCTTATCTACTCTAGTTCGTGGCTCAGTTAGTATGCCACCTTAGTTAGTTGAGTTTGGTTTGAGACCCATACATAGGGTTCTTCTATTTCTTTGTACTAGAGTTCTTTTGGCTTACACAACTAAGAAGAGGAAAACTGTTTTCAGCCTCCACCCTTGTGTGTCTTCCCCCATTGTGCAAGCAAGAAAGCTTCAAGCGAGACTCCTTCCTTCTCTCCCACAATCTTGACATGGTATCAGAGCCTTGTTCGTGGTAAGGAGCTCAAGAAAGCAAGCCAAGCTCGCGATGTTCTGGTAAGAGGAGCAGTGTTGCTTTCATTTTCTGTTTTGGGAGCAGATCTCTGCAGGTAGCACAGCCGAAAATTGCAGGAGTGCATTGTCTCAGGTTGAGACGCCCTTCGCGGTGAAGCAAGAGGGCAGTATATGCTACGGGCAAGGGCTTTAGCCCTTGGCGACCTTGTTTTTTTTATTTGAGGCCATTTCGGGGCCTTTTTTGGAGGCGGAAGTTTTCTACACGCACTCAGGAAAAGGCCCTGTTTTATGCTGTGCGACCACTGTTCTACAGGTCGGTGAAAAGTTATTGTAGAAATTGCATCGTATGCTTGTGCGCAGAGACATTGGGAGTTTCAGAATCATCCTTGGTTCCTGTTTATGCAAAATCGTCACTAGGAAGTGACTGTGTGGTCAAATATCACTTTCGCCAGTTTTTGCAGATTTGCCCTTGTGAGGGTGAAGCTGAGTTTTTGCAGTGATAGAATTTTTCGCAGTGTTCTGTAATGGCGTCTGATTCTCTTTCACAGATTGTAACTGAAAAGCTTGACAAGAACAACTTCCAGGCATGGAAGTTTAGAATGATGAATTTCCTTATGGGAAAAGGATATTGGAAATTTGTTGCAGGAAATGAAGAAGAACCAATTCTTCCTGATGTTCCCAATCAACAGCAAATGCAGGCATTCAAAACATGGCATGAGAGAGCCAGGAAAGTTATGTATTGGCTGTCTATCAGTATTTCAGACTCTATGATTGTGCATATTCAGGATGCAAGTACGCCAAAGGAGGCATGGGATACTTTGTCAAAAATGTATAGCACAAATACGCAAGCCAGGAAAATGCAGCTCAAGCAAGAGTTGCACAATGTGCAAAGAGAAAATATGAGCATCAATGACTACCACATGAAGGTGAAGAAGATTGCAGATGCACTTGCTTCCATTGGGTCGCCAGTGGAAGATGATGATTTAGTTTCTGTGACCTTGAATGGTCTAGGAAAGGATTATGGACAGTTTCGGACATCCATTTCAGTTCGTGAAAGATTTCCTGATTTTGAGGAGTTGATTGCTCTTTTAATTTCTGAGGAACAGAGAAATGGTGGTGCATTTTCTTCAGGAGAAACTTCAAAAGAAGCTGTCTTCTACTCAAATGCTGGAAGAGGTAGAGGCAGAGGTAGAGGAGGCCGATTTGGAGGCCGTGGCAGAAATCAGAATATGCAGCAAACTCAAGAAAACCAGTCCTATGGAGGAGGACGTGGTAACTCTAGAGGAAGGGGGAGCCAAAGAGGTCGTGGTGGATGGCAAAGAGGCCAAAATGCAAACAGTAATGTTGAATGCTACTATTGTGGTAAAATGGGTCATATGGCTAAAGACTGCTATAAAAAGCAGAATGACATCATGAATGGAAAACTGCAACAAGGGAATTATGCATCTTCTAGTAGACAAGGTGATGACAGAAATGAGCATCTGTTTATGGTGCAGCACATGAACAATTCTGTGACAAGTGCAGAAGAAAACAACGATGTATGGTATGTTGACTCAGGTGCATCAAACCACATGACAGGTCATGCAGAATGGATGGAGGATGCAAGGAAAATGGAAAAACCAGGATTTGTGGAGACTGGTGATGATACTGCACATCCTATTGTGCAGATTGGAAAAATTCCCTTGTCTATGCAGGATGGGAAAAAGAAATACCTGTCCGATGTATTTCATGTCCCGAATATCACCAAGAATCTGGTTTCAGTTGGTCAAATGGTTGAACAGGGCTTGTAGGTCATATTTAATCCTCATGGATGCTTTGTTGAGGATATGAAAAATAAAGGTCGCTTGATAGCAAAAGGAAAGAAGAAGGGCAAAATGTTTACATTGGATGCAGACATGTCTGAATTGAGTGCAGCAATGTTTGCACATGGGATCAGTGTAGTTGCAGATATTGATATCTGGCATAAACGCATTGGTCGTGTTAATGTACAGCGACTTAAATCAATGCAGGCCCAAAATATTGTTGCAGGATAGCCCAAATTCAAGATTGCAGAAATGCATAAGGTATGTGAAGCCTGTCAGTTTGGAAAACAGGCAAGGAAACCATTTCCTAGACATGTTCAAGAGAGTGAGAAGCCATTGGAATTAATCCACTCTGATGTGTGGACTAAAGCTACATCTCTTGGAGGTTGTCATTATTTTGTCACTTTTATTGATGACTATAGCAGAAAAGTTTGGGTGTATTTTATGAAAAAGAAAAGTGAAGTTTTTGGGCATTTCAAAACTCTTAAAGCTATGGTTGAAAAAGAAACAGGCCTGCAGATAAAATGCCTAAGGTCAGATGGAGGGGGAGAGTACCTCTCAAATGAGTTTGCAAGGTTCTTGCAGGAGCATGGCATAAAGCAGCAATATTCATGCAGTCATACCCCACAACAAAATGGAATTGCAGAAAGGAAAAACATGCATATTGGAGAGGTATCTCGTGCCATGCTCAATGAAAAAGACTTGCCATATTTTTATTGGGCTGAAGCAGTTGCTACAGCAGTCTACATAATGAACAGGACTCCCACTGCAACAATACATGGAATGACTCCAGAGGAGAGGTATACTGGTAGGAAACCAGATATTTCTCATTTGAAAATTTTTGGTTGCATTGCCTATGTACATGTGCCAGATAAGTTGATATCCAAGTTGGATCCAAAAGCTGAGAAGTGCATCTTTATTGGTTACTCTCTGTAGCAAAAAGGGTATAGATGCTATAACCCTTCTACACGTAAGTTTACAGTGAGCAGAGATGTTGTTTTTTATGAGATGAGTAGCTGGTATAAACCTATAAATGTGATTGATGATGTAGATGCACAAAGTGGTAATGCTGCACAGAATTCACAGCAGCAGTCACAAAATATTAGTGGACCTGGAGCGTCCTCTAGCAGTGGTTCACATTCTTCGCCGTGGACAGGCAGATTGAGATCAGGAGAATCTTCTCAAAGCAATGCAGATAGTGGTATGTAGGTATCACGAAAAGGAAAAGAGAAGGTTGATCAGCCCATGTTTGATGTGAATGCAGGTCACTCTTATGTGGATGGTGAATCCAGTGGCTCAGAACAGAGCATTGATGATGAGTTGGGTATTCCTTCTATTGTTACACCTGGAGTAAGGAAGACCAGGGATGTTTTGAGAGCACCTGGGAGTGAACCTACTTTGCACAGGTCTACGAGAGCTAGGTATCCTGTGGATAGGCTGAAATATGATGGATTTACAACCATTCACTATGCATATATGGTTAAAGTGATACAGGAACCAAAACCCACTTCTTTTGAGGAAGCCATGGGAAAAGAAAAATGGGAGAAAGCCATGGATGAAGAAATGGATGCCTTGGAAGCAAATGCTACATGGGAATTGGTACCTTTGCCTAAAGGTAAAAATGCAATTGGTTGTAAGTGGGTTTATAAGGTGAAGCACAATGCAGATGGTTCTGTGAATAGATACAAGGCAAGATTAGTAGTCAAGGGGTATGCACAAACATATGGCATTGACTATGAAGAAACATTCAGTCCGGTTGCAAGGATGGCAACCCTAAGAGCAGTCATTGCTATGGCTGCATCAAAGGGATGGTCTTTACATCAGATGGATGTAAAGAATGCCTTCTTGCATGGTGATTTGCAAGAAGAGGTCTATATGGAGCAGCCACCAGGTTATGTGCATGCTGTTCATCCTGAGTTTGTTTGCAGGTTGAAGAAAGCCTTGTATGGCTTGAAGCAAGCACCTAGAGCATGGTCTGACAAGATAGGACAATATCTTGTCACTATTGGCTTTCAGATTTCCAAGGCAGATTTCTCACTTTATGTGAGAAAAACAGAGAAATGTATTATGCTACTTGTCATTTATGTTGATGATTTGATTATGACAGGTGACAGTGATGAAGATATCCTTCATGTGAAAATGCTATTGAAGCAGAAGTTTGAGATGAAGGATTTGGGAGAGCTGCGTTATTTCTTGGGCATTGAGGTGATTAGATCACCAAGTGGGATACAGCTCTTGCAGAGGCAGTATGGATTGGACATGCTGTCCAAATATGGGATGACAGGCTGTAAGCCTATTTCAGTTCCTTTGGAGCAGAATGTGAAGCTGAGCACAGATGCAGGTGAGCTTCTAGAAGACCCTACTATGTACAGACGCATAGTAGGAAGTTTGATTTATATGACTATTACCAGGCCAGATTTGAGCTATGCTGTTGGATTGGTAAGTCAGTTTATGCACGCTCCAAGGAAACCACATTTGGATGCGGCTACATGCATACTCAGGTATGTGAAGTCCACATTGCAGTATGGACTATTTTATGAGACTGGGATTCAGATACAGTTGCATGGATACACTGATGCTGATTGGGCTGGTAGTATTTCTGATTGACGATCTACCAGTGGATATGTGTTCTCTTTTGGGAGTGTTGCAGTCACTTGGAGCAGCAAGAAACAGCCTACAGTTGCCTTGTCGAGCACAGAGGCTGAGTACAGGGGTGCAGCAATGGCTGCATGTGAAGTAGCTTGGTTGCATAAGCTACTTTATGATATGCATCAGTCTACAGATGGACCAGTTGTCATTTATTGTGACAACATGAGTAGTATACACTTGGCAAATAACCCAGTCTATCATGCTAGAACAAAGCACATTGAGGTGCATTATCACTATGTGCGAGAGAGGGTTTTACTAGGTCTTATTGATCTAGTTTATGTCAGCACAGAGGATCAGGTAGTTGACATATTCACAAAGGCATTGGGCGCAAAGAAGCTGCGCAAGTTCAGAGACCTGCTTGGTGTGCAGGAATTGGGATTGAGCTCGAGGGGGAGTGTTGAGATATCGAGCTCCACTCGTGATACGCCAGGGTGACCGTTGTGTATTTATGTCACCGACTTGTCAGTTGCAGACGCGGTTGGTACACTGCCCATGAATAATAGCTACATGATAGCTATCCTTATCTACTCTAGTTCGTGGCTCAGTTAGTATGCCAATTTAGTTAGTTGAGTTTGGTTTGAGACCCATACATAGGGTTCTTCTATTTCTTTGTACTAGAGTTCTTTTGGCTTACACAACTAAGAAGAGGAAAACTCTTTTCAGCCTCCACCCTTGTGTGTCTTCCCCCATTGTGCAAGCAAGAAAGCTTCAAGCGAGACTCCTTCCTTCTCTCCCACAATCTTGACAGAGGGTCTATTTAAAATTGATATAGCTTTCATCCCTTCCTGGTATGCAACTATAACGTATTATTTGTCTATAGGAGGATTTGGGGTTGCCTTATCAAAGTCTGAAAAGAGAAAGATCAAGCAACAAGCATTACACTTTTCAATTATAGCAGGTGTATCGGAGAGGAGTAGATGATATCTATCGTCATTGTGTAGTAGTACTCGATGAGATACCATTTATTCTTGGGTGCCATGATTGACCTTTTGCTGGCTCGCTTACCATCCAAAAAGCTCTTAGTGCTGGATATTGGTGGCCATCAATTTTTGAAGATGCTTTTTGATGCCAGGAGGCATATTTCACGGTGGATTCCGTGCCACGCTGGATTCCGTGAGGTTTTACGGTGGATTCCGTAAACTTTGTTGACCGGGGATCATACACAAAGTGGATTCTTTGTGCGAGAAGTTGATGGGGACGCCATTAATTGGTCCCTATCCGATTGATTCTTTGGATGAGTTTGAAAAAGTCACAACTCTTGGTATATTCCTATATGCTTTCGTAGGCTCTAAATAATAGGTCTTCTGGCACTAGTTGCCTTTTTAGCTTACGAGGTCTTACCATGCTTCTATCCAAGATGATCTTCCAGATTCTTTCTTGCTCCTTATCAGGATGAACTTTTAGCGTATTGCTTTTTGTTTACTAGGATAACCCTTGGGATGCTTGCCTCCTTTGTCAATACTAGGCAAACCATCTAGATGTGGGTTTACTATTATTTTGGGATAAACCTTTGGATGTTTAGAGATTTTATCTACAAGCACTTTGTTTCGTTAAATTAGCTCATAGTATTTGTATGCTCCTAGGGCTGCGAGGTCGGGGGGTTGCTTAGGTGAGTCTAGGAGACCCACAGCTAGAGCCCTAGAGCCAATGTCATGCCTATTTTTTGTCCTGAGACAAGTGGTGCATTTGTTAGGAGAGGAGGAGTCACTAAAATAAAGGGAATTTTTTTAACCTTGATTGATTAGAGACTAGTCAATCAATTTATGTCAAAGAGTACCTAGATAAAACCATTATTTTTCGATAAATACGTGAAGTCGAGATTCAAAAATAAGAAAGAGCCAAAAAGGCTAGACGAAAGGTTGAAATCATTAGGAGGTATTTCCCTCAACCTAGCAGTTCAATACCCCTATGAGGAAAAGGTCTTAGTGATCCTAGTACCACAAACAACTCATTAGGAGAAGGAGGAAGTTCTAGTATTCCCCTTCTCCCAACAAGTTAACCCACCTCAAGTGGAGTTGTAGTCATACCATTACAAACTCCTACAACAAATATGGTCATTGTTATGGCACAACCTTTTGCAATTCCTACAGGAATAGTGGATTTTCCATCTTTAGGGTTCCCTCCACCCATCTTTATTGGGTTAGCATAGTAAGATGCAGAGCTTCACATTAGTGAGTTCCAAAAGCTCATGTTTAATTGTGTAATTTAGGACAAGGGACATCTAATGACATTTTCTAACATGACCCTAAAAGAGGGAGGGTTGCAATGTGGTATCATGATTTATAAGAAAGTACCATAACCACAATTGATCTATTGTTTGCAGCCTTTTGAAGAGAATTTTCCCCCGAGAGAGGTGGACAATATTGGCTACATACTCTAAATATGACATGTCAAGAGCCCCTTGAAAATGCCCAAGCATATGCTAAGAAGATGAAAGATGTCTTTTGCAAATTTCAAGCCTCTATTTCTATCCCACCTACTACCCAATGGCAGTATTTCTTGCATGGATTGGACTTTAATATCCAAGTGCAATTGAGTAGTGTTTCTCTAGTAGATAATAGATATTGCTATAACCTGAGTAGAGGAAGTAAGAGTCCCACTTACAAATGGCCTATGTCTCAAGGGAAAATTTAAATTCAAGCCTTAGTCCTAAAAATAATTTGGGATTGGTTTTAGTGGTGATGAAGGTGTGATCACTACACCCTTGTGACCAACTCGAATGGTAGAGGAAGCATGATGCAAAACATGCTTTTATTGCTAGCTCCTCTAAATGTTGTGAAGCCAAAAGCAAGATAATGAGCTCCTTTTGCAAACCAAGGGTCAATACATGTAGTGGCTCCTTTGCAAGTTATGCAATCTAGTGAGAGGGTAGCTCGTGAACCCATTGGTTATAAATCCTTCGCATCAAATATTGTAGAGGAAGTAAAAGACATGATGAAACATTATACAAATATGATCATTGAGCAATACCACCAGATCATCGTTGTAGATGTTAATTTCTTAAAGCATCAACAAAATTTATTGGTGGGTACTAGAAAGCCTAATGATGGAGCCCCATCACAATTCAACTATAAGTGATGTGGTAGATAGTATTTCCCTACTAGTTATCCTTTTGCCAAATGTGATATATATAAGGAGTCTAGACATCTAGCCACTACCTGTTGGAGTAGGGTTAATTCTCTCCAACAGGGTAGTCAACAACTTGGGCCTATGAATCGTTGTGCAAATAATGAGAATGCCAAAGGAGAGGACCCTAAGAAAATTTTGCAAAGGGATAAAGCCAAACTCAAGGAAATTCCTAGCAAGGTAAGTCTAGTTGAAACCTTGCCAATTATTGAGAGTCTATCTCCTAACAATATTAGGGTGGTGACTAGGAGTCGAAAATTGAAAGACGCTCAAAAAGATGACCCTAGTACAAGCAAAGTAATCCTAAACCTAGTAAAAATGATAAGAAGATATTGGATGCCCTAATGGGTTCTCTTAAAAGTAATTTTTTTCTAGAGAAGCTTTGTCAAGAATCACATGATGGGGGGATTTGCTTGAGTGTTGCGCCAAACACACACTATATACACAAGAGGAAGCTCACTCAAGAACACAAGAAGAGAGATGGAGGCCAAAACGTTTTCCTGCTAATTTTTTCTTCCTCTTCCACACACTATACAATATACCCAAAGTATAGATAAGATACAACATAAAGGAAAGTGGCCTTCTAAGTCAAATAGTGTATAACCGACTACACTAATCGATTAACGTTATATCTTTGCCAGCTGTAGGTAGGTGTAACAAACTAAATATAATAAGTGATAAGTCAGTGGCCATGTGAGTATCATAATGACCACCAACATGCTAAGTGTAGACGTGCGGACTCATCTAGGGAGACGGTCCATCAACAATGTCCACAGGTGCTGAGCTTGCCATCTCAACACTCCCCCTCAAGCTCAACTCTATCTCTGCAAATCTAAGTAAGCTTTGGAACTTTCAAAGCTTCTCTACACCCAATGCCTTTGTGAAAATGTCAGCTATCTAATCTTGTGTGCTGACATATACCAAGTCACTCTCTCGTGGAAGTACCTTCTCTCTCACAAAGTGGTAGTGCACCTCAATGTGTTTTGTCCTAGCATGGAACACTAGATTCCTAGCTAGCTGTATGTTGCTTATGTTGTCATAATGAATGACAACTCCAAATCACCTAATAAATTTTGCAGCCATACCACCTTACATGCTGCCATAGCAGCACCTCTATACTCAACCTCTATACTCGATACAACAACTGTAGGTTTCTTTTTGCTGCACCATGTAACTATTGCACTACCAAGGGAAGACATGAATCCACTAGTAGATATTTTGTCTAACATGCTATCAACCCAATCTGCATTTGTGTATCCAAAGACATGTATGTCCTAACTTGCATCATTAAAAAAGTCCATAATGTAAAGTCAACTTCACATATCTCAATATGAATCTAACTGCATCCAAATGAGGCTTTTCTAGGCATCTGCATAAACTAACTGACAAGGCCAACATCATAGCTCAAGTCTGCCATTGTGATAGTAATGTAAATCAAACTCCCTACTATCCTCGTGACTATAGTAGGGTCTTCTATCTCATCCCCAATGTCAACACTCAACTTCACATTTTGCTCCAATGGTATTGAAAAAGGCTTACATGTTGTCATACCATACTTGGATAACATATCCAAGCCATACTGCCTTTGGGATAGCCATATACCATCATCAAATCTGATCACCTCAATACCAAGAAAGTATCTCAACTCACCCAAATCTTTCATCTCAAACTTTTTTTTCAAGAAATCATTAACTTCAACAATCTCATTGTCATTGTCACATGTAATAATCAAGTCATCCACATAGATGACTATGATGACCGAACCTGCATCTCCCTTTCTCACATAAAGTGAGTGATCAGCATCAGAAATATAAAATCCAATATTGACAAGATACTCTCAAATCTTGTCAGACCATGCTCTAGGTTCTTGCTTCAGCCCATAGAGCGCCTTCTTTAACCTGCACACATATGTGGAATATTCTAAATCCTCATAACCTGTTGGCTACTCCATATACACTTCTTCTTGCAATTCACCATGCAATAAGGCATTATTAACATCCATTTACTGCAAAATTCAACCTTTAGTTGTTGCTGCCAAGGCAATCACACACCTAACAGTTTCCATCCTAGCAACTAGATTGAATGTCTCTTCATAATCTATGCTATATGTTTGAGCATAACCTTTTGCAATCAACCTAGCCTTATACCTGCTAACTGAACCATCTGCATTATGCTTGACTTTGTAAACCCACTTACAACCAATAGCTTTCTTACCCTTAGGCAAGGGTACCAAATCCCAACTATTATTTGCTTTTAATGCAGCCATCTCCTCATCCATTGCTGCATCCCAATGAGCATGACCAACAACATCCTCAAAATAAGTGGGCTCAACATCCTTAAGTAGTTTCATCATATAAGCATAATGGTGAGCTACATAACCTTCAAAACTAAATCTTTTAATAGGGTATTTGACCCTACTAGATCTGCATACCACCGGATCACTCAATGAAACCTTTACATTACTATGAGCTCTTTGTACACTTGGTGTCCTAACTGAAGGAATACCAAGCTCATCATCCAAACTCTTCGAACCACTAGAATCTCCATCAAATCCCAAATGACTGGTAGATGCATCATTACCATCTACAACTTTCTTCTTTCCTTTGTCCTTCCTTGCAACACTTATAGATCCACCTGAAGATGTGGGGCTACTCCTTAGTCTCCCAAATCAAGGGCTCACTATATGTATAGTACCGGATGATGTTTCTGGTCCACTGAGACTCCGTGATTCTTGTTTTTCTTTCAGCACATAACTATCCTAATCATTATCATCATCCAATACATCACCATCAGGTGCATACGAGTTGCCTATCTCATCAAAGATAACATCCCTGCTCACTCTAAGCTCACCTATGATAGGGTTATAATAGCGATACCCTTTCTGCTCTCTAAAGAGTATCCAATAAAAATACATTTTTTTGCCTTTGGATCAAGCTTCTTCCATAGATCATCTAGCACATGAACATATGCAACACATCCAAATACCTTCAAGTTGCTATACATCGGCCTTCTTTCCAATAAAGCATTCTTCAAGAGTCATCCCATGAACTCGAGTTGTGGGAGTTCTGTTCATAATATAGACAATAGTATGCATAGCCTTAGACCAAAAATGTTTGGGCATATTATTTTCAGTCATTAATGCGCGTGCAACTTCTGCAATATGCCTATTTTTTCTTTCTACAACCCCATTTTGCTGTGGGATATACTTGCAAGTAAATTGCCTCTTTATCCCATGAGTCCTCGGGAAGCCACTAAACTCATTAGAGAGATACTCTCCCCCTCCATCTGATCTCAAGCACTCCACTTTTAAGCATGTTTCTGTTTCAACAGCTGCCTTAAAATATTTGAAATGCTCAAACACATCACTCTTTTCCTTCATGAATTATACCTAGAGCTTCCTTGAACAGTCATCAATAAATGTGACAAATTATTTGTTTCCACCAAGAGATACATTTTGTGTAGGCCCCCAAACATTTGTATGCACTACATCAAGTATTTTTCTACTCACTTCTCTATCATGCGAGAAGGGTTGTCTTGCTTGCTTACCAAACTGGGATGCTTCACAAACTTTATGCAATTCTACAATTCTAAAAGGAGTATTGATTTCAATCTTTGCACATTTGCATATCCAATACATTTATGACATATTTCAATATCTTCAACTACTCCTTTTTCTTTAGCATACATAGGCCAACTCTACTTCCTTTTGTGACCAACCTGCACTTATCATTAAAGTCTTCTACAAAACAACCTTTTGCATTGAATCAGACCTGCAACCCTTGTTCTACCATTTGGCCAACAGACACTATATTATTTGTGATTGATGGCACATGTAGTGCATCTATTAGACTCTTTGTTTGGTCATCATACAAGGACAAGGGAACCTTTCCAATGTGTGAAATTGGGTGACATAAATCATCACCCGTCTGCACATAACCTGGATTTTGTAAGTCTTGTATCTCTCCAAACCATTCAACATGACTAGTCATATGATTAGATGCACCTGAATCGACATACCATACATCATCATGTGTCCCCTTACCTGTAACTGGATTCATCATATGCTGCATAACAAATAGACATTCATTTTTGTCTTCATTCGGTCATGAAGTCAATGCATAGTTTCCTTGTTGCAATTTACCACTACGAATATCATCCTTCTTAGCATAGCAATGGGCTGCAATATGGCCTCTTTTGCCACAATAATGGCAAACAATAACATAATTTTCAGAACCTCTATTCTGCTATCCACCTCTTCCTCTAGAGCTACTGACTCACAAGAGCAACAACGTAGCTCAAGTCTGGCCTTGTAATGGTCATGTAGATCAAACTCCCCACTATCCTCCTGAACATAGTAGGGTCTTCTATCTCATCCCCAACATCAGCACTCAACTTTACATTTTGCTCCAATGGGACTGAAAGTGGTTTGCATGCTGTCATACCATACTTGGACAGCATATCCAAGCCATACTATCTTTGGGATAGCCATATACCATCATCACATCTGATCACCTCAATTCCAAAGAAGTACCTTAGCTCACCTAAATCCTTATTCTTCAAAAAGTCCTTGACTTCAACAATCCCACACTATCACCTGTAATAATCAAGTCATCCACATAGTCATCATAGTCATCTATTAGAGCTACTCCTTAGTCTCCCAGACTAAGGACTACCAGATGATGTCTCTGGTCCACTAAGAGTCTGTGATTCTTGCTTTTCAGCCTGCACATGAGTGTCATGATCATCATCATCATCCAATGCATCACCACTAGATGCATATCAACTACTCATTTCATCAAAGATGACATCCCTGCTCACTCTGAACTTATATGTGACAGGGTTATAACAACGATACCCTTTTTGCTCTAAAGAGTATCCAACAAAGACACTTTTCAGCCTTTGGATCCAGCTTCTTCCGCAACTCATCTGGCACATGAACATATGCAATACAGCCAAACACTTTCAAGTGTGAGAAATCAGGCTTCTTACTTGTAAAACATTCTTCAAGGATCATACCATGAACTGCAGCTGTGGGAGTTCTGTTCATAATATAAACAGTAGTATGAACAGCCTCAGACCAAAAATGCTTAGGTATATTATTTTCAGGCATCAAGGTGCATGCAACTTCTGCAATATGCATGTTTTTCCTTTCTGCAACCCCATTTTGCTGTGGGGTATACCTGCATGTGAACTGTCTCTTTATCCCATGAGACATCAGAAAATCACTGAACTCATTCGAGAGGTACTCTCCCCCTCCATCTGACCTCAAGCACTTTACTTTCAAGCATGTTTCTCTTTCAACTACAGCCTTGAAATTTCTAAGTGCTCAAATTATTCACTCTTTTCCTTCATAAAATATACCCACAACTTTCTAGAACAATCATCAATGAATGTGACAAAGTATGAACTGTCTCCAAGAGATATGTTTTGTGTAGGCCCCCAAATATTTGTATGCACAATATCAAGGATATTTCTACTTACATCTCTGTCATGTGAAAAGGGTTGTCTTGCCTGCTTACCAAACTGACATGCTTCACATACCTTATGAAATTTTGCAACTCTAAATGTAGGCCAACCCTTTGGACTGCATTAATTTCAACCTTTGTACATTTGCATGTCCAATGCGTTTGTGCCAAATTTCAATATCTGCAACAACACCTTTTCCTTTAGCATACATAACAGCATTCATAGTAGGAATTCCACATCCAGAGTAAACATACGTTCAACTCTACTTCCCTTTGCAACCAACCTACACTTGTCATTGAAGTCTTCTATAAAGAAGCCCTTTGCATTAAATCTGACTTGCAACCCTTGCTCTACCATCTGACCGACTGACACCAAGTTCTTTGTAATAGATGGCACATGTAATACATCTGAAAGAATCTTTGTCTTACCATCATGCAAGGACAAGGGAACTTTTTCAACGTGTGAAATTGGGTGGCATGAATCATCACATGTCTACACATAACCTATATTTTGCAAATCCTACATCTCTCCAAACCATTCTGACTAGTCATATAATTGGATGCACCTAAATCAACATACCAAACATCATCATGTGTTCCCTTTCCTGTAATAGCATTCAGCATATGCTGCATAACAAACAGATATTCATTTTTCTCTTCATTCTATTGTGAATACGATACATAATTTCCTTGCTGCAACTTACCACTACGAATATCATCTTTCTTAGCATAACATTGGGCTGTAATATGACATGTTTTTCCACAGCAGTGACACACAATACCAGAGTTGTTAGAACCTCTGTTCTGCCATCCACCTCTTCCTCTAAAGCTCCCCCTGCCTCTAAAGTTACCATGACCTCCTGAAACCTGCATATCGCCAAATTTCTGATTCAAGTTGTTTTGCTAGTTGTCACTACCACATCCTGTACCACGGCCTCTTGAAGAGGACCTGCCACGTCCCCTTCCTGGAACTGGAGTAGAAAGATTGGACCTATTCACCACTTTTTTTAGATGTCTCACTCTGCATGTTGATCTCTTTAGTGATCATAAGGGAGACCAACTCATTGAAAATCTGGAAATGGCTTTCTGACATATATGGAAGTTACAAAAGACTTCCAAGCCTTTTTATTGTTAAGTCCACCCGTGAGATTATTGAGGGGAAAAAACTTGAATGTGTGAGTAGGACACCCATAAATCAAGCATTGGGTCCCAATATCAATGAAAACCATCCTTTATACTTCAATGTACAATGAGAGAATGAAATATGGTGGCTTGCAACATTTGAATTACCAAAGGAGGACCATGAAGTACTTAATTTTTTTTTAACCTCACTAATATATCCAATGTTCTTAATAGAAAAATAATGGGGCAACTTTCATAATGAAGGATTTGGGGACTATCAAGTTGAATGGCATCTTGCAAGTGATTTAAAAACAATGAAGTGTATGTTTGGTTTATTGAATACAACAAATGCAAAATTTCCATGTATATACCATATGCAAACTAGGAAAAGACTGAAAGATGGAAAGAAATAATGGCTTACCAAGACATGACAACAAGGTGCTCCAACATGTGACCAAAAAGTCATGAAAAATGGTTTGAACTATATTTTTTAAAGTTTTGATATGGATTGCTCTATCTTTTAGGTCTATTAATCTTAAACCGCACTTCTTGAGAGAAGGGACAATGTAACAATGCCTATCTTAGAGAGTGAAGTTTAAGGTTATCTCTACTTGAGTCCCTTATTTGACTTTAAATACGAGATATTTGTGGAACTTTCAAAAATTTAAATTTGACCTTTCAGACTTCAATCCCCAAACAATAATGCAACAACCCCAAGTCTGTCATTTCAAACTCAGAGCTTAAAGCCTTTCGAGTTTGATGGATCATATCTTCATAGTCTAGAAAAATATGGACTCTCTTTTTTGCCCCTTAAGGAGTGAATTTTTAAAAAGAGGTTTGACCAATAAGAGAGCTAGGATTCCAAATTCATGTAATATGAATCTTTTAGCTATATCTTGGTCCAAATCTTCCCTCAACAATAAAATAAGGGAAAATGTGGGAAATACATGGCTGTCCCTTCCTGAAAGTTTGTGACTTGAATTTTTCTCTTCTCATTTTTTAATGTTTGGCTTTTCATATCTCCCCTTTTCACTTTCCCCCTCTTTCTTAAGCGAAACTGAAATTTATCATTTCTCTTTTCCTGTGTCTTCTTTCTTGATGAAATTTTACAACCTCATTGTTGCTTGCCGTATCTGTAACCTTGTGAAATTTCATTGTCTCTAAACAAATACAGAGTGAGTTTCACATGTTTTATGAGAGTAGAGATTATTCTACGAAAGGCTTGAGATTTTCTTAACAAAAATTTACAGGTATATTGTTCTCTTTCATGGATGTTCTATGGTAAAATTTTATCTCTTTGGAAAAAACCTATGTAAGTTATGTGCATGTTGTGACATGAACTTTGTTTTGTTTTGCTACTCTAGGAGTCTCTCATAGTCAAGAATAGTGATCTTTTAAATACTCAAATTCTTCTTCAACATCTTTGGCTTTCTTTGTAAAAAAAGTTACATGTATGTTGTCTTGATTTTTTGTTGCTCCATAGTAAAATTTTGTCTCGTTTGGACAAATCCTATGCAAGTTATATGCACACTAATCCTTCCTTTATTTTTGAACTCCAAGAATCTCCCTTGGTGAAGAACAATGATTATCTAAAAACTTAACTTCTTCAACATCTTTGGGCTTCTCTACAAAGAAAGGCATAAGTATATTGTCTTTTTTTTTGTTGCTCCATGGTTAAATTTCAACTCATTTTGACAAAGCTTATGTAAGTTGTATGCATGCTTTGACTTGAGATTTCTTCTATTTTTGTACTCCACGATTGTCATAGTGAAGGAATAATGATCTTGTCATAACTCCACTTCTTGTTCAACATCTTTGGGCTTCTTTGTGAAAAGAACTACAATTACAATTTTATTTTTTAAAACTCCTCCATAGTTAAATTTCATTGCATTTGGATAAAACATTTGCAAATTATGCATATTTTGAGTTAAACTACATTTTGCTATTGTATCCTAGGCCTCCATCTTAGTGAGATGTACACCTATTGTCCAAAAATCAACTTCTTTTCTAATAGCCTTAGGGTTGAGGACTACAAAGTTTCTCGAGCACATTGCTCTCCACAGTGATTAAATGTAAAATTTTGTTTCAATGATAAGTATTTTTTATGAATTATTGTTGTTGACATCTAGTTAGGATCCATGGAAAGAAATATCTAGTATATATTTGTACATTAAGTTTGCGACGTTAATAATTTTTCTATTTAGCAATCCATAATTAAAATGCTATGAATAAGATAATATTTTGTTGGTTTTTAACCTCGTTACGATAATTTTATTTAGATTCTAAAACCATGGAATAGCATAAGATAGCATCAGTATTATAGTCTCATAGCATTGCATAATATTAGAATTGCATATGTAAAATGACAAAGAGATGCTTGTGCATGAAAATATTGTTATACTAATGATTCTATATATGGATAAATTTACTTACATATAATAATAAAAGCACATAAAAACTTACTAATAGGTTACTTTTGTATTTGTTAATATAGATGTCTTCATGGAGGAAAAACATCAATAACATACTTGCAATGGAGGTCTTCAACAAGGAAGATAGTAGCGGTAATTGGATTTGTGATTAATACTATAAGTTGGATTGGATTTTGACACATCCAAGTACTTGAGGGAGTTTCAAGGTCAAGCGTAAGGATGTTGCAAATCCCAACACATTTGGAAATGTAGAATTTTAGAGTTGAAAAAAGTGTTTAATGAGACAAGTATAGTAACATAAGTGTTGATCCAACATGTTTATATGCATAAACAAACCTGTGTGCATGACAATAACTACATTGCAAAATATATAAAAAATAGTAAATTTTCAAATTTTATCATTTTTTGTTGTTTTGCATTAGAGTTATTTTTTATCATCTTTGCAGTATTCTAATTCAAATTTGTTTTACTTACAACTCTATACCCATTGGCTCTGCATGAATGGCAGAATGTGGAATGTTTGAGCGGCAATTTACATGTTTGGCATGAAGACATAGGTTCTTTGATCTATGATAGTAACTCTACAAGTCAACTTGCAACTCAAAATATATTTTTTTATAAGTTATTGTATGTAGTAGAAAGTCAAAGATTGTAGCATCTCCCATTGCAACCACTATCTAGTTGTTGTGAATGGTTGATTGGTAGCTTGGAGTTGCTAGGAGCATGTAAGTCCAAGATAAAATCTGACATCAATAGTGCTATGAAACCTACCATAGAATCCAAAGATGTGCATCTTGGTTGGTTTATTCTATTTTCATTGTTTGCACACTTGTTTGGTTCATGTGAGGTTTTAAAGAAAATGAAGATTACTTATTAATGTAAGTGTCCGTCCAAGGAATGGATAAGTCAGGCATGGTAGGTAAAAAGAACACATTTTGATGAGACAATCAAGTGTAGGGTCAACCAATTGGATCTTACATTTAGTTAAATCTTTCTTTTACTTATTTGTATACCTTGATTTAATTGATATAGGTATTGATTAGCTGAATTGTTGTGTTACTCACTTTTATTACAATTTTTTTAATTTTAATTGCACGTATTTCATTGCTAGACAAACTCTATGCAGTCACTTTCAATATAGAATATGACGATTTTTGCAAGGGGAGTGGATCATCTTGGATTAAGATACCCCAGATGAGACACATACAACTCTCATGGATGTGGTTATCTTAGGGAATTGTCATAATCCTTTTATAGTTAGCATAGAGAGTCATTGGTCCATTTCTTTTCTGAGACTAGAAATTCAATTAATTTCCAATGAGCCCCTATGCAACTTCTATTTCAAGTTAGATAATAGAAAGTTTAGAACTCGTAAAATGAACTATCCCTGATATGTCAATGTGATTCTCTACATATCCTTGAGATAGCAGAATCTTTGTAAAAATTCTTATAAAGAGTGAATACAAAAAAATTTAAAACTTATATATACTTTTAATTTTGATCATTTTGGTTTACTATGATCCAAGCATGTGAGTGTATATGTTGTAATTGGTCAATTACACTAGTTAAAATCATGATTAAATTAGAAGCTAGAGTTCTATGCCTTTGGAATATTCTTTGCATAATGATATACTGTAGCTCATCTTTTCTACTCATTTTTTGAGCACTCACTTTGTTGTTGGAAGGAATAAAAATAAGTGTTGAAAGTATTTAGATTTCTAGCTATTGTGTTTGAAGGTGTTTTAGATTTTTTATTTAAAAAATTAAATATTTTCTCTAGTTACACTTGAATATACTCAGCAATCCAAACATATTTGAGGATATAATGAAATGTTTGTCTATTTGAGTAATTTTTATGGTGGCTATAAATTATTGAAATAAATTATCTATGGTTAGGGTTTTAATTTGTAGTGCAAGGAGGGGCTAGGCAGTCCACTAATTAGGTCAATCTACACTTGAACTATTGAGGAAGTGCCTTTTATTGTTTCTAATTAGTATTCTTTGCATTGTCTTCCACACCTCCTTTTGGAATATAGACTTTGGTATCAAAAGGTGTGTGGTCCTTTGATAATGGTAGATCTCTTAGAGGGCCACTACACATGGCTTTCATCAATGCTTGTGATGGTGGCATGGTGGTGGTGGTGGTGGTGGTGGTGGTGGTGGTGGTGGTGGTGGTGTAGGGGGAGTTTGTCTCTGTGCAGGAGTTCTTCGGGGGAATCTTTGGGCTGCTTTCTTGGTGTGTGCCATGTCTTCTAGGAGATGTGATAACTTGAAACAAGAATTCAAATATGTAAAATGAGGTGAAACTTTCAACTCATAGCCAAACTTTTTAAGAATCCATAAACTTGAATTAGTGTATCGAGATTTTGGAAAAATATGACCAGTGATCAGATTGACTTGAAACTTTACATATGGGCTCTTCTAGAACACATCAATCACCCAAAAAGAATTTGGCCCCATTAGAAGCCTCAATCAAGGCCCCACACACAAGCCTTCACCAAGTATCCCATAGACTTTTGACGAGGCCAATTTCTTAGTTTTCATGAGTTCTTATGATGCCTAACATATAGGTGAAGTTTCATTGGATTCCAATTTATAAAACTGATGGTTTAATATTTTCTAAAAAAGGCATTAACTCCATTATACTTCACTGAGAATAGAAAAATTTCGCAGAGTGTGCATAATTGCGTATTAAATGTATTCTCAACCAAACTATGTGCAACATTGGAATTTCACAAAATACAATCACGGGAAAAATGGAATTTCATATATCGGATATAGTATTGTCAAACCATAAAATATAGTAAAGATATAGTGTATCGACCTGAGTACAATTGTGCACTGATATGTCTGTGATCGCATATTAAATTTATCCTCAATGAAACTATTAGTAAAATTGGAAACTTAAAAATTCACACAATGTAACACATATTGGATATAGCATTAGAAACCACAAAACACACAATATTGCAACAAGTACAACTAGAGCTAGGTAAAATTTAGCTTCATTTTGAAGGCCAGTGCTATTAAATACTCAAAGGTCTACTAGAAGGATAACCAAAAAACTAAGCTCCATAAAATCTACAACTATTAGATTACATAGATCCATTTACAATGTAGCTTCTCAAAGCATGTTGTTGACATTAAGATCAAATGCATCCTTGTTGTTGTGAATCCTAAAAATGAGAACAAAACCTATGGGCTTAATACTAATACCTCGAGCATGAATGGCTAGAAGTTGACCATCAATCAGGAGATCAATCAAATAGCTTTCAATTTCCTCCCAAAGATCGGATGGACATTAAGGGGGGATGTTAGATATGCTCAAGATCCCACCCTCATAAGGTTCCACTAATGATCCATGGTGCTCGAAGTTATAAGGCCTCCATTATGAGGAGAAGCCATGTGTGAGTAGGGACATTGAGTGAGTCCTAACTTGTATATTAGATGAGGTCTATGTGACTAGATGGCAAAACA
Organism: Lygodium microphyllum; assembly: GCF_053477565.2. Lineage (NCBI taxonomy): Eukaryota > Viridiplantae > Streptophyta > Polypodiopsida > Schizaeales > Lygodiaceae > Lygodium > Lygodium microphyllum. Next base: position 136,105,224 of record NC_141144.1, read on the forward strand.
ATGACCTTTGTGGATCTAGTCTTTAGATTAGATAGAGTAGTTATGATGGTAGAAACTCGAGGCACAATGCATTGAGTTGCTTTGCAGGGTGTGGGAGGTGTTAGGGGCCTCTCTAAAGCCCTTGCTAACTAGGGAAGATTCATAATATGGTCGGACATGATGACTAGATTACCTTCTCAAGCTATAAAAGGAAGACCCCTTTGAATCCACATCAAACTATCTTTCACCCAATTAGATTTCTTCCAACCATTCTAAGCTCTTCACCTATCATCTATCTTGATCACCATCTAAGCTTCACAATAAAAGTGCACGAGTGGAAAGAGCCTTCTTTGTATCAATTCTTTCAAAATTAAAGCAACCTCTATTCTTCTCATATTGGTTGTGTGTTCTCTACTCCTTGCTCAAATTCTATCCATTATGACGTGTGATTTCTACATCTACTATTTCTTTTGAAGGCTAGAATCAATGATGAGGACACTCTTGATAATCTATCAAAAATATCCTTGAAATTTTTTATAAAAGCTATCTTTGGAACGATATGTTATGTTGCTCTCTCCAGGCCTTCCTTATCTCACTAAAACACTTCTGCATATAGTAAAACCAAGACCTTCTCTTTCTCCTAGGCTTGGAAGACTCACTTTCTTGGAGCATAAGAGGGTCTAGATTGATTAGTTAGCTAATCAGGTGCTCTTGGTGGGGAGGTTGGAACCTTGGCAGTTGGAGGAGAGGACTATCCACCAAGTCACATGGATTGTGCCTTGAGCAGGATGAGAAGACATAGTCTCTGCACTTGATTGCTTTGATTGCATAGTAGGAGACTAGACAAAACCCAAAGGAGGGATCTTAAGAGCAACAACATCTAGAACCTCTAATGGCATGTCCACTATCCTTTATATCTATATAAACTTTCCTTACTGTATGCTTTGTCCTTGCCATTGGCTAACAAAAAATGACATCAAGAATAAAAAAATCATATTTGATTGGTGATCGTAGCATGGATGGGCCAAGTATTAGCTGATATGCCACAAAGAGTAGCAGTCCATATTTTTTGTGAGATGTAATTGTGTTGTATCATGGACAAGAGCCCATACGCCACAAAGAATAGTAGTGTGTCTGCACGGTAAGGTGGAATCATGTCATATCATGGATGGGCCAAGCCGATACACTGTGAAGAGCAACATTGGATCTCTATAGGGAGGTGGAATCGCATTGTATTGTGGAGGATGGACCAAGCACTAGCCGATATAGTGCATTTCTTTGAAGACCTTGAATCACATTGTATCATATAGATGTTTAAAAGGCACAAGTACTCTGAATCGTGTTGTATCATGGAGGAATTTATGAGGCAGGGACCAAAAGTGGAGTATTAACCATGTGGTGGAATAAGGAGGAGAAATCCAAAAATGACTCTCGTGCCATTGCATGATGACTAAAATGAGCCACATAAGCCAGGATCCATGTCATATAATTGGTGTGGCCCATGACATGTGGCATTATATCATTGGCTAGGATTTGCAATGGCCATCCACGTGGCAAGGCACTTAGGTGGTGTATAAATACCCATGGCAAGCTCTGCATACACTTTTTTTACCCAATCGTGCACCTTGATTGTCCTATGCTTTTAGTGTTATTTGCAAGTATGCCCTCTCATTTTTCATGCTTTTTTCTTTCACTTATTATTTGAAAGATTATACAAAGTGAGCAAAGCTGTTCATTAATCTTGCAAGTTTGTTTTCACGTCATATTGGCATTACACGATACAAAGCAAGGATGCAATTTTTATGTGGTCTAATTTCTTTTTTTGTGCCATATCTTTGACCCTTTGATAACTAATCCAAAAGATTTTCAAGGCTCCCCACATGTGGACACACTAAGAGGAAAAGAAAAAGGTCATCTTCAAGGTCAAGGGGTTGAATTTGTACTTCCTTTGCTCTCCTAAAATCTCAAGGAGGTCACTCATGAATATATGTGTGCATCACATGGGTTGAAAATAAGGTATTTTTAACATACCCTTTTTTACATACAGAAGGGTGTAATAAAAAGGGATTATTTACATATTGAATAGAAAAGGGTTATGTTATATCGAATAAAAATTCACAGATAAGGATATTTATAAATAGACCTTGAATGCACATGATAACAAGGATGTACATATAGTAACCTCCCCGAGCCTAAAATTCCCTTAGCTTCTTCTCCATGCTCATCAGTAGTAGCGAGTGTGGAAATGCCTAAGAAATATCTAGGAAAATTCAAGTCACCATTGAGGGTTTCTAGATTATCTCAAATCATAGAGGTTTCTCCATTAGAAAGGCTCCTAGACTTTCTTCTTTAGAATGGCATGGAGTTATCTTACTATACAATTGCAAAGAATATTTTTAACCTTGATTTGGATACTGACCATGTGTTAAACTCTTGCAAAAATATATATATGGAGGAATTTATTGAGTTTGAAAGTCTAGCATTTCTTGTGGTTGAAAAGGATACAAAGGCATATGTTCATATACCTATTGGGACCTCACCTTCAAAGAAGTCATTATTCACAAGGAAGTGTGGAGCTCATTCTCTTGACAAGTTTTGTGCAATATATGTGTTTTTTTCTTCTCATTCTAGGAAATACTAGCTTATGTCAAAATCAGTTGCATTCATTGTATATAATCTTGTTAGATATCCTATTAAATTTGATGAACAAAAATTGGAGGCAACAAAATCTTCTAGCTTTTGCCTTTTGGATGTGGTGGCAAATGAGAAGGATGTAGAGGAATATTTGGACCCTCCATAAGAATTTTATATTGTTGGAAAACTAGATGTCATCCAATTCAAAGCTAAGACTATTATTTAAGAAAGCCATGCAAATGTATATATTTTGTCTAACTCCCTTTTTTTTATATATTATTCATTCTCTTCCAACTTTTCCTATTAAGGAGGACAAGGAATACATACTACTATAGAAATCCAAAGGCTCTTTAATATTAGAGAGGATTATTGTCTAGCAATCATTGCAAAGGCTTCCAATGCTACAAATGGCATAGTTGATATCGAAAATGAATCCAATGAAGACTTACTTAAACTAGACACAAACATGGCAGATGACAAGTTTATTGATGCACATGATGCCTTTTCTCTTTGTTTCAACAAGGCAAAGGATGCTAAGAAAGAGTTAGGGATTATCAACCAATGAGGAGTTTAATTGTCTTGAAAATAGCCAACTTAGAGTTTCCAATTTTGGAAGAGAGCAGTCGTAGTATGTTAAAGAATTGCAAGATACTAATGAGACATCATCAATCAATTAATCTATACAATCCAACAAAGCTAGAGCATGATGAAAACCAATTGGTAATATTATGTTGGGACTTAAAATGGGCCTGACACTGGCTCTACCACTCTAGCTACAGGCCTCCTATGCTCACCAAACTACCCTCACAACCTCACGATGGCCTGGACCATCTAGAGGCTATATACTACTTTAAATAAATCACGCCTTTGTATCAATTGCAATCCAAAAATTTTCCCTACCCAACTCTAATAGAGGGAGTATCCAAACATGCATGTGATCAACACCTCGATTCATTTATACAAAGAGCTCCTCCCATTAGAATGTTGTGGCTCCTACGACTCTCCTACACCCTCGGGATTGGCTCTAGGGTGCACTATCTTATACATAGAATACAAACATAACAGAGTCTTCTCATAATATAATCATAAAAATATGGAAGACTGTATATATTCCTCACTTAATGGATTTCCTCAAGATATTGCAATATCCTATAGCAAAGGGAAATCTTGCACTCTCAATGTTGATCGTCACCTCTAGACATACAATTGCAATGCATCTAGGAATTTATCTTCTAATACCATATTTAGATTGTATATGTAAAGTGTATGGCATTTTTTTCTCAAACAACTTAACTAAAAATCAACCAATGTCAAGTGCACAAAATAATCTTTTCATTATTTCTCTCCACTAACATCGTGCTACATTGTTATAGGGAACAACACCAAGCTAACCCTTGCTAACTGAACCTCTTAAAACTTATATAAACCATAGCCTAGATGCTAAGATATGCAAATAAATCAACAACTTAATCAAATATCTTTCCATTTTAGCCTCACATCCCCTATCATTTACGTTTTACTTGCTTACATAAATGTACATAGATTTTATGACAATTTTTTTATAAAAATGATCTCTAAATATGTACTTTAATATATAAATAAATAAAAACTAAGGAAAACTCTCATGCTTCACATTTATTATATAATCACAAAAATTCTCTTAATTTTGTAATTTTTAATACACAAATTTTACTTTTTCTCTTTATTTGACTATTTCTCATAATTTTTCCCATTTATTTCAATATAAATTATTATTTTTCTATTTTTGGATTTTATAACTTATGTGAAGTGTAATCCATCAACATACTCATTTTCATGCCATATGAACATCATTTCATCCACAAAACCGAAGAACAATCTCATTTTCCATTAAATCCCGTGTTTCAAATTTTGCAATTTTATTAGTTTTAAATATACATTAAATGAATGAATTTTTGAAATTACAAACATCAACAAACGTATACCAATCATTTGCAACCATCTTTCTATCATATGCACTAATGATTCATCATAAAAAATAAATAAATTTGCTTAGTCAAAAATTCACGTATGTAAGTCTCATGTTTCAAGAAAATGAAGCATTGACTCTATTTTTCAATCATTGATACATCCAAATTACCTGACTACATGCCATTATGCTTCCGACCCATTGTCTCTCATACTAATTTATCAAATCAGCCGTCCCTCTCTTTCTCATGCGTAGCTGTATGAAGAAGGAACAAAGAGAAGATAGAGATAGGAGAGAGAAATACCGAAAATTGACCTTCTTCATTTGCTACATCATTTTCCACACAACTTGAAGTAATGGAGAGTGAGAAATTGGTAGATCTAATGCCTAGGAGGATAGAGAAGATCTCGACAATTTTAGAAAATGATTTTTGTAATGGGAGGAAGAGACACTGAAAAAAATGTGTCCCCCCATCTCGTGAGTTCTTTCTAAGTTTGTTGCCTTAATCATGGTTAAACAATAACCACTAACTCATTTAGTTCTAGTTTATAGTTTTACACTTGACCAGAAGTGGTTCTGGCTTGGACAGAGGGACAAATGGCATTAGAATCATGATTTGATTGGGCGGGTAGCTTTCTGGCATCAAAATCTATCACGCTCACCTATGTCACTTACTTTCTAGATTTCAAATCCAATAGTTACTTCATAATACCAAATCTTGCAGCCATTAAATGGGGGGTACATTAGACATTGGACTCCTAGTGTCAAAATGCATCTAGGAAAACTCTAGCTTCTTAATTCATTATCGTTTCATTTTGCACCAAAACCACCTCTTTTGGAGGTCTCAGGTCACTTATGCACTTTAATTTCAGCTTTAAAATCAACTCTCATTGGTGACCACTATTGAGGTATGTAGAGAAGAAGATATGGGGAGAGAGAGAGAGAGAGAGAGAGAGAGAGAGAGAGAGAGAGAGAGAGAGAGAGAGAGAGAGAGAGAGAGAGAGAGAGAGAGAGAGAAGAGACACACCATGTACACTCCCAAATACTATTTCATGTTTATCACAATCTATATACATAAAGATGAGATCTAGTCTAGATAGGGTGAGCTATATATAGCTCCAACACCCCCACTCAAACAAAGGTCTCTAGCTGTGGATGAAAAAACCCTTGGAAGCACAAGGGAGAAACTCGAGCTCCTATATACAAATGTACAAACATGATCAAGAAGAATTATTGTGCGCATGTAAAGTGAATCTGTGTATGTGAAGTAACATTGAATATGTATGTACAAATATGACCAAGAGGTCTGAGGTGTATGTGCATGTGTCAAGTGTATGGTGCCTACAAGGAGTATGTACAAAGGTACTACAATGTCATAGTAGACTAATTACCAAACATTGAAATTTAGACAACTCCAAGTTCTGAGCGCACCAAAGTAAAGCATGCTTCATTGAGTCCTTTGGTGAATATATTTGTAGTCATCTAATCACTTAGAAAATGTTCAATCATGATTGTGCTTTTCTCTTTACTTCATATCAAATATAATGATAATGCACTGCAATATATTTAGACTTGTTATGTTGAACATAGTCTTTAGCAGGACTAATAGCACTTTGGTTATCACATTGAAGTTGTGTGCTGGACAAAGAAGGATGGCCAATATCTGATAAAACTTATTGAAGCCATACTAACTCTCGAGCTACTAAAGATGCAACTACATATTCAGCCTTTGTAGTTGAAACTGTAACATAGTGTTGTTTCTTGCTAGTCCAAGGAACAAGACAACCATTGATAAAGAAACAATTTTCACTTGTCGAACACATAGATAAGTGAGAATTTGCCCAATATGCATCTATATAACCCAAAATTTGAAGCGAATGTAGAGAATCAGAGCATTCTTGGCACCGATAAACCAATCCAAAATCTTTAGTACCTTTCAAATACTTCAAAACTCATTTAGCTTTTTGCATACCAATGTTTAAGGCATGGAGAACTAAGATGTTATCTAAGAAAATTTGTAGCAAAAATAATGCCAGGGCAAGAATTTAAGCCAACAATTTTAAGACATCCAACAAGATTAGCATAAGGTTGATGAAATGCTAATTGTCCATCATTCTACAGAAAGTGAGAGTTTTTGGTAGAGCTCAGAAGACAAGGAGTAATAGCAAGATGTGCAGAACCCAAACCAAACTTCCGAATATTATCTTCAATGAACTTTGTTTGATGTAGTAATAAAACACTCTTTTCTCAATAGTGTTGAGTCTAAATACCAAGACATGAGTGTATGTCTCCAAGATCCACAATGTCAAATGCAGAAAACAAAAGCTTATTTACTTGTCAAAGGGAGTTGAGATTATTAGAAACAAGTATGGTATCATCCATATAGAGAGAAAAAATAACAAAACTATCATTGCAGTGCTTGACATATGAGTTAGGATCTGAAGAGCAAGACATAAAACCTTGTTTTGTTAGGAAGAGATGAATCTTTTGATACCAGCTCATGAAGATTGTTTGAGACCATAGAGTGTTCAATGAAGTCTACAAGCAATATTTTTCTTATGTTTGACTACAAATCCCTCTAGTTGCTCCATGTATATCTCCTTTAAATCACCATTTAGAAAAGCAGTTCTCACATCCATTTAATGAACCTTCAAATCAAACTCAACAGTAAAAACTAACAAGACCCGAATACTAGTAATACAAACAACACGTAGAAATTTTCTTGATAATCAACTCCTACAATTTGTAAGAAACCTTTAGTAACTAGCCTTTCTTTGAATTTTTCAAATGTTCCATCTACTTTTGTTTTAGTCTTATAAACCCACTTGTAGTTAATAGCAATATGTCTAGGTGGTAACTGAGTTAGAGTGAAGAGATTCATACTTAGCTTCCGTAGCTGCCATTGTAAGAGACAGGGTCTTCACAAATATTGAGAGCATTCTCGAGAATATCAGCATCATAAACATGACATGTACCATGCTCATTATCAATGGGAAGATCAATGCCAAGGTCATCATTAGCAATAATAGGTGCAAGTTATGAATTCTAATTTGAAAAGTCAATATTATCCCATGAAGGAGGTTCATCATCATATAGAAAAGAGAAAGCAATGAGTAATGACTTTGTATCATCAACGTCCCCCCCTCTAGTGACCACGTCCTCCTAGCATCCTCTATGAGTCTCTTTGGGTACATGAATATAAGCAATATATCCAAAGGTTCAAAAATATGAAACAGAAGAAGTTTCACCTATCCAAGTAGTAATCGATATTTTACCAGAAGAAGCAATTTGTAGGAAGATAATTCTACACTAATATTTCTAGAACTCAAGATTATATTGGAGTGTGGCATACATATCTAGTAATGATGCTGATTTAATCTAGAAACATTGAGATAAGCAAGAATGAATGAGCATATACCCCATGATATTGAGAACATTCTTATTTTTATGTTTAGCAATACCATTCTATTAAGGAGAGTAGGGAATAGTATATTCATGATGAATACCCTAATTATTACAATAATCATCAAAATCATTTGAAATGTATTCTCCATCATTATCATGCAAAGTTTCCTTATGTGACAACCAGTATGAAGTTTTGCAGCTTTTTAATATAGCTTAAAATATAATAAAGCTTTTGATTTGTGTCAGAAGATAAAAATAGTGTTGTATCTTGAGAAGTCATCAATAAAAGTCATGAAATACCAATGTTGAGATTTTGATGGAGGAAAAGGTCCACAAATATCAATGTGATAAGATCAAGTAAATCTCTTGAATGAGTTGGGGTGGAAATGGAAAAAGATTTGTGAAAATTCTTTCCAAGTGCACAATATTCACAAATACCACAAGTTCACATCAATAAAGATCGACAAGCTTAGAAAAATCAGAGTGAACAAAGTGATGATGCATATCTTGCTATTAAGATCACTAGGAGCTATAACAGCATTTGCAATATCTTCATTTAAGGATAACTCAAAAAGATTGCCATTTTGAGGAGGAACGTCTATGGTTGGGCCGCCTTTCTAAATGCAACACTTGGTATGGTCAAAATTGACAAAAAGACCAAGATCCACAAGTCTTACAACTAAAAGAAGAATCCTTTGTAGATCTTGGATGTGTAAAACTCCATGCATAATTCTTGTTGAAGAAAGAATACTCATATATAAATCACCTATATTTTTTACTTAACAGGTTACGTCATCAATAAGATAAAACAATTTCTTGATAGGAATAGAATGATAATTATGTAACAATTGGGACTAATATGCCGTGTTTCTCGTAGCATTGGAATCAATAATAAAAAGAGATCCATCATAAACGTGAAGTATCCTTTCTAGAGATAAAGAAAAACTCACACAATTTACTTCTTCAATAGTATTTTCATGTGTGGCAGCATATGCTCTATTATGATGTGAATCAAATGCCTCTTGAAACATGGATGGGTTGGATGATCACTCTTTTTGCAGTAGTCACAAGGAGAATAATATCTGGATAAACATAGTTGTTTATTTGTAATACCATATTCTTCATCATATTGTTTTGCCTAGCAATTATCTGTAGTGTGACAATTTCTATTGTAATAAGAATAATGTCTATTAGGAAACTTGAGACGAGAGAAGCTATCACCATGACAACTCCTACGTATAAAGCATGGAAAGGGATCCCTTCTTTGAGTAAGTAAAGCTTGGTTGATTTGTTCTAACTGTGTCCTCTTGTGAGATCAGAGTTGTTTCTTGATTTGTGTGCCTTGTTCATGTCACTATGAACATTCAATCAAAGATGTATAATCTTGATCAAAATTTATTCCATCTTTGTTAGATAATATGGTAGCAATATTATCATAAGAAGGATCCTTTACATTGTAAAGAAGCTGTGTTCCTTTTATGTGTAAGAAGCTGGGAATACTTAGAATGTTAATAATATGCCATGTCACACTGACACTGGTATATAAGGAGAGAAGTTGTAATTTTTCATATCTTTTTGACATATCAATACATTTACAATCTTTCTCTCCCTTCTTGCTCCAAGCTTCCATGGTTTCTTCATCTTTCCTGTCTTTCTCTCTCCAATTCTAGTCTTTCTCTCTCCTCGTCACTCTATTTCTCTCTCTTCCTGCAGTCTTTCTCTCTCCTCTGCAGTCTTTCTCTCTCCTCTTCTTCTCTCCCTAGTTCTCTCTCTGACAAGTGGTATCAGAGCTTCAGTCTTTGATCCATTATTTTCTTCCATTTTCACTCCTATTTTCCTATTTCAAAACCAATTTCAGACAAAAATGGTACAAGACAGTGACTAGTGGAGTGCTGCAGGACAACTACAGTTAGCAATGACTACATCTGGAGTTATTCAAGGTCAGATATGGCGGGTAAAGGCTTAAATGGCTGGACGTCATCAAATTTTATGCAAAAATGGAGGTAACTAGGGTAAAGAATGGTTAACCGGGCTTAGTTAGAGACTAAACTACAGTTACTTTTCAAAAGAGGTCTTCCTTTCCTCTTTCCTCAAGCTCTGCCCAAGCTTTCATGGAGTTTGCTGGCTGAGATCTCTTCTTTTCTCACTGATCTTTGCTCTCCATCAACAATGGCCTGCATAATGGCACTCTAGACATCAAATGCAACAAGTGGAGTACCAATCATGCCCTGTAGAAGCTGCCACGTGGCCTGGACAGCAGCCCGAAATTTGCGCTGATTTTTCCAGCCCTGTTCTCCTCCAGTTCTCAGCCAATCTTCAGCTATGGTGCTTCTAATTCATCATTGGCAGTGATTCCTTCAAGGTTTTGGTGTGTTTACTCCAAAATAGAACCATATTTCTCAGCTTTTCACTCTCTTGAAACCCTACATGAACAGTCCATGGGCAGCCATGAAAGCTTCAGCCCAAGCTTCCATTTCTTGACAATTTCTTGAAGATTCTTCATCCTTTTGGCCCGTGGAATCATTTCAGCAAGGATTCTTCAACAAATTGCAAGGATTAAGCACGGGATTGCTTAAGATTGAAGATCAAGAGCTTCTATGGAGCAAAAATTTGGGGGAAACGGGTTTAATGCTTCAATTTCAAGCATTTGAAGCTTCAAGATTGGTCTCTACCATCAGATAAGCAAGCTTCTTGGATTATTTTGCTAACATTGGACAACCGGGAGCCCTATCAAGCATTTGGCAAGTTATTTTCAGCCATGTCAAGGTATTTCTCTTCAATTTTTAATCTCTCTCATTAATCCAATTGCTGAGCTTAAGCCATTTGACTGAGAGATTAAAGAATTGAACATTTTCATCAAATTCTCAGCCAACCTTTGCTTGAATTCATCTATTCATGAATGCAATGCTTGTCTAATGCATATTAGTTTCAATCAGTGAATGAAGGGCCTTAATCTGAGATTTCAGCATAACATTTGAATCCTATAGACTGAATACATTGATTGATTCCTTTGCTTACTCTAATCCAATTGATTGGTTGATTCTCTTTTGCCTAAATTGGAAAATTGTAAAGGGTAAGTACTAGCAATCAGTGAGTCACTGAATTGCATAGGTAAAACCCTTCTCCCATCTCAAGTTCTTTTATCTCAATCAATTGCATCTCATGAAAGGCTGAATGAATATTTTCCAAATGCATATCATGCTGATTGCTTAGTACACTAGCCTCTGCCATGTTGATATTCCCACCGAGGAAAAAGGTGGATGCCGGGGGAGATAGTGGGACAAAAGAGAGGTGACCCTCCCTCACTATCGAAGATCCCGAAGGGGTGCAACCAACCGACCCGGGGGGAACTTTGCCCACCTCCCGGTGATTCGGAGCCCGTGTAGGGAGCCCGTCCTGCCGTTTTATCCCTCACACAGGTACAGCGAGTGGATAATTGAAGATTGAAGACTTTCCAACAACTCAAGTACCTATTGGAGTAAAACAGGGTAAAACAGGGCATTTTCAGGTTACCCACAGGGTATTTACAGGTGGATACAGGTACACCCTTTGATACTGAAGTACAGGTGCAGGTACTACAGGGTACCCACAGGTCCTATATACCCCTTTGCAGGGTTTGGTAGCCTTTGGAGGTTACTTTCTTGCATTACAGGGTCAAAACAGGGCACTTACAGGTTTAAACAGGGTGCAGGACTGGACAGTTCAGACTCTGAAAGTCAGTTACAGAATTTTCTGTCCTAAACCTGTTATAGCGTGCTATAGCTCATCTCGAAGAGGGCATTGTAAGCTTCGATTCGCACAAAAAAGTTTTGCAATCGGAGTTTTCTAGCCAAAGTTATAGCCGTTTTACTGACAGGGGGTACTGCAGGACTGCACTAGTATGGCAGGGCATAAAGGCAAAAATAAGGTCCAGGAGGACTATGCACAGCAAATCAGGGATTCTATGATGGAAAGCACATTTCAAGAGAACCCTGAAGAGCCTCAACAAGGAGAAATTAGCATGCTCAATGATACTTTGTGTGCCCATGAACTAAGGCATAGAGAGCGACATGAGGCCATGCTATCAAGAATGGATCAGATGGTTCAATCTACTGATCAGACTAAGGCTTCCATTGATAGATTGGTAATGTCCAATGAACTACTCATGGCACAAGTCTCTAAACTTTTACAATTACAAGTGGCATCAAAAGAAGCTAATGAAAAGGCCTGTTCAAATACTGATCCTTCAGTTCCACTTCAGCCATCCAACCAAAATGGTCATGGAGATGGAATCATAGGAAGAAGAGGCATACCCAATAGTCAATATGAAGTGGGAGAAGCTTCACAAAGGCATGATGACTATTTGGGCAGTTTGAACGGTGCCAATACTCAAGCTTTCGGACTGCATACACAGCATTCTAGGGGTGCTTTACCAACAGGAAGATTACAGGGTAATTCTCAGCCACCTGTTGGAAGATTTCAATCTCATTTTGGGGGTTCTGTACTTGGAAATTCTGATCAGCCAGTTTTGGGACAGCAACCCTTCCATGATAGAGAATTCAAGGACAAAATTATTTTATCCAAATTCAATGGCCAGTCATCTTCACCATCAGAATTAGAGGAATGGACCTCTAAGATGGAGTCTTATTTTGATATATTTCCTAAAACTGATGTTATGAAGATACACTTTGCCTCCTTGCACTTAGAAGGATTTGCTCACACTTGGTGGAGGTATATCAAGAAAGAGAATGTACTTATTGAGAATTGGGAAGCTTTCAAGGCACTTATGGCTGAAGTCTTTGTTTCACCTCTTGAAAAAGAGAAGTTAGAACGAAGATGGTATAACTTGGAACAAAGGAGCCTAAGTGTAAGAGATTATACAAACCAATTCCTTAACTTGACCATGTATGTGGAAAACATCAGTGATGAGGCCAAGTTACACAAGTTCATGTATGGTTTAGAACCATCCTTGTCAGCTGATGTTATGGCGCAAAATCCTACTTCACTTTTCAAGGCTATTGAGCTTGCAGAGCGCTTTGGAAGGAAGTATAGGAAAGAGTCTTCATTTCAGCCAAGTTATGGACAGCCAAGGACTGTTTTAAAGCAAGGGCAAGTTGGTAACAATTATGGCAGCAACCATATGCCTAATGGGAGTTTACGGATACCAACTTATCCCCCATTTAATGCTTCTAGGCTTCAAGGCAATTTCAGGACAGCAAACAGTCCAAAAGTTGAATTTAAGCAAGGTGACAATAAGCCTAAGTCTACTTCAGCCAATACAAATTTCAGAAATATTCCCATGGATCTTTATAAGGAAAGAAAGGACAAAGGCTTATGCTTCAAGTGTGGAGAAAAGTATACTCCTGACCATGCTTCAAAGTGTGTATACAAAAATGCCAAGCCAAAAATTCAGAGTATGCTAGTTCTTGAGGACCTTGAAAATGACACAGATGAAGTGAATGCAGTCCCAATCAATGCTGAAAATGAAGATTTCGAGGATGATGGTGGACAGGAGTACTTCTATGATCCATCTGACTCTTTTCCTTTTGATCCAGGCGGTGATATCCCATTTGATCCTGGTGGATTTTGTAATGAGTTGCCTGCTGCCACTAATTGTTCTATCTCTATGGATGCTTGGACGGGATCTAAGAACCCTAATACACTTCGTATGAAGGGAAGCATATGTGGAAAGCCAGTGTTCATCCTGATAGATAGTGGCAGTACTCACAGTTTTGTCAATAAATCCATTTTGTACAAGTTGAATTGTGTTCCCACCGACTTACAGCAGCCCATTAGAGTACAAGTGGCTAATGGTGAAGAGGAAATCAGCACACAGATTTGTCCACAGGTTTCTTTGCAGATGGCTGAAAATTTTGAAGTCAAAGTAAACCTGATCACTTTGGAAATGGGGCCCATAGATATTGTACTTGGTTGTGACTGGTTGATGACCTTAGGCAGGATTACTATGGATTTCTCACAGTTATATATGGAGTTTTTCTCCAATGGACAGCTCATCCGTTTACAGGGGATCCCTAGTAAATCTGATTTTCAGCTTATCACCATTCAACAACTCAAGAAAGAGTACAAGAAGCGCTCACAGATATTTGTATTGCATTTGAACAAAGAAACACAGGATCAGCCCAAAAATTCAGCAAACCATCCAGCCTTGACAGCTCTTCTTGAGGAGTACAGAGATCTATTTGAAGTACCTACTTCATTGCCTCCTAAGAGAGCGGTGGATCACCCCATTGATTTGGAACCCAACTCAAAGACGATCAATAAGCCACCTTACAGACTATCAAAATGTGAACGAGAGGAAGTAGCCAAGCAAATCAAAGAGCTTCTTGAAATGGGATTCATTGAACCAAGTTCTTCACCGTATGCATCCCCAGTCCTGTTAGTCAAAAAGAAAGATGGATCTTTCAGAATGTGCATTGACTACAGGGATCTTAACAAGATAACAGTGAAGAACAGGTATCCTATACCCAGGATAGATGATTTGCTTGATGAGCTTAAGGGGGCTCGATTCTTCACGAAGATTGATTTGAGATCAGGGTATCATCAGATTCGCATGAGAGAGGGTGATGAGGTCAAGACTGCTTTTAGGACTGATCGTGGGCTTTACCATTTCTTGGTGATGCCATTCGGCCTTACAAACGCTCCAGCTACCTTTCAAAGCCTGATGAATAAGATTCTACAACCTTTCCTCTTTCAGTTTGTCTTGGTATTCTTCGACGACATTTTGATCTACAGCAAGACTTTTCAGGATCATTTGTCGCATATGAGGAAGGTTTTTGATGTGTTGAGACATCATAGGCTTTTTGCTAAGGAGAAGAAGTGTTCTTTCATGCAGACTGAAGTGGAATACTTGGGACATATAGTCAGTGAAAAAGGAATACAGGCTGATCCCAAGAAGGTGCAATGCATAAAAGATTGGCCAATGCCTACTACTACTACCTCTCTTAGAGGATTTCTTGGTCTATCTTCATTCTATCGCAGATTTATAAAGCATTATGCGGCAATTGCAGCCCCTTTAACTGACAGGTTGAAGAAAGAGGCTTTCTTTTGGGATTCTCTTGCAGATGGCAGCTTCAACCAGTTAAAGGAATTACTTACCTCCGCTCCTATTCTTGTATGCCCGGATTTCTCTAAAGAGTTTACTATACAATGTGATGCTAGTGGCCGTGGCATTGGGGCTGTTTTGCTTCAGGAGCATGGAGTAATTGCATTTGAAAGCCGTAAGCTTACTGATAAGGAGATGGCCATGAATGTTTATGATCAGGAAATGTTGGCTATTCTGCATGCAATCAAGAAATGGCACCATTACTTATATGGCAGCCGATTCAGAGTGCATAGTGATCATCGCGTACTCAAGTATTTCCTTACTCAGTCAAATCTTACTCCAAAGCAACGACGATGGGTAGCAACATTACAAAATTATGACTTTGACATCACTCATACAAGGGGCAAAGATAACATAGTGGCTGATTCTCTCTCTCGTATGTGGGCCTGCAAAGTATCAGCCATGACGGAATTACATAGTGATTGGATTGAAGAGCTACAAGAGGCATATCTCTTAGATGAGGAATTCAGCCAAATCTTTCAGAAATTACAGCAAGGTCTCATGGAAGAAAACTCGCACTACCAGCTTAAAAATGGTCTTATTTGGTGGAAGGGCAAGATTGTTATTCCCTCTACTTCTTCCTTCAAGCGAAAAATTATGGAGGAGATGCATTCTTCGCCTTTAGCTGGACACTTGGGAGTTTTCAAGACTTATGACAGGATTAGCAAGAGCTTTTATTGGAAAGGACTGTGGAAAGATGTCAAGGACTTCGTTATGAAGTGTATGCCTTGTCAGCAAAATAAGGATAGCACCCATAAGCCAGGAGGTTTATTGCAGCCATTGCCTATTCCTACGGGTAAATGGACTCATATTACTATGGACTTTATCACTGGCTTACCTACTACCAAGAAGGGGTGGAATAGCATTTATGTGGTGGTTGACAGACTCACCAAAGCAGCTCATTTTATCCCAACAAAAATTCAGTTTACTGCTTCTCAGGTGGCCAACCAGTTTATGGAGCATATTTTCAGATTGCATGGATTACCGCAGGTGATTGTCCATGATAGGGACTCAAAGTTTATGAGTAACTTTTGGCAAGCGGTATTTACATCTATGGGTACCAAGTTGGCTCCATCTACGGCTTATCATCCCCAAACTGATGGACAGACAGAGAGAGTTAATAAATGGTTGGAGACTTATCTTCGCCATTTTTGCTATGATGTCCAAACCTCATGGGATTCTTGGTTACACCTGGCTGAGTTTGCTTATAATAATTCCACTCATGCGAGCATAGGAGTTTCACCCTTTGAGGCTTTGTATGGTTACAAGGTGCCCCTACCCACAGTCATTTTTAACGAAAAGATCAACCCTCATGGGAAGGAAGAGTTGGATAGAATGCAGACCCTTCTTCAGCAATGCAAGGTGAATCTAAGGAAGGCTCAAGATCAGATGAAGATGTATGCTGATGAGAAGAGGAGGCCTTTAGAGTTCCAGGAAGGAGAGCTGGTTTTGTTGAAGGTGCCCAAATCCAAGTATTCTACATTGAAAGATGGATCCAGTAATAAGCTTGCCCACAGATTCTATGGCCCTTACAGGATCCTTAAGCGGATTGGAGATTTGGCATACAGACTAGAGCTTCCCTCTTCTACAAAGATTCATAACGTCTTCCATGTTAGTCAGCTCAAGCCCTATTATGGTGATCCAGTGGATTTAGTTGATGAGCTGCCACCTATTGATGAAGATGGTATTGTTCAGTACATCCCAGAGGCTGTTATAGGTCAGCGTGAAAAGAAGCTTCGATCACGTTCTATTGTGGAATATTTGATTAAATGGAGAGGTTTACCCTCTGAAGAGGCTTCTTGGAGACCTGATTCAATATTGGATGAGTATCCATACTTGAAGGATACATTAGTGGCTGAAGCCTATTGCTTATGGAGCTAGTATTGGTGCAGACTGGTTCAGGACAGCACTCTGTTTTAGAACAGTTTTTGTCGTACTTCATTTTCAGAATTGAGCTATCTACATGAGCTTAAAGTACTCTTCAAGAGCTTCGTTTTGATATGTGGTACACTTCATTTGGACACTTCTATCAAAAGTTATGGCTGATTTGGTCCAGCAGGGACTGTTATTCCAGCAAGCTGTCTACTTTCTTCTGGAACTATTTGTTGAAGATTCTATGGCTCCAATGGCTTCTAAGGTTCTTCAAATCATGTATATAGCAGGGTCCACTTTTCGTACTTCAAATTCAGCCCTTGTAATGATAAATTCTTCACTCATTCCCTATTTGTTAAGCTGTAAAACAGAGTAGTACTCTGTTCTATCCATCTTTTCTTTAGCTCTTTCTAGTTTTGTTTTTGGGGACAAAAACTTTTGGGAAGGGATGGATTGTAAGAAGCTGGGAATACTTAGAATGTTAATAATATGCCATGTCACACTGACACTGGTATATAAGGAGAGAAGTTGTAATTTTTCATATCTTTTTGACATATCAATACATTTACAATCTTTCTCTCCCTTCTTGCTCCAAGCTTCCATGGTTTCTTCATCTTTCCTGTCTTTCTCTCTCCAATTCTAGTCTTTCTCTCTCCTCGTCACTCTATTTCTCTCTCTTCCTGCAGTCTTTCTCTCTCCTCTGCAGTCTTTCTCTCTCCTCTTCTTCTCTCCCTAGTTCTCTCTCTGACATTATGGAATCACATCACGAGTAACAACAAGCTGATTGATAATGTTCTTAAATGATTTGATATGTGTTATCATGGAATTTTCAATGTTGTATTGTAACTTAGTGAGCTAACTACAAAGATAAAGTATTTATGTAATAGATTTCTTCTCAAAATTTACTGTCAAGTACTCCCATATAGCATGTGAGGTTGAAAGATTACATATACCAAGCATAAAATATTCTTAAAGAGAGTAGAAATAATATACCAATGAGCTACTTTGTTGCATTTGACCCACTGATTATAAGCAGTTTTCCATTCTTCATAGATAGCTCCTTTAGTTACAAGGGTATTATCATGAGACTAATCAATTGCTTGAGGCAAACATTCATAATTACCAAGAACAATATCATGCAAGTCATCACCTTCAAGAATTAGCAACATCTTTACTTTCCACCCAAGGCATCCTTATCCTTGAAAGTGAGGTACAAAAAGGAAATCCATTTTGATGATTATAAAATTTGACATATCTAGCTGAGAGAATATGTACAATACAAGATCATGAAATCTGCATACCATATACTAAACAATGACAAAAGTACAGCACAATAAGTCGTATGCAAAAGCTAGGCTATTAAGAAAGACATTTAGTTCAAAAAGCACATGTCAAAATAAAGTGGCCCAAGATAGAAAAAATATGAGCAAGAATAAAATAGCCCAAAATAGACGAAACATGTGCGAGAATAAATCAATCCAAAATAGACAATAAATATGACCAACAATCAAAACATTATCCCTTTACTTTTTGGCTAAGAATAGATTATGATCTAGCTAATTTTGGTAGAAACTCAAAAGTGAATAATCGTGACAAAACCTATGTCATAGAAGTCTACACAAAAAGCTATTATCCTATTTGTTTTCCTATTTCAAGTTCAATTTACATGAACTAACATAAGTCTTGATAGAGAACTCCAAATTGAGCATGGGTTTGTTAGAAAGAAATCTTGTGAGTCCTAGCGCATCATAAAATTGGTTTTCTTGAGAAATATGTCTCCTTAAGAATTTTCCAAATAGAAGCTTTTAGGGTGTCCAACCAAGGCATGTCTACAATTCAACATATCTGCAATCAAAATGATGATCGAGTGAACTTTTTATATACTTAAAATTCATAACATAAGATGCTCATAACATACACAATATATCAAATGTAAGCATGAAAAGGACATGAATAAAGAATTGAATAGATATTGCATAGGTATACTTTCTGGTTATCTTCTTCAAGGAATCTGATGTAGTGGATTGTGATAGCTCTGATACCATGTTGAGATGTGGAGAGAGAAGATATGTAGAGATAGAAAGAGAGAGAGAGAGAGAGAGAGAGAGAGAGAGAGAAGAGATACACCATGCATACTCCCAAAGACTATTTCATATTGATGACAATATACATATATATAGGTGAGACCTAATTTAGATAAGGTGAGCTATATATAGCTCCAACAACCACAGGATAGGGCGACTCAGCTCGTCAAATCCATGATGTGCTCTGCATAGATAGAAACCATAAAGAGCATCAAAAGAGCTGCTATAAATAAAACATACAATAGAGCACAAGCACTACTCTCACCCAATCCCTTACTATATCAAAGCATGAAGTCCATGAGGGATAGGCCAAGCATAGTCTGATAGAGATCTAGAGCTAGTTAATAACCAACTGCTCCAACATAGAATGGCTAGAAAGAACTATCAAAGGAGTCATCCTAAGTGGTGCTCTGACCTTCCTACCTAACCTAGGACAACTGGGCCAAGAAGTCCTACTATGCAAAAACTCCTATAGCCTAGTCTATACAAAGTCACATATTTTTTATTTGACCACATTTATTCCTTCTAGTATTTTATACTTGAGCATGTAAAAAGGAGGGAGTTGAGCATGTTGTGACCCAAGGAGAACAAGGCATTGATCTCAGGCCCAATCTCCATACCCAACAACCTACCAAGCTCTCGCAAGGCAACACTAAATCATTTTTCTTCTGCTCTATTTTATTTTCGCTCCAACCATCCTTATTTATTTTTTAGCTAAATGCCACCTCTAGGAAGTCAAGGTATCGTCTGACTTGTCCCCATGACCCTACTAGGCCTTTGCAAGGTGATGGTCATCTACTTGGAATTTTTCTTTCTTTTTTTCTTATTTTGGGGATTAGAACCCCTTTTTACACACCTCTGTATTTTATACATATCAAACAGATTCATTATTTCTTCTCCTATATTTGGTAGTCTTCTCCAACTACCTCACAACTAACAGTAATTCCTAAGAACAACTACCTAGCAAGCTAGCAGATTAGGGTCACTAGAACTACCCTTAAAAATATCTCTTAGAGTGCTGAGAATATCTTCACAAGAGGTGGACAACTAAAACCTCCCCAAACACGCCTAGCTTAACACTAGGACTCCATGCCTTGAATGTTGGTCCCCCACAAAAAGGAAAAGAAATTTCATATGCATATACACATAAAGTGTAGAGGGAAAGAATAGGTAAAGGAAGGGAATCACATGGACTTGGCCACACAAGAAGCTTCTATGCAGCAAGAGGCTCCCTCTAGGTGCTTTGTCAAATTTTGGTTAGTGTAGTACTTAAACAAAAAACCATTAATCACACCCACACCAAACAATCAAATGGTCCTATTGGCCTAATGAAATCAAATAACTCTCTACAAGAATAAAGGGCCCTCTTGGCCTAACGAAATGTAACATTAAATCCAACAAGAACGACCCTCTTGTCCTAACAAAATTATAGCTATAAAGTAGACCGTTCAGCATCCTACTGCTAAAAACAAACCCTTGGTCTTCTCCACATAAACTATATTGAAGCATATAACTAGACCAAGGGGATGGCCATTATGCCCTATACTAAATGCATCAAATTATTAGTTAACCCCCTACATAAATGGAAAGGGGTGTTAGAAAAATATATCATTGAATGATCTAATGCGACAATGATAGAATAGGAAGATGGTCAATTGCTATGTGGCTCATATCCCATACTAACCATCGCTAGTCAAAACATGACATGTCAGCAATCCCCACAACAGTAGCCCTGGACTAGTATTAGAGATCATTGTAAAAACCCCTCATGACCATAGTTAAGAAAAACATCTTCAACAAAGGTGTAATTAGCTAGGGAGTCTACAAAGTGATTCCACTATCAAGGAATAAGTTGACACATCACTGCCTCTCTCACAAATCTCAAGGGTATCCAAGGTTACATGATGGTACATCCTTAGAATGGGATCTCTCACGCTCTAAGTCACATTCAATTGGTTGATCACTAACTGCAAGTCGTCTTTCACCAATAACTAGTGAATACCACCATGTCTGACAAGATTTTGTCCCATAAGCAAGGCCTTATATTCTACCATGTTATTTGTAAAAGTAATGCCTGAATACACTCCCATTTTCATAAGCACTCAACGACATGGATCTTTTATGACAACCCCTATACTCACATGCTTAGCAAGTCCTCGAGAAGCTCCATCAAAATGTAATGTGTAAACTAAGGCTTCATTAATGTAACCTGCTATGGCAATGAACCTTCTTATACTTATGATATTCAAAGTATGATTGAGAGAGAGGGTATAAGATAGGTATAATGGGCGGTCTAGTCTTCCGCATGAAATTTGCTACAACAGGTTGCGAGTCCATCGGTAACCAAACGGAACCAAGCCGTAATCCCTCCTTCTTCACCAAACTCAATAGGGATGCTAGTAAGAACTCAATGATAGTGGTGGCAATAGAATATCCCACATGAAATATCTATATTGCTATAACTCTTACTCCACTAGATTACTTTGCCTTAATCTTAACGCTATTCTAAATATAGATGCTCAAGATAAGGAATGATTTTTCCCATCCAACAGTCTTGGTATTCTCTACAAGTTTAAGCTAGATCTTTAAGAACCTACAAAGGCACAAAGTATAATGTCATCTCCTATACACAATAGGGCTTCAATTTATTGAAATTTATTTAGTTTTGAATTATACCCCTTGTAAATCCATAAAAGAACTGTAGAGACATTCTTTTCTATACAAACAATTTTATAAGGACTGTCCCATTTGGGCTCCAACTTGCCTGGAAAGAGCCTTAGGTAAGTTACTCATGAATATATGTGTGCATCACGTGGTTCAAAATAAGGAATTTTTGAAATACCATTATTATTATTATTTAACATATAAAAGGGTGTAATAAAAGGGGATATTTACATATCTAA
This sequence comes from Lygodium microphyllum, assembly GCF_053477565.2. Classification (NCBI taxonomy): domain Eukaryota; kingdom Viridiplantae; phylum Streptophyta; class Polypodiopsida; order Schizaeales; family Lygodiaceae; genus Lygodium; species Lygodium microphyllum. The sequence goes on from NC_141144.1 coordinate 136,127,151, forward strand.
TAGAAAAGGATTATGATTTATTTAGGAAAAATAAATAGATAAGAATATTTATAAATAGGCCTTGAATGCATGTGATGTAGAACAAAAATAATTTGGAAGTGCACACTAATAGAGACATGGTAAGATCCTAAGGGCTAATCTCGAAGGCAGTCAAAGCCTGAAAAATGATGTTGAGCCCATAGCAACGAAAGGGAACATGCTAGGAGTTTTGGTTGTTGAACTCATACAAAGAATCGACCAAATGGGAGGGCCATTGAATATTACTATTCCATTAGGAGATCTCTTGAATCTTGTACCAACTTTCAAAGATCACCTATTAAAGAGGATTCAGCCGGGAGAGAGACCAATGTTACTAGAACGTGAAGTAGTCTCTATGACTGCTAACACTCTAAAGGTGACAATTCAAAGAGTTAGTACCACACTAGGCCCATTGTCTGATTCGACCATTCCAGTAATTATTGTTCAGTGCAAAGACCAAATCATCGAGAACGTCCTACTCGATGATAGATCTAGTGTAAAAATCATCACATTTGCAACCTATCAAGCATTAGGATTAATGGATTGGGAAATAATCCCATTCTTAATCAAAATGGTGAATTAGCAAAGGGTGAGACCCCTTAGTATCATGCAGTATGTACTTTTGAAATTTGCTATAATTCAATTCTTGGTTTCTTTAGTTGTGTTAAATATGAAGCATGCATGCAAAGATTATCACCTATTGTTTGGAAGGCCTTGGCTCCGTCAAGAAAGAGTAACCCATAATTGTTACAATCTGTAAGAATTAGCATAAAGTGGCTGTGTTCTTGAAAAATGTTACCCCTCCCTCACAACAATGCAAACTAGAAATAGTCAACATAGTAGAAGGCTTAAGTAATGAGAAGGAGGAGAAATTTCTAAAGACTAATCCAGATTTATAGTCGTAGTATCTAATTAACGTGTTACACATCAGTGAACAATATATGTATCCATAGAGTTTACCTAGCAAAACCTCAAAGGAGGAGGAGAAGGGGGAGGACAACACTTCAAATAGTTCGAGAACCCAGAACCCAAACTGCAAGAAGGAAAATGTTGATATTGATGAGATTACTAAAGCCAAGGAAAAATAAGCAATGAGATAGGAATGAGAGTTTGAGGAGAAAATATAAATGAAGAAAGTAAGCTTGGATTGGAAGCACAATGAGTGGAAGCAAGAGTTATGGTGGAAGGAGCAATAGCGAGAGAGAGAGAGAGAGAGAGAGAGAGAGAGAGAGAGAGAGAGAGAGAGAGAGAGAGAGAGAGAGAGAGAGAGAGAGAGAGAGAGAGAGAGAGAGAGAGAGAGAGAGAGAGAGAGAGAGAGAGAGATAAGACATGGAAACTCCAACAATCACAATCAAGGTCCTAATTGATTCTAGGAGTCAATTTTTCTTACATTCTAATGCATAAAATTTGTGAGAAGCTCTATGCTTATCAAAACCACCTTGCCTTAGGCCGGATCCATCAAGAATCGTGCCCTCCCCCTTCCCTCAATGGGGTAGCTTTAATTATCTACTTACCTAACACATTTAAGTTGTACACATAGAATCAACTTCCTTCATTAATCCCTTTAATCACAGTGTTCGTTTACATAATCTAAAATTACAACACATAAACAATGAAAACAACTCTTTTGAAAACTTTATTATTTAATAGAATTTCTTATTCAAGTTTTCACCTTCTGCCCATATGTAAGAATGGTATGAAGGTGAGAGCGGATTTTAAAGGCCATTAAATTGTGGAAAAGAAGTAGAGAAGTGCAAAATCAAGGTAAAAATTGAACCCCATTGGAAGCAGCAAAGACGGATTTGCCAATTTTTACAAGCTGTGGAAGACGGGATTTGAAAGCGGTTTTGAAGAGCAGTTGTTGATTTTTCATAATTTTTTGAGATTTCAAATCAAGGTACAACAAGTGATCAGTAGTTCGAGACCTCAAGACGAAGTGGCAGAATTTTTCAGCACTCGATTTGAATGACGGACAGGCAAGATTCGCAAGTCGGACAGTGCCAAAGGCAAAAGGGCCAAAGTTTTGAAGAAGGTTGGGCATGGCCCTTTTGGGGAGGGGGGGGGGGGGGGGGGGGGGGCTTAGACCCCTTTTAAAAATTTTATTTGTTGGGGGGGAAGCTTTTTTGAAACAGCATGGCACTGCAATCGCCGCCCCCTCCTTCACGTGATGATTTGGGGGGGAGAGCCATTGTAGGCCTATAAGCAACCCCCCCAAGAGATCTCAGCTATGGATTTCTCCAATTTTCTACCTCCGATTGCTGATCTTCATTTGTGAAAGGGTTTCCCAGAAGTAGAGTTCAAAAATCAGTATTTCTCTCTCCTCCTCCTGTCTCCTCTAAGAGGCTGATCACAGGTAGAGAATTAAGAGGGAAGGGGGATGAAGGATGCTTGAACCAGATTGCTCCAAGATCAAAAGGTTGCTAAGAGGCAATGATTAGTGCTATTGGGAATTGATGACGGGTCCATGGGCTACCCCAAAACCATTTGTTAATAATACGCCATGCAAATAAGCAATATGCTCAATTTTTACAAAGAAAATTTCATTGTTTTTATGATTGAGGGCTTTAATGATGTGCACATGGAAATAAAATTTTTATGAATCATGTTTGAAGTATGCTTGAGGGTTGTACATGATAAAATGTACAACCTGTAGTCGTACATGGTCATAATTAATAATTGAAAACCTAAAATGCGTCTTTTAAGAGGGAAAATGAGGGTTTCTTCCGTTTCGGGTTAGGAAATGAAGTTCATATGGGATAACAATTTTGATAAAAATCACTGTTCAATAAATATGATCACTCAAGACACATAAATCAAAAAATACCACATTTTTATGAATAAATAAATGAGAGAAATTAGGAAAATAAGAGAAAAAATAGTTTTTACTCCTAAAATTTTAGAAAAATATATATTTTATATTTGTGAATGTATAACAAGGATGGAGCATGAGGGTTAAGCCTCAGTCAGCCTTGTTTCTATGTCAGATTATGGTTTTTATGGATTTTTCCATGAAAAACTGCATGAAAATGAATGTTACACCTATCCAATGATTGCAAAACATAAACGATAGGAGGGAAGAGGGATTGTAAAAGTGAGTGGTCGTTGAAAATGTTTTAAATTCTTATTCATTTGAGTATGCATAGCATATAGGTTGATCACTATTTAAATCTAAGAGAGACCGGTAGCACGAGGAAACTCAATGCTAGTCTCTAGCAATGCCGCAATTACGAGTAGCTTGGAAATAATGAAAGGATTATTTTTGCACCTCACATTGCTATTCTTTTATCATAAAATTTTTGAGCACGAGGTGTGTCATCCACAATGGCATTATGCATATCCCATGGTAACTCCAAGATGCATAGCAATCGATTGCCAAACACGTGACCTACGCTGAGTTGTGAGGAAACCCAAGCTATAGGCTATACGATCGAGTCTTTGGAAAATTGTCAAGTGAGAAAATTTATATCTTGGAACATTTGAAATATATAAGAGCGGAGTGTGTTCATATGTGCTTTAGAGTGTGTTCGTATGTGCTTTATGTTAGAGCAATGCATCTTGGGGCCAATCCTTGAGGTTTAGGAGAGGTGTAGTGGGACCACGGCATCTAGTCGAAGGAGTGTCTCCTTTATGGTTGTATCATGATGGTGTACTACACCAAGATGTGTGGGATCTCCCTTTAAGGAGTAAAGAAGGGCAATTTTTGGACTACGTTTCACTACAAACGTGATATCTACATTAGCAATTAGTGCAATGTGTCCCTTGGATGCTCTTGGCTGCTACAAGGTCGTGTGAGGTTGTCTTGTGAGTGTTAGAGAGGCCTGGCTAGTGCCTATAGCCAGTGTTGGTGGCGGGCCCGTTTTAGGTTCCTACAGGTGGTGTGTTTGCCGAGAGCCGCTAATAAGTGGCGTTTTCCATATCTTGGTCAATTAGGACCTATTCATTCGTGTATGCCAAAAATTAGTGAGCTAGACTCACAAGACCGTCAAGTCGAGCTTCAAAAAGAAGAAAGAGCTGAGCGACCTAGATGGTGGGCTGAAATGAATAGAAGATACTCTCTATAAAGGAGTGGTCCAATATCCTTGCAAGGGTGGGGTCTTAATAACCCTAACTCTGTGCATAGTCTGTTGGTGAGGAAGCTCTAGTACTTTCCCTCTCCAATCAATCCATCCACTTTGAGTGGAGCTATAGTTCCAGTTGTTTGAACTCCTATAGAACGAATCCGGTTGTCACTATGGCAGCACAACCTATTATTGTACCTACTAGAACAACAGATTTGCCAGCTTTAGGATTTTCTCTACCCATTTTTAATGGGTTACAAAGGAAGATGTGGAACTGCATATCAATGAATTCCAGAAGTTGATGTTTAACTATTAGAATTCAAGATGGACACTTAATGATGTTCTTCAACATGACTTTGAAAGGGCGTGCTACAGTGTGGTATCATAGCCTAGAGACTGGAACCATCACTACGATCAATTTATTATTTGTGGCCTTTCACATTAGGGAATTTTCCCCTAAAAGGGGAGGTCAGTATTGGCTACGTGTCCGTAATGTTACACCTCAAGAACCCCACGAGAATATCCATGGGTATGCCAAGAAACTGAAGGAGGTATTTCGAAAATTGCAAACCTATATCCCCATTCCAACTGTTTCTCAACTGCAATATTTTTTGAATGGATTAGACTTTAACATTCAATTAAAATTGAGCAATGCCACTCTTGCCAACATTGATACGGCCATTACACGAGTAGAAGAGGTAGAATCGCGATTACAAGTGGCTTATGCCTCTAGGTCAAACTGGAATTCGAGTTTAGGGTTTGAAAATACTTTAGCACTAAGAAATGGAGGTCAAGGGATGCCAATGAGTCCTCTTAATGGGAGAGAAAGCATAATCCCAAATGTGCCAATGTTGCCAGCTCCTCCCAATGTGACCATGCCGATGATGAGTCAAATGGCTCCACCGACTATTGGAAGTCCAACAATAAATCCTACAGTTGTTCCAAGGAATCAATAGCCAATCCCTAATCAAGTGGTTAGGCCAATGGAACGACACGTAGACAATCAGGGCTATGAGTCAAGTGCCTCAAATGTCCTTGGCAAAGCTAAGGATATGATGAAGCACTATACTGATATGACTAACAAACAATATAGACAAATAGTCGTTGATGTTAACTTCCTTAAGAAGCAGCAGATCTTGATAGGGAGTCGACGCCCTAAAGAGGGTGGCCCCTCAAGATTCAGCTATCAGTGGTGTGGTGGTCAACATTTCCCTAGAAATTGTCCAAATGTCAAATGCAACATATGTGGAAAGTCCAGCCACTTAGTCAATACATGTTGGAGCAAGATTAGCTCTCTCTAGCAAGGAAGTAAATATCTAGGTCCAGTTAACCATCGAGTGCAAGGGAATAACCTCCAGCAAGATGAAGGACCGAAGCAAATATTATAAAGAGGGAAAGCTACGGTAGAGGAGCTACCTAGTGGTAGTAGTGTCAACCTTATTGAAGCTTTGTGTGTTAATAACATTGAAGCTTCTAGTTTACAAGCCGTTACAAGAGAGAAAAAGGCTAAAGAAAGAAATAGGGATAATGTAAAACCTGTTGAGATAAACCTTGAATAGGATGATAAAGGAACACGAGTCCTTAACCCTAATATAGAAGCCAATCCTCTAAAAATAATTGATGGCAAAGCAAGACCTCAAAATGATTTGCCAAAGAAGAAGGTAAAAGCCAAGAAGGAGGTGCCAAAGTTAGTTCAAAGGCCAAAGGAGAGAATGATCTCGCAAGAAAGAGAACTATTGCTAACTATCATGAGTTTGTTTTAGCGAGTTCTCTTTACGATATAAAGCCTGATGTGAACCTCCAGCAGTTGATCAAGCTATCTCCAAGAGTGCGCAAGGAATTTAAGAAGTTTCTACGCACTAGGTATATCTTTGAGCCATTGGCAATAGCTCGGGTAGAAGAGGATTTGTTTGAGCATGTTGAAAAGCATTGTCCAAGGGTGGTAGCATATATTGATAGAATATTAATGGATCATGCTATTCTAGACACGGGATCCTCCGTCAAAATCATGATTTCGGAATTGATGGAAAGGCTAAGACTAGAAATATGAAAGGATGCCTCCACAATTTTGCGAATGGCTGATGACAGTCTAAGACAACCTAAAGGTTGTAATACCAAAGTCCATGTGACCATTGCTAGTGTGGAATGCACTATGGACTTTAGAGTCATTATGTTTGCAGAGGGCAGCCAAGTTATCAAGTATTGTTAGGAAGGCCATGGATCTTGCGATCCGACTGTCAAGTGGATATACTTGCTGGTTGTTTGATTTTTGGCAGAGGTACTAGTCGTGTGGTAGTAGATGCATATCCTGAGTCTCCTCAAAGTGACAGAACTCCTTTATCCTCATCAAAATTAGATGCATTAGAGGAACCACCTGGCAGTGAGACTTCGTCAAGTGATGAATCAAAAGAGGGGTCCACTATAGAGGATATATACCAGGTGACTCTCAATAAGCCAATTGAAGCTCAAGATAGAATACGAGACGTGGATGTGATTGAGCTTGATCTTAGTACATTGAATTATCCACAACCTATTAAATTAGAGGCTATGCTCAGCCTAGAAGAGAGGAAGGACTATATGTCCCTAATCCAAGAATTTTGTGAGATCTTTGAATGGAGTTATGATGAGGTGAGAGGTATTCCTCCCAACCTAGCTGTCCATACCATTTCTTTTAAGGAAGGTAGCCATCATGTGTATCAGAAAGTAAGGTCTATGCCTTTCAAACTGAGGGATGGGCTATTCAAGGAGTTATAGAAATTGCAAAAATCTGGTTTAATCTTCCTTGTTTAGCACACTAAATGGTGTTCACCTGTGGTTATCAAAAAGAAGAAAAATAATCAAATCCGGCTTTGTGTAGACTTTAGAGAGCTTAATAAGCACACAGTTAAGGACTACTATCCGTTGCCCTTTATTGATCAGATTTTGGACTAGTTATCAGGTAGGGAAATATATACATTTATGGATTGCTTTCTTGCGGGATACAACCGGATGGCAATTGCAAAAGAAGATAAGCTAAAAAAATTTTCATTATTGACTTTGATACCTTTGTGTACCATGTGATGGCCTTTGGTTTATGCAATACATATTCATGGCAACGAACAGTAGACAAGACCTTTGGTGATATCTCCCTAGATGAGTTGAGAGTATTTTATCGATGACCTGGGGATAGCCACCATAAGAGAAAGGCAATTGATTATTCTAAGAAAGTGTTTTGAGCACTACAGACAATTTTGCATAGCTCTTAACCCATGGAAGTGTGTCTTTGGGGTGCCTTATGGGCTATTGCTAGGCCATGTGGTTAGTTGAGTAGGGATCATGCAACTGACCTTGAAAAGATAAAGGTCATAGTCACCATGGGTCCACGACGCACTCCGAAAGAAGTACACATCTTTCTGCCATCGGTAGGATATTATCAAAGGTTCATAAATGTCCTGGAAGAAAGAACATTGCCACTAACAAATATGTTATCCTCTAGCTGTCTATTTGTATGGAGAAACCCTTGTAAGGTAGCTTTTGATGATGTAAAACAGGAGCTAGTAAAAGCACCAGTTTTAAAAATCCCAAAAAGGGCCAATATCTTTTATATATTTTTAACAGCCACAATGCATAGTATTAGCTTTTGTTTAGCCCAAATCTAAGAGGAAAAAGGGTATCATCCAATCACCTTTGCCAGTTGAAAGTTGGGCATATCGGAAATCAACTACACCTATATGGAGAAGTTGTGCCTTGCACTGGTATTTTGCAACTAAAAAATTTAGACACTACATCTTCTATGAAAATGTAGTATTTTATGTGAAGGCAGAAGGGCTTAGATTGTAGATGAATAAGCTACAGCCACCTAATCATTTAGCAAAGTGGTTAATCACTTTGCAGGAGTTTAATTATGAGATTAGGAGTAAACCACTGAAGTTGTAGGGCATCATTGAATGTCTTGTGGATTCCGAGGAACCAAGTGAGACTTTGGTTGAAGGAAGCGATATGGAGATATTGTTTAAATTTGATACAATCTCCATTCCATCCTCATATGCTGCCATAATGCACTATTTTTCTATGAGAGAGGTTGGAGCCACTTTATCAAAGTCTTAGAAGAGGAAAATTAGATAGCATGCTTTGAAATTTGCCTTGATCATAGGAACATTATATCAACAGGGGGTTGATGATGTTTATCATCGATGTGTTATGCATGACGAGGTTCCATTTATCTTGGAAGAGTGCCATGACTCTGCTTGTGGAGGACACTTTGTTGGACAGTTGACTACACAAAAAGCTTTAAGAGTTGGATATTGGTGGCCATCCATTTTCCAAGATTCATTTGAGTATGTTAAGAGATGTGATATATTTCAAAGATGTGACATTAGGGAGAATAGAAAGTGGCCACTGACTCCTATTATGGCGACACTACCATTCGAGAAGTGGGCCATTGATTTTGTGGGTCCTATTATCCCATCGTCTTCTACACAAAAGAGATATATCATAATGGCAACTGACTATTTTACAAAGTGGCCAGAAGCACAAGCGACGAAGAAGGACGATGCAAAGGAGACTGCTAGCTTCCTACTTGAGGAGATTATCTACTGATTTGGACTACCAACAAAGGAATTAGTATCAGACCAAGGAACCCATTTTCTAAACAAGGTGATTAAGAGCATATATGTGCCAAGGAATTAGTATCAGAGAAGAAACAAGACTGGGATAAGAAGCTATATGTGGCTATGTGGGCATATAATATGACCTTTAAGCGAGCTATAGGAGGCCACACCCCATTCAAGTTAGTTTATGGGGAGGAGTGTGTTTTACCCCTTGAGATTGAGTTGCCAATCATAAGATTCACAATCAACCATTCTTTTGGGGGATGAAGAGGCACTCTTTGAGCGCTTTACAACTTTGGCACACCTGGATGAGCTCAAATTGCAGATTGTATTACATCAAGAAGTGGCCAAGCAGCGGATGAAGCAGATGCATGATTTAAAAGCGAAGAAATATACCTTCAAGAAAGGGCAATTAGTTCTATATTATGATGCATGTAGGGAGCTATTTCTAGGAAAACTTGAGCCCAAATGGGACGGTCCCTACAAGATTTTCAAGATAGGAAACACAAGTCCACAACATTACTGGCAGATCTTGAGGGAGTGGAGTTTCAAAATAAGGTTAATCTTAATAAGATTAAACCTTATTATCTCTAAATGTACTAATCAAAATAAGGTCAATGTTGGGCTAAAGAAACCTACAAGAGATGAAAGTGATTGATGGAGTAGCTAATTCCTTATCTAGAACACCCATACCTAGAGCAGAGATACCATCAAGGGAAGCTTGTCTAGTGGAGAAAAGGACATAAAGTGATTGAGCAAGAGGATGGATCTTTCATTTGGGAAATCAAAGTCTTCTACCATCACTACTTACGGATTATGATGAGCATCCTTGTAGCATTTAATGATGATGGTGGGATGGAGCCTACAATTCATCCTCTAAACATGTTGAATTTTGATTATCATAATTACGAGTACAGGAGTTGGCGGTGGTTGGCTGTGTGAACCCATTGTGGATGCACACATTGTACTTCGATGGAGCATCGAGGGGTCCCACCAAGAAAGGGAGTATAGGGGTAGTTATTAGAGATTTCAGGCATCACATCATGATGAAATTAGCTATTTATATCATGGCAAGATTTACCAATAACATGGCGGAGTATAAAGCTTTGATCATGGGAGTAAACATCGCTAAAAGAGGCAGTATCCGTTAGTTATTAGTAAAAGGGTATTCCCAATTGGTATTGAACCAACTAAATGGGACATACACTATACAAAATCCCAATCTTTCTATGTATTATCGCACTGCTATGGACCCTGCTCGAAGAGTTTGAGAGAGTACCTCTTTAGCTAGTTCCACATTCTTGGAATCAGTTTGTGGACTTGTTAGCAAACTTTGCTTATGAAGAAGACATTTTCTTCAATTGTGATCCCAGTTTGGATATCTCTATTAATGATGAGATAGGACTCGGTCGATTGTGGGGACTTTTATCATAACATACCCTATATGGTAGGTAATGGTTAATATGGGTAATGCAAAAAGTAGGTGAGACCCATTTGCCTTTGTTATCTTGGACCCATAGGCTGGTCAGATGACACGTTATGTGTACACCTCGATATATATGCAGGAGGTATGGGTCATAATTGAACACATTTAAATTAGGGCTTGGGGCCCTAATTTCTCCTTGGAATATGGAGCATCTGGTTGTATATCAATGTCCCTCCAAGGAGGTTTGTATATGAGTTGACATGTTATATTTCATTAGGCCAAGACAGCCAATTTTGTTGGTTCTGAGACGTTATATTTCATTTCATAGTTTTCTGTTTTTAATGATTGCATCACATAGGTTGGATGAAGTGCTTGGAGGGAGCTTTTGTCGCATGGAAGGTCCTTGTGGCCATTCCAGATGGTATCATCGCCTTTCCAAGTTTTTCCCTTGAGCTAATAGTGTTACATGTGTATTTGGGGATTTCTTTCTTTTTGGTTGTGGGGACTAGCAATCAAGGCATGAAGTCCTAGGGTTTGGTTATGTATATCTGGGGTAGATTTGAGTAGTTGTCTAACTCTTGTTAGGACATTATCATGCGATAAAGACCTGTGATAGAGGGTAGTCCTTGTGACCCTTTCCTTCCTGCTTGCTAGGTAGCTCTTCTAGGAGTCCCTATTAGTAGTGAGGCAGTTAGAGAAGCCTACCAAAATATCATAGGGAAATTAAGTTCTAAATATATCTCCGGGGAAAAATTACAAAGGTGTGTAAAAAGGGATTCTAACCCCTCAATAAGAAAAATAAAAAAGTGAAGAAAATTCTTGCAAGCAATTTTTTATCGCCTTGCAAAGACCTGGTAGGTTCTTGGGGAGACGAGTCACAGATCCGAGGCCAATGCCTTGTCTTCCTAGGGGTAGTAGCTAGCAAAAAAGAAAAGAAAGGAAGGTTGGAGTGAAAATAAAAGTGAGTGAACGAGTGTCACCTCATGAGAACTTGGTAGGTTTTTGGGTACCGAGCCAGGACCTGAGGCCGATACCTTATTCTCCTTGGGTCACTCTACACTCAGCTCCCTCCTTTTTATACACCTAAGTATGGAAACCTTAGGAAGAAAATGTGTTACAAGAAAAATGTGATGACCAAGCTATAGGAGTCCTCCCCTAGTGGGAGGTCTTGACTCAGTTATCCTAAGTTAGGTAGGTAGTTCAAACCACCACCAGGATGACCTCTTTGATAAGCTTTTTAGCCAGCAAGCTGTGTTAGAATAGTTGGTAGCGACTCACTCTAGATTTCTGCCAAATTATGCTGGGCCTATCCCTTGTGAGTTCTCATGCCTCAATTCTATCAGGGGGAAGGGTGAGAGCTGTGGAGTGTTTTGTTGTATATTTTTTGTTTTAGCTTGATGCTCTTTATGGTTATGTTTGTGCAGATTAGTTCATGGGATTTGGCAGGGCTAAGATGCCCTATCCTGTGGTCACCAATGAGAGAAAATTTTAAAGCCCATTAAAGTGTAGAAAAGAAGCAGAGAAGTGCAAATTCAAGGCAGGAATTGAACCTCATTGGAAGCAGCAGCGATGGATTTGCCTATTTTTACAAGCCGCAGAAGATGGAATTTGAAAGTGGTTTTGAAGAGCAGTTGTAGATTTTGCATAATTTTTTCAAACATCAAATCAAGCGAGAGAAAGTGATCGATAGTTTGGGACCTTAAGATGACCTGGCAGAAATTTTTGTCACTCAATTTGGACGACGAATGGGCAAGATTCGCAAGTCTGGTAGTACCAATGGCAAAAGGGCCAAAGTTTTGAAGAAGGTTGGGCATGGCCCTTTGGGGGGGGGGGGGGGCCTTTAAAAAATTTGATTTGTGGGGGGCGAGGAGGGGGGATTTTTGAAATGGTGTGGCACTGCCGTCGCCAACCCCCTCCTTCACATGATGATTTGGGGGGAGAGCCATTGTAGGCCTGTAAGCACCCTCCCCCCAGCAGATCTCAGCCATGGATTTCTTCAATTTTCTCTGATCATCGGTTTTCATTCATGAAATGGCTACCCGGATGCAGAGTTCAAAAATCATTCTTTCTCTCTCCTCCTCTCTCCTCTAAGAGGTTGATCACACGCACAGAATCAAGAGGGAAGGGGGATGAAGGCCTAGGAATTCTTAGCTTTTTATTCTTTCCAAGGAGAATTATATCATCCTTTTTTGTTATCTCATAATCTAAGACTCATATTTCGCTCTATCATGTTGGTAAGGAAATTGGTCCAAATATCCTAGGTTTAAGACCAACTACATATTCTATTTAATAATCTCCATTAAGTTGTGCATGCTAGAATTTTTAACTTAATTAATAACAGCAGAGATTCCTTCCATAAAGAAAAGTACTTCCAATCAATAATTTTTCATACCAAGAAAAATCTATTTTTTGTTTATAATATTAAGGGAAATTTTCTTGATATTTAAGAAATTTGTAAATGTAAAAAGAAATATTTTTATCATAGTTTTCATTTTTTTTTATATGTAAATAATTTTCAAAAGCTCAAAGAATTATTCTTAATGTGAATTTCACTTGTCCTAATATTTACATATTTTATAAATTCTTTAACATATTCTTAATACAACTTTTTATCTTTTTTAACATTTACATAATTTATAAATTCTAAAATAAATATTCTTAAGGTAACTTTTCACCTTTCTTGACATTCGCATAGTTTATAAATGCAAAAAGATTTATTCTTAATACAATTGTTTACTTATATGCAACTTAAGATAATTTACCCAATGCAATGCAATATTATACAATTTATCTTAATTTTGAATTATAAAACTCTAATTGAATAGCCTTTGTATACTTTAACATTTCCTTTCCTTATAATTTCCTTGTCAAATTGAAATGTTTTTATTTAGGTTCCTAGCCATGTATTGAATAAACATTGATTTACAAAGAAACCTGGTCTTTTGTCATGTATGATGGCATATCAACCACGTTTATGATTGCATTGGTAGCTCCCCCACTCCTCACTCCAAAATACTACCTCTTCGAGGCCATCACGAGAAGATGTCCACATCAGTAGCTCTGGTCTTAAACTCTAGATGGTTTGGTGACTTCTTACAAGATCAAGATTTTGCTAAGAGAGGAAGGACTTGTGTTAGAGTACGAAGGGTAAGAAGGTAGATGAGATCCTTGTGAGCTGGAGTGGTGCTCCCCTTTGTAATTGAAGATGATCTCCTCTTATTTCTTTGCCTCATTCCCTCTCTTTCTTCACTCTCTATCCTCCTTCTTTTCGTCTACTCCCTTTTTTCTTCTTCTCTACTTCTTCTTCACCACCTCTCTTCTTCCACATTCTCTCTTCTTCTCCTTCTCTTCTCTTCTTCTTCTTCCCTTTTCTTCTCCACCTATTCACCTCTTCCCTTTTCTTCTCCACCTATTCTTCTTCCCTTTTCTTCTCGACCTATTCACCTCTTCTCATCTTCTCATCTCTCTCTCTCTCTCTCTCTCTCTCTCTCTCTCTCTCTCTCTCTCTCTCTCTCTCTCTCTCTCTCTCTCTCTCTCTCTCTCTCTCTCTCTCTCTCTCTCTCTCTCTCTCTCTCTCTCTCTCCTTCTCTTCCTTTTTTCTTCACCTCTTCTTGTGTGTGTGTGTGTGTGTGTGTGCGCGCGCGCATGCGCGTGTGCATGTGAGTGTGTGTGTGTGTGCGCGCGCGCTTGCACGTGCGCACAATGTGCATGCAAGTTAATATTGGCTAGCCTTTGGCTAAGGCTTTCATAGCATTATTTAAGGCTAATAATGGCCTCTTTTAAACGGTGAGTGGTAGCATGGATGCTTTGGCCTCATCGATGAGTGTTCGTGATGGTATGGAGCTTCTCGACATTGGTGAAAATTCTAAGAGGGTAGCAACTCCTCTAGTCGATGACAGTTTGTTGACAAATTTCATCTTTTCCTTTTTCACTAAGGGTTTTTCCTAACCTTAGAATTTCACTCTCCCCTTAATCCCCCTTCACTCTTTCCATTGGATGAGATATTCCTTAATGGTCATGTTTCTAAGGACGTGTTTCTTTACATCAAGTATACTATTATGTTGAAGCTCAAGGTTCCAACTTGGCATTACAACTTGTTGATCATCAAGAACATGATCAGGATTGGGTACATAGCCTTTTAGAAGGCTAACATGAATTACATTGTGAATTTTCATGTGTTCAAGAAGTCATAGTTTATAAGCATGTTTATATCCTAGACACTTGAGAATCTTGTCTCGTCCACGATATATAAGGCTTAGCCTCTTAAATTGCCCCAAAGATAGAGATCTCTTCTTAGGCCAAACAGGAATAAAAATCATGTCTCCTTCCTTGAAGATGCATTCTTGTCTTCCTAGATTGGCAAATGCTTTTTGTCGATCCTTGGTAGCCATGATATCTTGTTCGATAGCCTTAACTTGCTCATCCATTTCTTCCAATATCTTCTTGGAAGTTTCTACCTTTAAGGTAAGGTCCAAGAAGTTTAGTGTGCGCCTAGGCACTCTTGTCCATACAAAGCTTGGAATGGGGTCATTTGGATACAAAGCTCTTAGTATGTCTTCAATGACCTGGTTGACTCGTTCAATTTGCCAATCAATTTGAGGATGATAGGGAGTGTTGAAACAAATTTGGGTACTAATGGCCTCAAATAAACTTTTCCAAAAATGAGAAGTGAAGAGAGAATCACGATTGTTGATGATCCTTTTAGGCAATCCATGCAACCTAAAGATCTCCTTCATAAAAGTCATTGCAATATCTAAAGCCTTGTAGTTGGTTTTGATTGAGTAATCTTAGTTAGGATATCCACTGTGACCAAGATTGAATTGTACCTCCTTGGACACATCTTGACGTCAAGTGTGGTTGGAGCTTTCTTGGCATCTTGACGTACTCCGTTGGTGGCAGCTCAATTATTTAGTGACATATTTAAGCACATTGCCCTTGAGCATTTCCCAATGAAAGCTTTTTCTTACAATGTTGAGAATCTTTGCATAGCCCAGATGTCCTGAGAAAGGAGATTCAAGGGAGGCTTCCCAAAGTATCTTCTTCTTGAGGTCTTGACCTCTTGGGATACACAATCTTGTCTTGAAGTAGATAGGTCCTCCTTGTGTATAGAAGTTCAATTACCTGAATTTGAACTTAGGGTTTTCTCTTTGGATAGGACTTCTTTTATTACCTATTAACACCTTGGTTATTTATCTCATTCTTCCTTAGCCATTTTTATGATTTGGTTACTAGGTATTGACACCATTGTTGTTAGAGATCCCACCTTTTGCAAGGTTCTTCTGAGATAAGGGCGTTGAGAAATACTTTGTGGCTTAGGCATCCATGACAACATTCTGATTTTTTGGTCTGTACTTGATCTCAAAGTCATACTCCTACAAAACTTCAATCCATTCTTATTGCCTTATGTTTAGATCAGGTTCAGTAAACATCCATTTGAGACTTTTGTGGTGTGTGAACTTATTGTCAAGCAAATAGTATCTCCATAGTTTGGGAGTATAAATTACAGCAAGGAGCTCTAGATCATGGATAGCATAGTTCTTTTCATGAATCTTCAGCTTCTTAGAAGAGTAGGCTATCAAATGGCCTTCTTGCATGAGCACACAATCTAATGCGAGAGTGCTTGCATCAGTGATAACTTCAAATTCTTGGTTCAAGTCTAGTAGTTTTAGAATAGTAGCTATGGTCAAACTTTGTTATCTAGCTTCTCAAAGCTAGATTATTCAATGGGAGTCTATATAATGGCAATTTGCTTCTCAAGTGAGTTAGTCTCAGGGGTGCAACATTCAAGGCATAATTCTTGACAAAAATCACGTACCATCCTATCAAGCCCAAAAATCTTCAAACTTTCCTAACTATTGTTGGGGGTGCCCGTGCTTGTACATCTTTAACCATGGTAGGATCTACCACAACCCCTTTGTCAAAGACTATAAATATTTACGTAACTTATAAATACCAAAAGAAGTATTTTTAATATCACTTTCATTTGCCCTAATATTTACATAATTTATAAATGCTAAAAGAAATATTGTTAATGGAACTTTTCAAAAAGAAATATCCTTAATATAACTTTCACTTGCCCTAATATCTACATAATTTATAAATGCTAAAATAAATATTCTTAATGTAACTTTCTACCTTTTCTAACATTTATATAATTTGTAAACACAAAAGAAATATTGTTAATGTAACTTTTCAAAAAGAAATATCCTTGATATAATTTTCACATTCGTCTATATTCACATAATTTCTAAAAGCTAAAAGAATTATTTTTAATACAATTTCCACTTGTCTTAACATTTACATAATTTATAAATGCTAAAAGAAATATTTTGAATACAACTTTTCACCTTTTTTAACATTTATATCATTTGTAAATGCTAAAAGAAATATTGTTAATGCAACTTTTCACCTTTTTTAATATTTTCACAACTTATAAATGTAAAAAGAATTATTCAATTCTTAATGCAATTTTTTGTTTATATGCAACTTAAGATAATTTACCCAATGGAATGCAATGTTATACAATTTATCTTAACTTTGAATTATAAAAAAACTAATTTAATAGCCTTTACATGTTTTAACATTTTCTTTCATTATAATTTCTTTACCAAATTGAAATTTTGTATTTAGGTTCTTAGCCATGTATAGAATGAACATTGATTTACAAAGAAACCTAGTCTTGTGTCGCATGTGATGGTGTATCAACCACGTTCATGACCATGCTGGTAGCTCCCGTGCTCCTCACTCCAGAATACTACCTCTTCTTTGGGACCATCGTGAAGATGTCCATGGCACTATTAGCTCCAGCCTTGAACTCTTGATGGTTTGGCAACTCCCTAGCGGATCGAAACTTTGCTAGGGAGAGGAGGGACTCATGTAGGGGTATGAAGGGTAAGAAGGTAGATGACATCCTTGCGAGCCAAAGTGGTGCTCCCCTTTGTGATTGAAGATGGTCTCCTCTTGCTTTTTTTTCTCACTCCCTCTCTTTCCTCACTCTCTATCCTCCTCTTCTTTTCATCTACTCCCTCTTATCTTCTTCTCTTCTTCTTCTTCACCACCTCTCTTCTTCTACCTTCTCTCTTCTTCTCCTTCTCTTCTCTTCTTCTTCTTCCCTTCTCTTCTTCTCCACCTATTCACCTCTCCCCTTCTCTTCTCTTCTCTTCTCTTCTCTCCTTCTCTTTTTCTTCCTTAGCCTCCTCCTCCTCTCTCTCTCTCTCTCTCTCTCTCTCTCTCTCTCTCTCTCTCTCTCTCTCTCTCTCTCTCTCTCTCTCTCTCTCTCTCTCTCTCTCTATGTGTGTGTGTGTGTGTGTGCGCGCGCGCGCGCGTGCGCGAACAATAAGTGTGCAAGATAATGTTGCCTAGCCTTTCCTAGCCTTTGGCTAAGGCTTTTATAGCCTTAGCTAAGGCTAATAATGACCTCATTTAAGTAGTGAGTGGTAGCATGGAGGATTCAACCTTATCAATGAGTGTTTGTGATGGTATGGAGCTTCTCAGTGTGATCAGGATTGTACTAATGATCATGTTGATCCAAAAACAACCATAAGCTAGCATTTTAATCAGTTTAATTGTAATCGCATCTATCAACGTGTATAATATCTTTTATCTGCGCATATAGACGCACAATTACATGCACTTACAGACACGCCACGCGAATATTTAAAAAAATTAAAAAATTTGTGGCTTTCTTTTCAAACCAGTGCTTTCCTGCATTTTTTACACGTTTTCTGCAGTTCGAGCTCAACATCACTAATCATGTCTATCTATCACTTCATGAAGACAAGGAGGGAAGAAAATAAGAGTAAAATGAGGAGGAAGGAAGAGCTAGAGAGTAAAGAACAAGAGCCAAACAGCAAGGAAGAGAAGAAGAATCAAGCAACCTACCAAGGGAAGGGAGTAGGAGGACAAGGAGCTTGCAACCTAGCCACCACCCGTCGGAACAAGCAAAGAAGGTGAGTTCTTCTTCTCTCTCTCAATCTTCTTTGCTTTCTATTTGTCTATTTGTCTCTCTCTCTCTCTCTCTCTCTTTACATGCTTCAGATAATCTATGGAGGCTTCTCGCCGTTTTTTATAACAGTTTTTGAAAATATGGTCCGACTTTGCGCATCTGTAGGCGCATCTGGTTGACAATCTAGATGCATATATAGATGCACTGTCGGCATAGCTAATTAGAGTTAAGGTCTGAGTTTTTTTTTTTTGTATTATGCTTTTGCATATGTTGGTGCGTCCAAAATGCAGAGTAGACGCGAGTATAAACGCGCTAACAGACGCAGAACAGAACTGCATCTTTCAAAGCTTCCTGATTTCGTAGTAATGGATTTTTGCTTGTGTAGATGTGGAATCCTGGATTGAGTGAAGTAGAGGGTAGTGCATCTGCAGAAGCACGTGCATCGAGTGAGGTAGAGGGTAGTGCCCATCGAGGGAGGAGGGAGAGTCGTGCGGGAGGACGAGGAGGTCGAGGGCTTTGTGGGGGTTGCCTAGGAGGTGGATCTCGATCACCCTCACCGGGAAATGAGAGAGGTGAGCCTCCACAAATGTACTAATCTGTCATAGATGTTGGTGGTATCTTGCATAACCCTCAGGGGAGGGAAGTGATAGCCTACTAGAGGAGTGTCATGCATGCCACATACAAAGATTGTATGACTCCCTTCAAGCACCAAAAAAGTGGTTTGTGGCAAGAGGTGCTAAGAGCAGCACATAGAAGGTCCCCTAATCCTGAGAATTCACGATTCTCAAATGATTGGGGACGGTCAAAGGTGAGAGACACGCTTCATAACAAGAGGTCTCATCTTATGACACCTATGGTCCAGCTCTACCCCTGTAGTACATGCTTGTAATTTGTAGCACAAGTCATGCTGATGTCCCTTCTCACTCCCACACAACTCTCAGGTTTCACACAGTCACTCTTCAATTACCTAAGTCACTAACAGGTTTTATTCCATGTCCCACGCTCAATCCTAGTTGACTTGCTGAATTTAGTGACTTCCAAACAGAAATGAA
This sequence comes from Lygodium microphyllum, assembly GCF_053477565.2. NCBI lineage: Eukaryota > Viridiplantae > Streptophyta > Polypodiopsida > Schizaeales > Lygodiaceae > Lygodium > Lygodium microphyllum. The sequence continues at coordinate 136,146,239 of NC_141144.1, forward strand.
CTTAAAGAGTCCCTCCATTCCATGCCATGGCCTATCCTAAAGCTCCTGTAGACTCTTTAAGTGCTAAAATCTCTATTTTTCACATTGTTAGCATGAAATCCCATGACATCATATGAGCTAAGTGCTCTTACAATCATTGCTAATGCAGCCACAAGTAAACTTTGGCATGAAAGATTTGGTCACATTGGTTTTGCAATATTGAAGGATATGTATAAGCAAGGTATGGTTGCTCATCTACTTGTAGTAATACTGAAATGAAGGAACCATGTGAAGCTTGTATGATGGGCAAGCAACAAAGAAAGGCATTTCCACAAGAAAGAAAGAATATAGAGCGAAGGCCCCTCTAAAGTTGGTGCATGTTGACTTGTGTCACAAAATGCTGACAAAAGCCTTGGGATGAAGGACTCATAGCAACTATAACCTTGATCTTTTCAGGGTCAGTTGCTATCCCTACCGAACTAACCACATGGCCCAGCAATAGCCCATAAGGTACTCCAAAGACACACTTCCGTGGGTTAAGAGCGATACAAAATTGTCTGCAACGCTCAAAGCATTTTCTTAAAATAATCAACATCCTTTCCCTTACAGTGGCCCCAGGTCATCAATAAATACTTTCAACTCATATGGGGAGATGTCACCAAAGGTCTTGTCTGCTGTTCGTTGCCACGATCCACGTGCATTGCACAAACCAAAGGCCATCACATGGTACACAAAAGTACCAAAGACAGTAATAAAAGTTGTTTTCAAATTGTCCTCTTCTACAATTACTATCTGGTTATATCCCGCAAAGCAATCCATAAACAAATATATTTCCCTACCCGCTAATTGATCTAAAATCTGGTCAATAAATGGCAACGGGTAGTAATCCTTAACTGTCTGCTTATTCAGCTCTCTAAAATCTACACATAAACGGATTTGGTTATTTTTCTTCTTCCTGATAACAACTGGTGAACAGCATTCTGTGTGTTGTATAGGGAAGATTAAACCAGCTTTCCGTAACTTCTGCAACTTCTCAAACAGCCCGTCCCTCAATTCAAAAGCCATACGCCTTACTTTTTGACGCACAGGACGACTGCCTTCTTTTACAGGAATAGTATGAACAACTAGGCTGGGAGGGATGCCTCTCAGCTCATCATAACTCCAAGCAAAGATATCGCGGAATTCTTGAATCAGGGACACATAGTCCTCCCTTTCTGCTGAACTGAGCATAGAACCTAATTTAATTGGCCGCGAATCATTCGGCGTGCCAAGGTCTAATTCAATCACATCCGCATCTCTTATCCTATTTTGAGGCTCTATCGGCTCATTTAGAGTTATCTTATAGATATCCTCTGTAGTGGACCCCTCTTTAGATTCATCACTAGATGATGTCTCACTACCAGATGGATCATCTGCTATCTCTAATTCAGTAGAAGATAAAAGAGCTCTCTCACTTTGAGGAGACTCAAGATAAGCATCGACTATTACTCGATTAGCACCTCGACCTAGCACTACTCGACTGGCGGGTATATCAACTTGACAGTCTGTTCATAAGATCCAAGGCCTACCTAGCAAAACTCGATAGCTAGGACGTTCTACAAATCTTATCACCCTAAAGTCCAAGAAACATTCTACACTTGCAACCGTAACATGGACTCTAGTAACGCAACCTTCTGGTTGTCTTAGACTATCATCAGCCATTCTCAGAAGGGTGGAGCTGTCTTTCTGGATGCCTAGGCCCAACCTCTCCATCAATTCTAAACTCATGATATTGATAGAGGATCCAGTGTCTACAATGGTATGTTCCACTAATATTCCATCCACATAAGCTAGAACCCTAGGGTAGTTCTTTTCAGCATGGTTAAACCAATCTTCCCCTACTCGTGATATGCCCAGAGGTTCCACAATATACCCGATACGCAAGATCTTCTTAAATTCCTTGCATGCTCCTAGAGATAATTTGATCAATTGCAAGAAGTTCACATCTGGTTTAACTTCACAAAGAGAACTTGCTAAATCAAAGTCATGATAAGTAGCCAAAGCTCTCTTTTCTCGCCAAACCATCCTCTCTTTTGGTCTTTGGACCAGTTTTGGTGCTTCTTTCTTGGCTCTTGCCTTCTTTCTTGGCATTTCCTCATCCTTCTTAGGGTCATCTTTCTTGTCAACCAGCCTTAGCGGTCCCCCTTCCATGCTAGGGCTCTGGACTTGCGTCCCCTTATCCCCTTGTTTAGGGTTTTCCTCAACCAGTTTTTCCTTATCTTTGTCAACCTCTTTAGCCTTTTGGCCTCTTGTCATGGCTCTTAAGTTAGAGGTTTCAGCATCATGGACTCGTACAGCCTCAATAAGGCTGACTCCGTTGCCTTGTGGCAACTCTTCTATAGTTGTTTTTCCCCTCTGCAATATTTGTCTTTGTGCATCATTCTGTTGCAAGTTATTTCATTGCGCTCTATGATTCACTGGGCCTGGCTGTTTACTCCCTTGTTGAAGAGAGCTAATCTTACTCCAACATGTAGCAGCTAGATGGCCTGACTTCCCACAAATGTCACATTTCACATTTGGACAGTTTCTGGGGAAGTGCTGTCTATCACACCATTTACAACTGAATCTAGAGGGTCCACCCTCTTCAGGGCGTCGACTCCCTATCAAATTTTGTTGCTTCTTCAAAAAATTAACATCAACAGCTATTTGTCGATATTGTTCGGAGATCATATCGGTATAATGCTTCATCATGCCCTTAACTTCGCCAAGGACATTAGATGCACTCGACTCGTAGCCTCGATCATCAACTCACCGTTCCATTGGCCTAACAATCTGATTTGGCGTTGGCTGTTGACCCACAAGAATAATGTTAGAATTTGAAACTTGGCCTCCAACATTTGATGGAGCCAACTGACTTGCCATTGGCATAGTCACACTGGGGGGAGCCGGTAATAAAGGTACATTCGAAACCATACTCCCTCTCCCATTAGGGTTAGTCATAGGCATCCCTTGACTTCCATTCGTCAATGATGGATTGCCGCTAGGTACTAAACCCCCATTAACATTCATTCGAGAGGAGTAGGCCATTTGTAATCGTGCTTCTACTCCCTCTGCCCGCGTAATAGCGGTGTCTATATCTGCTAAGGCCACACTGCTCAATTGTACTTGGATATTAAAATCCAACCCGTGCAAAAAGTATTGCAATTGGGCAGCCGACAGAATGGGAATGTAAGTTTGCAACTTACGGAATACTTCCTTCAACTTCTTGGCATATACTTTTACATTTTCATGAGGATCTTGACGTGTTACATTCAAGACCCGCAACCAATATTGGCCACCTCTTTCAGGGGCATATTCTACTCGGAAAGCTGCATAGAATTGATCAATGGTGATTATGGTTCCAGACTCTATGCTGTCATACCATACCACAGCCCTTCCTTTTAACGTCATATTGAAGAACATCATAAGATATCCCTCGTCTTGGATGCGATAATTGAACATCAATCTCTAAAATTCACAAATGTGAAATTCTGCATCCTCTTTTGCTAACCCATTAAAAATGGGCAAGGGAACTCCTAAGGCTGGTAAATCTCGCCTCCCTGCAGGAATCGCAATAGGCTGTGCCATGGTGACAATCGGATTAGCAATAGGAGCTTGAAGTGACGGATTCACACCCCCACTTGAAGTGGGTAAACTTGATGGAGAAGAGAAAGAACTTATGCTTCCTCCTGCACCTAATGGAATATGTGGAGCAGCTAAGTGACTAAGACCACTGCTTCGTATACATACTGGACTACTCCTTTGAGAAGAATAACGGCTTACGATCTCTAACTGCCGTCTAGCCCTCTCAACACGTTCGGCTTTTTGGATTTTGGCTTGACGGTCCTTGTCAGAGGACATAAACCAACTTCCTCTTGGTCTCTAGAAACCCTAGATCCGAAAACCACCACTTATAAGTGGCTCCCGACAGACGCATCACTGATGGGACCTAAAACGGGCCAGCACTGGCTATAGCACTAGCCGGACCTCATGCTCATGACACACAAACACCCTCATGGCCTCGCCGACCAAGAGCGTCAATCTAATGCTAAAGGACAAACCACCCTATAGCTTAATTCCTACGTATATAGTTTATAGTCCAACATTTCCCTAAAACTCCTCAGAGGGAGATCCCAAAGTACTTAGGCATAACGCATCATCACACACACATAGGAGGCACTCCACCGAACTAATAGTCGCAGCCCCACTGCAGCTTTCCTACATCTCAGGGATTGGCCCTTTGATGCGCTGCTAAACATATAGCACAAACGAGCACAAACTCCTCTTTTATATATTTCTCGTATTTCCAGGAGATATACCATGCTTCCTCACTTCACAGTCCCTTAGGAAACTGACCCTCTACCCTATGGCAAGGGATAAACTCACACTCTCAATCGTGGGTCAAAGTCCTAAGAAAACAATTGCTATGCAGTCTAGGAGATTTTCCTTTCGATACCATGAACCATGCATAGTGCATAATGTGAATGGTTTAGTGCAAAACAATAGACAATCAGCATTGTGCATTGTGTGCAACCAATCTTTTCATGATTTCCATACTAACGTTTATGTATTGAAACGAGGAGAGACACCGAGCCTTACGCTCATGCTGCCTTTTCCTTTATCTTTAAAAAAAACAACGTCCTATAGCCATGATGCAATACATAAATCAAATTTAAGATTGTACTTTAACGCTCAAACTTCCCCCCAACCTACTGTTTAATGTTTTGCAATCGTTGATAGGTGTAAGAGTCATTTTATGTATATATCTTTGTAGATAAAGCAATAAATACGGACAAAAACATAGAAATGAGGGTAAACCAAGGCTAACCTCGTGCTCTACCTTCATTATACATTGCACAAACACTTATGTAATTTTTTGGAAGTTTCTTTTTATCGTTTCCTAATTTTCTCCCATTTAAAACCCATTTTTCACTATTTTTTGGTTGTTTTTCTCTATTATTTCCAATAAAAATGACTAGAAATTAAGATTAATTATGGGCTGTGGCCCTTAGGTTCTTTGACAGCAAAATTTCAGGTCTTATTGATGTTATATCTCATGTTTCCCCTTTATTTTGCAAAAAAACCCCCATTTTGCCTCTTAAACGCGTGTTTTACGGGTTTTATACTACTAATTTCAATCATAACACTTATGATTTTCTGATTTTTTGAGCATAAACTGATCAAACTCATAGCAAACAACAACATAATGCATAATCAGCCCATGGGAACAAATATTCATGAAGCAAATTGCATAAAACATCAATTCCCTTTGTAAAAATAAAATTACCATTCTTTGCTGTGTGCGGGTTTTTATTTGCCATGTTTCGGGACTGATTTCCAGTAGCCATTAATATCCATGACAGTTCGGAATCAGCAATCTACCCTCCTCTTGCATCATGGAGCAATCCCATCTCGGTTGGACAAGCATCCGTCGATCCTTCTTCTTCCCACATGAATATGCCTCTAGAGAAGAGAGAGGAAGGAGAGAGAAAGATTGATTTCTGTTCTCTCTCTACAGCCCGCCATTGGACACATGAAGACTGGCGATACGGAGCGAATGACTAGTGTACCAGCCCTGCATTGTCATGTCAAGATTATGGGAGAGAAGGAAGGAGTCTCACTTGTAGCTTTCTTGCTTGCACAATGGGGGAATACACACAAAGGTGAAGGCTGAAAACAATTTTCCTCTTCTTAGTTGTGTAAGCCAAAAAGAAGTCTAATACAAAGAAATAGAAGAACCCTATATATGGGTCTCAAACCAAACTCAAATAACTAAGGTGGCATACTAACTGAGCCACGAACTAGAGTAGATAAGGATAGCTGTCATCTAGCTATTATTCATGGACGGTGTACCAACCACATCTGCAACTGACAAGTCGGTGACATAAATGCACAACAGTCACCCTGGCATATCATGAGTGGAGCTTGATATCTCAACACTCCCCCTCGAGCTCAATCCCAATTCCTGCACACCAAGCAGGTCTCTGAACTTGCGCAGCTTCTCTGCACCGAATGCCTTCGTAAATATGTCAGCTACCTGATCCTCTGTGCTGACATAAACTAGATCAATAAGACCTAGTAAAACCCTCTCCCGCACATAGTGATAATGCACCTCAATGTGCTTTGTTCTAGCATGATAGACTGGGTTATTTGCCGAGTGTATACTGCTCATGTTATCACAATAAATGACAACTGGCCCATCTGTAGACTGTTGCATATCATAAAGTAGCTTATGCAACCAAGCTACCTCACATGCAGCCATTGCTGCACCCCTGTACTCAACCTCTGTGCTCGACAAGGCAACTGTAGGCTGTTTCTTGCTGCTCCAAGTGACTGCAGCACTCCCAAAAGAGAACACATAACCACTGGTAGATCGTCTATCACAAATACTACCAGCCCAATCAGCATCAGTGTATCCATGCAACTGTATCTGAACCCCAGTCTCATAAAATAGTCCATACTGCAATGTGGACTTCACATACCTGAGTATGCGTCTAGCCGCATCCAAATGCGGTTTCCTTGGAGCCTGCATAAACTGACTTACCAGTCCAACAGCATAGCTCAAATCTGGCCTGGTAATAGTCATATAAATCAAGCTTCCTACTATGCGTCTGTACATAGTAGGGTCTTCCAGAAGCTCACCTGCATCTGCGCTCAGCTTCACATTCTGCTCCAAAGGAACTAAAATAGGCTTACAGCCTGTCATCCCATATTTGGACAGCATGTCCAATCCATACTGCCTCTGCAATAGCTATATTCCACTTGGTGATCTAATCACCTCAATGCCCAAGAAATAACGTAGCTCTCCCAAATCCTTCATCTCAAACTTCTGCTTCAATAGCATTTTCACATGAAGGATATCTTCATCACTGTCACCTGTCATAATCAAATCATCAACATAAATGACAAGTAGCATAATACCTTTCTCTATTTTTCTCACATAAAGTGAGAAATCTGCCTTGAAAATCTGACAGCCAATAGTGACAAGATACTGTCCTATCTTGTCAAACCATGCTCTAGGTGCTTGCTTCAAGCCATACAAAGCTTTCTTCAGCTTGCAAACAAACTCATGATGAACAGCATGCACATAACCTAGTGGCTGCTCCATATAGCCCTCTTCTTGCAAATCACCATGCAAGAAGGCATTCTTTACATCCATCTGATGTAAAGACCATTCCTTTGATGCAGCCATAGCAATGACTGCTCTTACGGTTGCCATCCTTGCAACCGGACTGAATGTTTCTTCATAGTCAATGCCATATGTTTGTGCATACCCCTTGACTACTAATCTTGCCTTGTATCTGTTCACAGAACCATCTGCATTGTGCTTCACCTTATAAAACCACTTACAGCCAATTGCATTCTTACCTTTAGGCAAAGGTACCAATTCCCATGTAGCATTTGCTTCCAAGGCATCCATTTCTTCATCCATGGCTTTCTCCCATTTTTCTTTTCCCATGGCTTGCTCAAAAGAAGTGGGTTTTGGTTCCTGTATCACTTTGGCCATATATGCATAGTGAATGGCTGTAAATCCATCATATTTCAGCCTATCCACAGGATACCTAGCTCTGGTAGACCTACGCAAAATAGGTTCACTCCCAGGTGCTCTCAAAACATCCCTAGTCTTCCTTACTCCAAGTGTAACAATAGAAGGAATACCCAACTCATCATCAATGCTCTATTCTGAGCCACTGGTTTCACCATCCACATAAGAGTGACCTACATTCACATCAAACATGGGCTGATCAACCTTCTCTTTTCCTTTTCGTAATACCTGCATACCACTATCTGCATTGCTTTGAGAAGATTCTCCTGATCTCAATCTGCCTGTCCATGGTGAAGAATGTGAACCACTGCTAAAGGACACTCCAGGTCCACTAATATTTTGTGACTGCTGCTGTGAATTCTGTGCAGCATTACCATTTTGTGCATCTACATCATCAATCACATTTACTGGTTTATACCAGCTACTCATCTCATCAAAAACAACATCTCTACTCACTGTAAACTTACGAGTAGAAGGGTTATAGCATCTATACCCTTTTTGCTGCAAAGAGTAACCAATAAACATGCACTTCTCAGCTTTTGGATCCAACTTGGATCTCAACTCATCTGGTACATGTACATAGGCAATGCAACCAAAAATTTTCAAATGAGAAATATCTGGTTTCCTACCAGTATACCTCTCCTCTGGAGTCATCCCATGTATTGCTGCAGTGGGAGTCATGTTCATTATGTAGACTGCTGTAGCAACTGCTTCAGCCCAGTAAAAATCTGGCAAGTCTTTTTCATTGAGCATGGCACGAGATACCTCTCCAATATGCCTATTTTTCCTTTCTGCAATTCCATTTTGTTGTGGGGTATGACTGCATGAATATTGCTGCTTCATGCCATGCTCCTGTAGGAACCTTGCAAACTCATTTGAGAGCTACTCTCCCCCTCCATCTAACCTTAGGCATTTTATTTGCAGGCCTGTTTCTTTTTCAACCATAGCTTTAAGAGTTTTGAAATGCCCAAAAACTTCACTTTTCTTTTTCATAAAATACACCCAAACTTTTCTGCTATAGCCATCAATAAAAGTGACAAAGTAATGACAGCCTCCAAGAGATGCAACTTTAGTAGTCTACACATCAGAGTGGATTAATTCCAATGGCTTCTTACTCTCTTGAACATGTCTAGGAAATGGTTTCCTTGCCTGTTTTCCAAATTGACAGGCTTCACATACCTTATGCATTTCTACAACCTTGAATTTAGGCAATCCTGCAACAATATTTTGGGCCTGCATTGATTTAAGTCGTTGTACATTAACATGACCAATGCGTTTATGCCAGATATCAATATCTGCAACTACATCGGTCCCATGTGCAAACATTGTTGCACTCAATTCAGACATGTCTGCATCCAACGTAAACATTCTGCCCTTCTTCTTTCCTTTTGCTATCAAGCGATCTTTATTTTTCATGTCCTCAACAAAGCATCCATGAGGATTAAATCTGACCTACAAGCCCTGCTCAACCATTTGACCAACAGAAACCAGATTCTTGGTGATATTCGGGACATGAAATACATCGGACAGGTATTTCTTTTTCCCATCCTGCATAGACAAGGAAATTTTTTCAATCTGCACAATAGGATGTGTAGTATCATCACTAGTCTCCACAAATCCTGGTTTTTCCATTTTCCTTGCATCCTCCATCCATTCTGCATGACTTATCATGTGGTTTGATGCACCTGAGTCAACATACCATACATCGTTGCTTTCTTCTGCACTTGTCACAGAATTGTTCATGTGCTACACCATAAACAAATGCTCATTTCTGTCATCACCCTGCTGTCATCACCCTGTCTACTAGAAGATGCATAATTCCCTTGTTGCAGTTTTCCATTCATGATGTCATTCTGCTTTTTATAGCAGTCTTTAGCCATATGACCCATTTTACCATAGTAGTAGCATTCAACATTACTGTTTGCATTTTGGCCTCTTTTCCATCCACCACGACCTCTTTGGCTCCCCCTGCCTCTAGAATTACCACGTCCTATCAAACCTCAAAAAAATGAGCCGTAGCACTCCCCAAGACCACATCCATCAAGCCCATCTACACATATGCCCAAAAGACTCAAACAAGCCTACCGGCCCAAACGCTAGACACCATCGCATGACCCATCACCCACTAGAGTCCATCTAACTACAATGATCCATGCTAAGGGCAGCAGTCCATCAGAAGTAGCTGCCGCTCCACTAGCCCTAAGCCAAGATGCCCAACCGCAACCTAAGGCATACCCATAACCACAACTATCTGTTGTCAAAGGCTCTAGGGCCATCAAACCCCAACCATCGGCAGGTCTTAAGCCCTCCTATGCACAGAATTCATTTTTGACACTGGCCTCAGATCTAGCTGTAGATACAGGGGATGACATGGTTGATTGCATTAGATGGCTCGATGCCACCTTTAGAGAGCTAGCTTTGAGCTATGACCGCTAGGACTTAGGCTTGTTGCCCAAGCCTTTTGCAACCAAAATTCGCATGATGCCTTGTTCTTGGGAGACATTTGAACTTCCCTTCGCAAAGGCAGCAAATGGCGCTGTTGTATTGCTCGACAGCAAGGTCTCTAAAGAGCAAGCACTCAAACAGTGCCTCATAACGTCATACAATCAGCGAACCACTTTTTCCATCACCGACCAAGAAATCGTAGAATTATCCCAGCTTGCTGGGACTGAATCCCCATTTTTGCAGCACTAGTACACTCTTAGGTTGCAATGGGAAGTAGAGGGCTGCAGAGTCATGACCAACGCGGAGCAGCACCGCACAATCAAAATAGCAGAGTACGATCCCACTTATATCGTGCCAACCTCGTACAGAGTGTTGACCACTCTTCGCAATCGCCCCTTGGAAGAGCACATCAAGGGACATCCTTACCTCCATCACCTCACTGATTGAGGAGGAGCTACACATTGCTAGCCGCAGTGCCTCCAGTGACTTCCTAACAGATGTTCTCACTTACATAATGCACATTGGCACTCGCCCTTTTGATCTCGATCGCACAGCTCAGTTAGAGTACAACCCCGATTTTTACACTTGGTTCCTGCACCGATGACTCCTAAGACCTATTCCAAGGTCCTCAACCCCCCACACCTTCAATCCTAGTTAGGATTCTTCTCAAGCTAGGAGGGAAAGGGGAGTAAGGTGAATCAAGAGATCAATTAAAATTAGCGGGGGTCAAGCAAAATGCATTAGCGCATAGGCAACAAGCGAGGTAGAAAAATGTCAAGAGAACTTTAAAATGAAAGGCAAAAAGTTAAGCTGAAAAGGGGGGCTCCACATTGGATAGGATTTTGAGGCTTCCATTCATATAAACACGTAAAGTCTTTCCTTTTTGGTCTATGATTTTTTTGTATTGTCAATTTGGAAGAACTAATGGAAACTGGGGTTCATGACAGGAACGAAAAATGTCACAATAAGACCGTGCCACCGGCTTCCATTCACGGAAGAGGAAAGAGTGCAGTACAGCATCACCTTGGAGAGACGGGCCTACAACCAACTAAAATTCTGAACCATTCACAACATAGAAGGATTAGTGGCCAAGGAAGAGGCAGCTAAGAGAGTCGTTGAAAAATGCAACTTCACCAGGTACCTGGAAAGATTCGCCCAAGAACCCAACCACACAAAGTGTGTGGAATTTCTTAGGTCTTACGACCCTGACAATGAGTGTGGCACCGTCACAATAGGAAGGGAACAAAACGCCAAGCAGGTGCTGGTTCGATTAACCCCCACCTTGGTGGAAAAGGCACTGGGACTAGAATCGAAAATAGAAAAGAAGCAGAAGAGAGATGTGTACTCCATGCAAGAGATGAGAAAGGAGAACGTGCTGGCAAACAATGGCCTCAACATTCAAGATATCCCTGATGCAGAAACCAGATTGCAGGAAAATCTGGTACACGCACTCTTCTCCAGCCAGCGCTACAACGCATTGATGCACTGAATCAGTGTGTCAGTATTGGAGAACGTGGTGGCTCATACCATGCATGAAGTCGATTGAAACGGCTATGTGCGTAAAACTATCGACGAGGCGGCTAAAGCACTGGCTTTAGTAGGAAGCATGCCCACAGGAGGAGTCTCTAGCGTCTAAGGGCGCAGAAAGAAAGAAGGCCTTGTCCAAGGCCTCATTCATCGCCTATGGAAGCATCTTAACAGCGCTCATCCAAGAGGCCGTGAAAGAGACGCAGGATGCAGAAGAGGGGGAAGGGGAAACACCCGACAGCAGTACTAGGAGAGGTCCAACGACAGGACTGAGACCGATAAGGAAGGACAGGGACAAGAAGAGCAATCAAGCAAAAAGCAAGTCAAGGAAACCAAGAAGAAGACAGTGCAGAGGAAAAAGAAACCGAATGAAGGTCGCATGAACGAGAAGAAAGATTTGGAGAAAGTAAAAAGACAATCCAGGGAGGCCCAGGAGAGGGAGAAGAAGAGGAAGCAAGAAGAAGAAGAAACAACAGAGCAAGTCAAGCGGGCTAAAAAGGCGTCGAAGCAGGAGGTTGAAAAGAGAAAAGGAGAGGAGCAAGAAGAAAATGAGAAACTGGAGGAAGAATATAGAAAGGCCAAAAAAGAAAGGCAAAGAAGAGCTACGGAGGAAGAAGAGGAATTAAGAAGAAAGGAAGAGGAGGACTTGGCCGAGGCCACACGCCGGTCCATTGAGCAACAATGCAAGGAGGATGATCTAGGAGCCTGGAGGTAGCTGAGGGAAGAAGGGCCTAGCTCTAGCGTGCAGGCACCAGAAGTCGCGCCGCCCGTAGTCTTGGAAGGCAAAGGCAAAGCACCCCTCCATTCTATCCCAACCCTCATGGCACCCTCCACTAAACCCACTATGCTCACCCCTAGCATCCCCACCAGCATGGAAGTTTCCAACTTTGTGGTGTGGATGCAATACTTCATCAATAAAGAAATGGCCCAAGGGAAGAGCACAGAAACCATGCCCACGAGGCAAAAAAGGCCAGTCGTGGATGTAGAATCGAGGTAGGACCAGAAGCGTCCGCGTGTGGAGGCCTCGACCACCCCCACCCACACAACAATGATGCCACCAGCCAGTTACAACGAATACATCACCGAGATGCTCTCCCAATTGGAGAGGGCAAAGGAGGAAAAGAGAATGGCGGTGGGGGGCTGAGTTGGTGGCAAAGAAAGAGTCAGTAGCCACCTTCCAACTGGAGAAAACCCGCATCATAGCTATGCAACAACAAAAAATATTTGACCTCAAGCAAGAATTGAAAGCAAAAGAAGACATGGAAGAAAGCTACAAATAGCAGCTTGAGGACGAAAATCAAGAACTTGTGCAGATACAGTAGGAATACAAGCTCCTCTTGATGCAACATGGGGAACTGGAGGCAAAAACCGCCAACATTGAGCAAATGATGGAGGAACTAAACGCCAAAGAAGAGGAGAGAAGACAAGAGAGGGAGCAACAGCAAAAAGAGATCGAGTCCATGACCGATCAATTGCACCTCGGAAGGAAAGAGCACGAGAATATGAACAAAGAACTCAGGGCCTAGGAGCAGAAGCTCGTAACCCTAGCACAAAAGCAGGGGGAGAGCATGGAAGGAATGAACAAAAGGGCCAAGGAATGGGCCGTGCAGAACGAGAAACAGGTGAAGGCACTGGCACAGCGCCTTTCTTTGGTGGAAAAAGAAAAAATCTTGGCAGAAAGCAAAGCGGACGCTACCCAGACAACCTTCACTGCCCAGCACAACAGGCCTTCCTCAACACATTACTGGACACGACCCGGCCAGAGGGAAAGGAGTCGTTGAAGGTGGTGTAGAAGAAACTGAGCATCGCACGCAGGGCCCTACATGCGGGGCTACAGATGCCACCCCAACCTGTGGAGGTTAGGCTAGGCTTAGAAGAAAAATGAAAGTACTATTGGCTGGCCTAACCCCCTAGGAGTTGGACGCACTCAGCTTTGAGAAAGGAGCGCAACTAGAAAACCGGCAGGGGGAGGAGGCTGACATTGAATTTTTCATAAGGAGAACTAGCAAAGAAATAATCCCACAACCCCCCTCGCTGCATGATCAAGAACACCCACAAATTGACCCAAACAAACCGTGCTCAGGGAGCGACAGAGGAAACTAGTTGAAAAAACCAGGAGGTAGTTGAGAGCCAAACCAGTCGTGCGGCCATCCGCACCCCTCCCACCGTGCCCCGATGACCTCCCGATGCAATTCCACGTGGAGCTGGTGATTTGGGTTGTTAAAGATGTGGATCTAGAGCATGGCAAAGCTATGGAGGTTGGAAGGTAGAGACCAAACTCATCATGACATAGACAAAGAAGAGACAACGGTTACACAAGTGAATTAGGTTTCAAGATTGAAACTTAAACTCATAAAGACATTCTTGTGTATTAGACAAACAATGACAATGACACTAACTGAAAGAGGAAAGTATCATGATATTGTATTCATCTCATATGAAAGTGACAGTCAAGTACAACAATATATAAAGTTCTTTGGTAACACTTAACATCCACTGTGCATAAGGATTTTGTCTCTCTTCATAGAATGGATTGCATCTTCCTAGGCTTGCTGTCCTATACAAAGGGACTAAAGTAGGTGTGATTGCAAATATCTCAACACCCCTCCTCAATCACAACCAAAAGTACAAAGTGTGTAGAGGCTTTAGTAAAAGCAACACCTGCAAAGTGTGGGCACACCATAAACATGGCAAAACACCAGAGGCTATCGCAAAAAAGGCTAAGTGTGGGTACCATAAACATGATGGACATCTAGAGGCTATAGCACAGGGGCCTTACAAAGTGTACAGAGGCTGTAATACAAGGATAACTGAGGAGTTTTACAAGTTTATGTTTGAGACATTAGGGCTAGGAAACACAAAACTAAAAAAGTCTATCTGAATAGAAGGACTGATGAGGTTTGTGCTTCTCCTGGTGGTCTTCTTCTTCTTCTTCTTCCTTTGCTCCATTTTCTTCTTCTTCTTGGACTGCAACTAGATAGGCCTTTTGGGACCTCTTTCTTGCGTGGCAAAACTTCTCGGTGTGTCCAGTCCTTTTGCAGAAGTCATAGAAGAGTTGATCCTTCTTGCCTTTGTACATGTTGCCAACATATAATGCATGCTCATCTCTAGAGATACTTGGTTCTTCCTTAGTCTTTAGCTTCTTTTCCTCTTCTAACAGTGATGCCTGGATATCACAGAAGTCACACAAGTCACAGAAGAGTTGATCCTTCTTGCCTTTGTACCTGTTGCCAACATATAATGCATGCTCATCTCTAGAGGTACTTGGTACTTCCTTAGTCTTTAGCTTCTTTTCCTCTTCTAACAGTGATGCCTGGATATCAACAAGTTCAGGATTTGGCATGTTGACTAAAGTTGTTGATACATTATTATATTCAGGAGGCAAACTCTTAAGTAGAACACCGATGCAAACATCTTCTTCCATTTTAATGTTGATTCCTGCAAGTTGGGTTAGAAGTCCTTCCATGTAATTTAGATGTGTGGCAAATGATGTGATGGACTTCATTTCAAGCCTGAAAAACTCAATTAGGAGACCATACTTTGATGATTTAGACTGTGCACCGAATAAGGTGTCAAGTCTCTTCCATGTATCTTGTGAGGTCTCACAGTTATCCACATGGTGGATATAGCTGTCGTCTAGCTCCAGTTTGATAATGGCATGAGCCTTATCATCATTCTTCTGCCAAGTTATAGCAAGATCCGCATCATGAGGCTTCTTTTCTTTTCCAGTGTTAATGGCTCAGAGGCCCTTCTTCATCAGGATGAGTTTGATGCGGGTCTGCCAGGTGTGAAACCCAACTCCTTTGAACCGAGGAGTTGGAGAGTCTTTGCCCATGTTAGACTTACGAGAACAGTAGCAAATCAACTCTAGAATTTTGAGATTTATCAGTGGAAGAGCAGATTACAATGTGTCAAGAGACACAAGTAATGACAGTGTGAAAACACACTATGCAGAGACTATGTCGGTGTTGATGTTGAGCTTGAATCTTCTTTGTTTGGGGTCGTCAATCCTTCTTCAATATTTCCAGGTTCTTCCCCTCCTTGATTTGATGGTGGGACAATAGATCTGAGTAACAAATGCTTCAGTTGATTGAGAAGAAGCAAGAGCTTGAAGTGAAGGAAGAAGCTTGAATTAAAGTGGCTATGATGGCTTGGTCTTCAATTCTTCCAAATGTTCAAGATCTCCCCTCCTTGATGATTTGATGGGAAAGTTGATCAAATCAAAGTGGCAAGGGCTTTGTTGAGTCCTGAGGAGAGAGAAACTGATGGATTTTTTAGCTTGAAGCTCAAAGCTATGGCTACCTAAGTTTAGGGTTCCTAGACCCGACTATTTTTTCCACTGTAGCAGCTCGTAGAGGTAAAATTTTTAAGAGCCCTCTTAGCTGGAGTTGGCCCACTATATGATCTACTAAAGCCCTATAAAATCCCCTTCAATGGCCACCCCTATGCCGAGCTACAGCAGGTCGTTTAGACATTTGCGAAAAACTACACCAGTTTGGGGAGATCAACAATGACGAGCTGTATGATGCACAATGTTGGTGCTTTTCGTGCTGGACAGTTGCGCCTAGGAGTGAAGAAGATATTCTCAGAAGAAAATGTGAAGAGGTAAGGACGATAGAGAAAGATATGGAGGCTCCAAGTACTGCAGGCCAAGTTTAGCTATAGCAGACATAAGGTAGAGATTGAGAAAATTGTCAATGCTGAGTTATGGAGTGGCCAATGTCCAGCTCTTAAGTGATATAGAGAAGCCTTGGGAGTCAAGGAACAAATGTCCAGAAGAGAGCAAGTTGAGATATGACTTCTGGAGAGAGATCCAAGTGTTGAGATATCAAGCTCCACTCGTGATATGCTAGGGTGACCGTTGTGTATTTATGTCACCGACTTGTCAGTTGTTTGCAGATGCGGTTGGTATACCGCCCATGAATAATAGCTAGATGATAGCTATCCTTATCTACTCTAGTTTGTGACTCAATTAGTATGCCACCTTAGTTAGTTGAGTTTGGTTTGAGACCCATATATAGGGTTCTTCTATTTCTATGTACTTGAGTTCTTTTTGGCTTACACAACTAAGAAGAGGAAAACTGTTTTCAGCCTCCACCTTGGTGTGTATTCCCCCATTGTGCAAGCGAGAAAGCTACAAGTGAGACTCCTTCTTTCTCTCCCACAATTTTGACATTGTATCAGAGCCTTGTTCGTGGTAAGGAGCTCAAGAAAGCAGACCAAGTTCGCGGTGTTCTGGTAAGAGGACCAGTATTGCTTTCATTTTTCTATTTTGGGAGCAAGTCTCTGCAGGTAACACAGCCAGAAAGTGCAGGAGTACATTGTCTTAGATTGAGATGCCCTTCGTAGTGTGGCAAGAGGGCAGTATATGTTACCAGAGAGGGCTTTAGCCTGTGGTTGCCCTATTTTTTTGATTTGAAGCCATTTTGGGGCCTGTTTTCGAGGCGGAAGTTTTCTGCAGGCACTCAGGAAAAGGCCCAGTTTTATGCTGTGCGACCACTGTTCTACAGGTCGGTGAAAAGTTACTGTAGAAATTGCATCGTATGCCTGTGCGCAAAGACATTGGGAGTTACAGATTCATCCTTATTGCCTATTGATGCAAAATCGTTACTAGGAAGTGACTATGTGGTCAAGTACCACTTTCGTCAGTTTTGCAGATTTGCCCTTGTGAGGTGAAGCTGTGTTTTTTACAGTGACATAATTTTTTGCAGTGTTCTGTAATGGTGTCTGATTCTCTTTCACAGATTGTCACTGAAAAGCTTGACAATAACAACTTCCAAGCATGGAAGTTTAGAATGACGAATTTCCTTATGGGAAAAGGATATTGGGAATTTGTTGCAGGAAATGAAGAAGAACCAGTTCTTCCTGATGTTCCCAATCAACAGAAAATGCACACATTTAAAGCATGGCATGAGAGAGCCAAAAAAGTTATATACTGGCTGTCTATCAATATTTCAGACTCTATGATCGTGCATATTCAGGATGCAAGTATGCCAAAGGAGGCATGGGATACTTTGTCAAAAATGTATAGTACAAATACGCAAGCCAGGAAAATGGAGCTCAAGCAAGAGTTGCATAATGTGCAAAGAGAAAATATGAGCATCAATGACTACCACATGAAGGTGAAGAAGATTGCAGATGCACTTGCTTCCATTGGGTCGCCAGTGGAAGATGATGATTTAGTTTCTGTGACCTTCAATGGTCTAGGAAAGGATTATGCACAGTTTCGAACATCCATTTCCGTCCGTGAAAGATTTTCTAATTTTGAGGAGTTGATTGCTCTTCTAATTTCTGAGGAGCAGAGAAATGGTGGTGCATCTTCTTCAAGAAGAACTTCAAAAGAAGCTGTCTTCTACTCAAATGCTAGAAGAGGTAGAGGCAGAGGTAGAGGAGGCCGATCTGGAGACCATGGTAGAAATCAAAATATGCAGTAAACTCAAGAAAACCAGTCCTATGGAGGAGGACGTGGTAACTCTAGAGGTAGGGGGAGCCAAAGAGGTCATGGTGGATGGCAAAGAGGCCAAAATGCAAACAGCAATGTTGAATGCTATTACTGTGGTAAAATGGGTCATATGGCTAAAGACTGCTATAAAAAGCAAAATGACATCATGAATTAAAAATTGCAACAAGGGAATTATGCATCTTCTAGTAGACAGGGTGATGATAGAGATGAGCATTTGTTTATGGTGCAGCACATGAACAATTCTGTGACAAGTGCAGAAGAAAGCAACGATGTATGGTATGTTGACTCAGGTGCATCAAACCACATGACAGATCATGCAGAATGGATGGAGGACGCAAGGAAAATGGAAAAACCAGGATTTGTGGAGACTGGTGATGATACTGCATATCCTATTGTGCAGATTGGAAAAATTCCTTTGTCTATGCAGGATGGGAAAAAGAAATACATGTCCGATGTATTTCATGTCCCGAATATCACCAAGAATCTGGTTTCTGTTGGTCAAATGGTTGAGCAGGGCTTGCAGGTCAGATTTAATCCTCATGGATGCTTTGTTGAGGATATGAAAAATAAAGGTCGCTTGATAGCAAAAGGAAAGAAGAAGGGAAGAATGTTTACGTTGGATGCAGACATGTCTGAATTGAGTGCAGCAATGTTTGCACATGGGACCGGTGTAGTTGCAGATATTGATATCTGGCATAAATGCATTGGTCATGTTAATGTACAGCGACTTAAATCAATGCAAGCCCAAAATATTGTTGCAGGATTGCCTAAATTCAAGGTTGCAGAAATGCATAAGGTATGTGAAGACTGTCAATTTGGAAAACAGGCAAGGAAACCATTTCCTAGACATGTTCAAGAGAGTAAGAAGCCATTGGAATTAATCCACTCTGATGTGTGGACTACTAAAGCTGCATCTCTTGGAGGCTCTCATTATTTTGTCACTTTTACTGATGACTATAGCAGAAAAGTTTGGGTGTATTTTATGAAAAAGAAAAGTGAAGTTTTTGGGCATTTCAAAACTCTTAAAGCTATGGTTGAAAAAGAAACAGGCCTGCAAATAAAATGCCTAAGGTCAGATGGAGGGGGAGAGTACCTCTCAAATGAGTTTGCAAGGTTCCTGCAGGAGCATGGCATAAAGCAACAATATTCATGCAGTCATACCCCACAACAAAATGGAATTGCAAAAAGGAAAAACAGGCATATTGGAGAGGTATCTCGTTCCATGCTCAATGAAAAAGACTTGCCAGATTTTTATTGGGCTGAGGCAGTTGCTACAGCAGTCTACATTATGAAGAGGACTCCCACTGCAGCAATACATGGGATGACTCCAGAGGAGAGGTATACTGGTAGGAAACCAGATATTTCTCATTTGAAAATTTTTGGTTGCATTGCCTATGTTCATGTGCCAGATGAGTTGAGATCCAAGTTGGATCCAAAAGCTGAGAAGTGCATCTTTATTGGTTACTCTCTGCAGAGCAGAAAGGGTATAGATGTTATAACCCTTCTACTCGTAAGTTTACAGTGAGCAGAGATGTTGTTTTTGATGAGATGAGTAACTAATATAAACCAGTAAATGTGATTGATAATGTAGATGCACAAAATGGTAATGCTGCACAAAATTCACAACAGCAGTCACAATATATTAGTGGACCTAGAGCGTCCTCTAGCAGTGGTTCACATTCTTTGCCATGGACAGGCAGATTGAGATCATGAGATTCTTGTCAAAGCAAAGTAGAAAGTGGTATGCAAGTATCACAAAAAGGAAAAGAGAAGGTAGATCAGCCCATGTTTGATGTGAATGCAGGTCACTCTTATGTGGATGGTGAATCCAATGGCTCAGAACAGAGCATTGATGATGAGTTGGGTATTCCTTCTATTGTTACACCTGGGGTAAGGAAGACCAGGGATGTTTTGAGAGCACCTGGGAGTGAACCTACTTTGCGCAGGTCTACCAGAGTTAGGTATCCTGTGGATAGGCTAAAATATGATGGATTTACAACCCTTCACTATGCATATATGGTCAAAGTGATACAAGAACCACAACCCACTTCTTTTGAACAAGCCATGGGAAAAGAAAAATGGGAGAAAGCCATGGATGAAGAAATGGATGCCTTGGAAGCAAATGCTACATGGGAATTGGTACCTTTGCCTAAAGGTAAGAATGCAATTGGTTGTAAGTGGGTTTATAAGGTGAAGCACAATGCAGATGGTTCTGTGAATAGATACAAGGCAAGATTAGTAGTCAAGGTGTTAGATATGATCAATGTCCCACCCTCATTAGGTGCTACCAATGATCCATGGTGCTCAAAGTTGTAAGGCCCCCATTATGAGGAGAAGCCAAATGTGAGCCCGGACATTGGTTGAGTCCTGACTTGTATATCAGATGAGGTCTATGTGACCGGATGGCAAAAAGGTGACTGTTGTGGGTCTGATCTTTGGGTTAGACGGAGTGGTTAAGCTGGTAGCAACTCGAGGCACATTGGATTGAGTTGCGTGATAAGGGAGTTAAAAGGGGCCCCTATTGTGGGGTCCGGGGGCCGCGGAAGCGGCCCCTGGCTGGGGGGTCCCAGGGGGGCCGCTGGCCCCCCTGGCGAGGGTCCGGGGGCAGCGCCCCCGGCCCGATGGTAAAGGGAATATTCCCTGAAATATTCCCTGGCCGACTAGTGGAGGCTCATATGGTAGGTCGGTCAGCAGGCCGACCTAACGACCTTCGCGGGCTATAAAAGCTAAACCCCTTCGCAGCCATCTCTCACTCATCTTTCACCCAGTCAGAGTTGTTGTTCCAGCTAGCCTTAAACTCTTCACCTATCTTCTGTCTAGATTGCCATCTAAGCTTCACACAGTGGAAGCGCACGGGTGGACAGAGTCATCTTTGTATCAGTTGTTTGGAGTTAAAGAATTTACTGATTCTCCTCTTATCTGTTGTGTACTCTCTATCTCTTTCTCAGATTCTGTTCGTTGCGCTGTGTAATATTTTACATGGTATCAGAGCCCAGGGGGCTCTAGAGATCGGAGAGCTTGCAAGAGGCAAAGGCTTCAACAGCAAAGAGAAACGATGTCGACTCCGGGAAGCAGTTCTGGCGCATCAGGAAGCGGTGCAGGAGGTGGTGCTGCTGTACCAGCTATTCAAACACTGAGGATTCGTCCACCAACCTTCAGCAAAGGCAAGTTAGATGGTACAAACTACACCTTGTGGAAGTTCAAAATTACAACTATCCTTGATTTTTATGAGCTTCTGGAGACTGTGCTGGGGACTGACGCAGAACCACAGCCTACCCCCGACCCATCAAATCCTAGTGTGATGATTCCTCCGAATGCAGATCTTCTACGAGCTTGGAAACGAAGGAATGCAGATGCATTGTGTGCCTTAGTTACAAGCTGTTCTGACAGTGTTTTGACTCTGATTCAGCATACAACCAAAGCGTCAGAGGCTTGGAATGTACTAAGGAGTCAGTACGAAACACGAAACCAAACAAGGATTCAAAACTTGGAGAATCAACTAGCAGTGGAGAAGTTTGCTGAAGGAGAGACGGTTGAAGCATTCATCACTCGGATTAAGAATCTGCGCGACCAGATGGCTGGCGCTAGGATACAAAAGACTAGCGAAGAGCTAGCTCGGAGGTGTCTTCGGATTTGTCCACAAAAGTTTGATGGACTAGTAACTGCCCTTAAACTCAGGTGAGACCTCAAGCTTTGACTTTTGAGGAGTTTTGTGCATTATTAATGGAGGAGAAGTTGAGGCTGAAAGCCCGAGAAGGAAGCAATAATGGAGATGCTGCATTCTCTGCCAATGCAAAAGGCAAAGGTGTTTCCTCCACCAAAAATGATGGTGACAAAAAGAAGAAGGGCGGAAAGAAGAAGTTTCAAGGAGAGTGCTTCTACTCTAAGAAGAAAGGACATGCAATTGCAGATTGTCGTGTCAAGAAGGCAGATGAAAAGAATGGTACCCTTAAAAGTAAAGGGAAAGAGATAGCCAATACGGCTGAAGCAGAGTTGGAATTATTCATGGCGACCATTGAGGAAGTGTGCTCCTCGGCGCAAGAAGAATCTAGCACTGACTCTTGGGTGTTGGATAGTGGGGCCTCCCGTCACATGACCAACAAGAAAGGTCTATACAGTTCTATGCAGCCTCTACAAGAATCCATCACTGTGATGGTTGGAAATGATACTAAATATCCTGCTGCGGGCACAGGTACTATTTCTTTTGTTGCTGCAAATGGTGAAGTCAAAAAGCTTTCAAATGTGTTGTATGTTCCCGAAATCAGGAGAAATCTCTTATCAGTTGCTGCCATAACTGATCTTGGTCATGAAGTGAGGTTCAAGAAGACAGGTGCAGAAATTATTGATAGTGCTAGCACAATTGTTGGCAAAGGAGAAAGAAGGAACAACCTGTATAAGCTAAGTGCTCTTACAGCCACCGCTGGAGTGGGCACAAGTAAGCTTTGGCATGAAAGGTTTGGACACATCGGATTTGCAGTATTGAAGGAGATGCAAAAGCAAGGTATGGTTGCTCACCTACCTACAATAACTGAATTGAAGGAACCATGTGAAGCTTGTATGATGGGCAAGCAACAAAGAAAGGCATTTCCACAAGAAAGCAAGAATAGAGCATAGGCTCCTCTAGAGTTGGTGCATGCTGACTTGTGTGGTAAGATGCCTACACAGGCCTTGGGGGGATCTTCTTATTTTATGTTGATTGTCGACGACTACAGTAGGAAGATGTGGGTGTACTTCCTTCGTGATAAGGCTCAAGCTTTTGGTAAGTTTAAAGAATGGCTAATACTTGTTGAGAATGAAACAGGGAAAAGTGTGAAGAAATTTAGAACAGATGGTGGTGGTGAGTTCAACTCAAAGGAGTTTGAAGGCTTTTGCAAGAGCAAAGGCATCAAGCGTCAATTGACGACGCCTCACACACCTCAACAGAACGGTGTTGTGGAACGCAGGAATCGCACCATTGTGGAGATGGCAAGATGCATGCTAAAGGGCAAGGGATTGCCTAACCATTTTTGGGCTGAAGCTGTTAATACAACAGTCTACATTCTAAATCGGAGCTATACAAAGGCTCTCAAGGGAAAACACCTCATGAGGCTTACACTGGTAAGAAACCATCTGTCTCACATTTCAGAATTTTTGGATATGAATGTTATGCACATGTTCCAGATGAGAAGAGAAACAAGTTACAACCAAAAAGCAGAAAATGTATCTTCTTGGGTTATAGTGATGAGCAGAAGGCTTACAAATTATATGACCAAGAGGCAAAGAAGATCATCGCGAGCCGTGATGTGGTGTTCAAGGAGGAGCCACATACAGTGGAGGAGGAGAAGGCAAGTTCTTCCACTTTATCATCAAGTGAAGAAGTAGTCCACTATGAACCTGTCCCGAGAGCTATCCCTATCCTTAAGGAGGAGGAAGCATCATCTTCAGATGATGAAGAAAAAGTTCACCAACCTGACATCACCCCACCGGAAAAGCCATTGCCGCGCTGGGTGAAGCAGCTCTATGACCACAATAATCCTATGCCTGCATCTGTTGAGGAGAAGGCAGACGGACCAAGGAGGTCTCAGAGAATAGAGGAGCAAAGGAGGGCTTCTACTCACATAGTCAATATGGCCTTGATGGTTGAGATTATGAGAGAAGAAGCACTTGCAGATCCATCATGGAAGGCTGCTATGCAGGCGGAGTATGACAGCATAATGAAGAATGACACTTGGGAGCTAGTGGATCGACCAGCAAAGCGGAAGGTTATTGGCACCAAGTGGATCTGGAAGGTAAAGTACAAGGCTGATGGTACCTTAGAAAAGTACAAAGCTAGACTGGTTGCCCAAGGTTTTTCACAAGTTGAAGGGTTTGATTTTCAAGAGTCATTTGCCCCAACTGCCAGAATGACCACTATTCGCACGGTACTTGCAGTGGCTGCCCATAAGAAGTGGCCAGTGTACCAAATGGATGTTAAGTCAGCGTTCTTAAATGGTGACCTCAAGGAGGAGGTGTACGTGGCTCAGCCACTAGGGTTTGAGACCCCCCATTCTGAGAACAAAGTGTGTAAATTGAAGAATGCATTGTATGGGTTGAAACAAGCCCCCAGAGCATGGTACCAACGGATAGATAGGTTCTTTTTAAACCTAAACTTCAAAAGATGTACCTCAGATGCTAACTTGTATGTTTACAGGGATGGTAAAAAGTCTGTAGTGATTGTCCTATAGGTGGACGACCTTCTTATTACAGGTGACTATGAAAATATGATCAACCAAACTCGAAAGGCTTTGAGTTCTGAGTTTGAAATGACAGACTTGGGCTTGCTACACTATTGTTTGGGGATTGAAGTCTGGCAAGAGCCAGGAAAGATCTTCATCTCTCAGAAGAAGTATGCATGGGAGATCTTGAAGGCATTTGGCATGACCGAGTGCAAGGAGATAGCTACACCTATGGAGGTGAATGCAAAGTTATCCGTCGAGGATACATCAGCACTAGCAGACATTGGGAGGTATAGGAGGTTGGTCGGCAGTCTGATCTACTTGTGTAACACCAAACCAGATATCAGTTTTGATGTTGGTGTTTTGAGCAAGTTCTCAAATAAACCTCATGAGAGTCATTGGAAGGCTGGGATGCGGATGCTCAGATACTTGAAGAAAACTCTTGACTATGGTATCACATACAGTTTCAGAACTTCTCTTGTGGGGAACTGTGACTCAGATTGGGCAGGAGACATTGATTCCAGGAAGTCAGTTTCTGGTTATTGTTTCTCTTTGGGTTCAGGAATTTTCTCTTGGATTAGTAAGAAGCAACCAACAGTGGCATTGTCTTCTACCGAAGCAGAGTACAAGGCAGCTTGTTTTGCTGCATGTGAGGCCGTATGGTTGAGAAGGATTCTATGGCATATGGGAGTGCAGGATGAAGAACCAACTGTGCTGAGATGTGACAATCAGAGTTGCATCGCCATTGCCAAAAATCCAGTGTTTCATGCACGCACCAAACATATAGAGATCCAGTATCACTATGTGCGTGATTTGATGGAGGATGGGATAGTGGAATTGGTCTACTGTCCAACAGAGGAGAATGGAGCAAATATCTTCACCAAAGCACTTACGAAGAATCTGCTTCAAGTTCATCTTCAGAGACTCGGCATTGGGCCGAGGAGATAGTTCACCTATGGGTGGACATTGAGGGGGGGTGTTAGATATGATCAATGCCCCACCCTCATTAGGTGCTACCAATGATCCATGGTGCTCAAATTTGTAAGGCCCCCATTATGAGGAGAAGCCAAATGTGAGCCCGGACATTGGTTGAGTCCTGACTTGTATATCAGATGAGGTCTATGTGACCGGATGGCAAAAAGGTGACTGTTGTGGGTCTGATCTTTGGGTTAGACGGAGTGGTTAAGCTGGTAGCAACTCGAGGCACATTGCATTGAGTTGCGTGGTAAGGGAGTTAAAAGGGGCCCCTATTGTGGGGTCCGGGGGCCGCGGAAGCGGCCCCTGGCTGGGGGGTCCCAGGGGGGCCGCTGGCCCCCCTGGCGAGGGTCCGGGGGCAGTGCCCCCGGCCCGATGGTAAAGGGAATATTCCCTGGAATATTCCCTGGCCGACTAGTGGAGGCTCATATGGTAGGTCGGTCAACAGGCCGACCTAACGACCTTCGCGGGCTACAAAAGCTAAACCCCTTCGCAGCCATCTCTCACTCATCTTTCACCCAGTCAGAGTTGTTGTTCCAGCTAGCCTTAAACTCTTCACCTATCTTCTGTCTAGATCGCCATCTAAGCTTCACACAGTGGAAGCGCACGGGTGGACAGAGCCATCTTTGTATCAGTTGTTTGGAGTTAAAGAATTTACTGGTTCTCCTCTTATATGTTGTGTACTCTCTATCTCTTTCTCAGATTCTGTTCGCTGCGCCGTGTAATATTTTACAAAGGGGTATGCACAAATATATGGCATTGATTATGAAGAAACATTCAGTCCGGTTGCAAGGATGGCAACCGTAAGAGCAATCATTGCTATGGCTGCATCAAAGGGATGGTCTTTACATCAGATGGATGTAAAGAATGCCTTCTTGCATGGCGATTTGCAAAAAGAGGTCTATATGGAGCAGCCACCAGGTTATGTGCATGTTGTTCATCCCGAGTTTGTTTGCAGGTTGAAGAAAGCCTTGTATGGCTTGAAGCAAGCACCTAGAGCATGGTCTGACAAGATATGGCAGTATCTTGTCACTATTGGCTTTCAAATTTCCAAGGCAGATTTCTCACTTTATGTGAGAAAAACAGAGAAAGGTATTATGTTGCTTGTCATTTATGTTGATGATTTGATTATGACAGGTGACAGTGATAAAGATATCCTTCATGTGAAAATGCTATTGAAGCAAAAGTTTGAGATGAAGGATTTGGGAGAGCTGTGTTATTTCTTGGGCATTGAGTTGATTAGATCACCAAGTGGGATACCGCTCTTGCAGAGGCAGTATGGATTGGACATGCTGTCCAAATATGGGATGACATGCTGTAAGCCTATTTCAGTTCCTTTGGAGCAGAATGTGAAGCTGAGCGCAGATGCAGATGAGCTTCTGGAAGACCCTACTATATACAGACGCATAGTAGGAAGTTTGATTTATATGACTATTACCAGGCCAGATTTGAGCTATGTTGTTGGATTGGTGAATAGATACAAGGCAAGATTAGTAGTCAAGGGGTATGCACAAACATATGGCATTGATTATGAAGAAACATTCAGTCCAGTTGCAAGGATGGCAACCGTAAGAACGGTCATTGCTATGACTGCATCAAAGGAATGGTCTTTACATCAGATGGATGTAAAGAATGCTTTCTTGCATGGTGATTTGCAAGAAGAGGTATATATGGAGCAGCCACCAAGTTATGTGCATGCTGTTCATCCTGAGTTTGTTTGCAGGTTGAAGAAAGCATTGTATGGCTTAAAGCAAGCACCTAGAGCATGGTCTGACAAGATAGGACAGTATCTTGTCACTATTAGCTTTCAAATTTCCAAGGCAGATTTCTCACTTTATGTGAGAAAAACAGAGAAAGGTATTATGCTACTTGTCATTTATATTGATGATTTGATTATGACAGGTGATAGTGATGAAGATATCCTTCATGTGAAAAAGCTATTGAAGCATAAATTTGAAATGAAGGATTTGGGAGAGCTGTGTTATTTCTTGGGCATTGAGGTGATTAGATCACCAAGTGGGATACAGCTCTTGCAGAGGCAGTATGGATTGGATATGCTGTCCAAATATGGGATGACAGGCTGTAAGCCTATTTTAGTTCCTTTGGAGCAGAATGTGAAGCTGAGCGCAGATGTAGGTGAGCTTCTGGAAGACCCTACTATATATAGACGCATTGTAGGAAGTTTGATTTATATGACTATTACCAGGCCAGATTTGAGCTATGCTGTTGGATTGGTAAGTCAGTTTATGCAGGCTCCAAGGAAACCGCATTTGGATGCGGCTAGACGCATACTCAAGTATGTGAAGTCCACATTGCAGTATGGACTACTTTATGAGACTGGGGTTCAGATACAGTTGCATGGATACACTGATGCTGATTGGGCTGGTAGTATTTCTGATAGACGATCTACCAGTGGGTATGTGTTCTCTTTTGGGAGTGCTGCAGTCACTTGGAGCAGCAAGAAACAGCCTACAGTTGCCTTGTCGAGCACAGAGACTGAGTACAGGGGTGCAGCAATGGCTGCATGTGAGGTAGCTTGGTTGCATAAGCTACTTTATGATATGCATCAGCCTACAGATGGGCCAGTTGTCATTTATTGTGACAACATGAGTAGTATACACTTGGCAAATAACCCAGTCTATCATGCTAGAACAAAGCACATTGAGGTGCATTATCACTATGTGCGGGAGAGGGTTTTACTAGGTCTTATTGATCTAGTTTATGTCAGTACAGAGGATCAGGTAGCTGACATATTTATGAAGGCATTGGGCGCAGAGAAGCTGCGCAAGTTCAGAGACCTGCTTGGTGTGCAGGAATTGGGATTGAGCTCGAGGGGGAGTGTTGAGATATCGAGCTCCACTCGTGATATGCCAGGGTGATCGTTGTGTATTTATGTCACCGACTTGCGGTTGGTACACCACCCATGAATAATAGCTAGATGACAGCTATTCTTATCTACTCTAGTTCACGGCTCAGTTAGTATGCCACCTTAGTTAGTTGAGTTTGGTTTGAGACCCATATATAGGGTTCTTCTATTTCTATGTACTTGAGTTCTTTTTGGCTTACACAACTAAGAAGAGGAAAACTGTTTTCAGCCTCCACCTTGGTGTGTATTCCCCCATTGTGCAAGCGAGAAAGCTACAAGTGAGACTCCTTCTTTCTCTCCCACAATCTTGACACCAAGAGCTTGAAGCAGGCAGGGTGCAGGCTCGCTATGGCTACCAAGGAAGGTTAAGTAGATATGGAGGTGAGAAATGGAGCCATGAGCTGATCTGAGGTTAAGATGAGCTAAGAGAGAGTAGAGGAGAGCTAAGCCATGCTCAACTGAGCTCTAATACCATGTTAAAGATGCGGATCTAGAGCATGGCAAAGCTATGGAGGTTGGAAGGTAGAGACCAAACTCATGATGACATAGACAAAGAAGAGACAACTGTTACACAAGTGAATTAGGTTTCAAGATTGAGACTTGAACTCATAAAGACATTCTTGTGTATTAGACAGACAATGACAATGACACTAACTAAAAGAGGAAAGCATCATGATATTGTATTCATCTCATATGAAAGTGATAGTCAAGTACAACGATATATAGAGTTCTTTGGTAGCACTTAACATCCACTGTGCATATGGGATTTTTTCTCTCTTCATAGAATGGACTGCATCTTCCTAGCCTAGCTATCCTATGCAAAGGGACTAAAGTAGGTGTGATTGCAAATATCTCAACATTGGGAACAGCAAGAAAACAAAAAGGACCCTTTCACTTTCAGTTTCCTCATGCCTAACAGCCTGAGAAGGGTCCTACCAATTAAGGTAATGGAGGAGGTGATCACGACTGGCGGCCGGCTGGGCCAAAAATGCCTGGAAGACAGAGCGAAGACCCCCACTCTGTGGGGCACTGAGGAAGCAGAGTTTTGGCAAGACAAAGTGTTCGAGATACCATATAGTGTACAGGGCTACAACTGCCAACCTCTTTGGAGAAAGTGAGTATGCGATATTAGCATGCTCACTTGGATGGTGTTTTGCAACACCCTACCCTACGAGAGGAATGACCCTACATTCATGGCGTATCCTTGTAGGGTAGGCGTGGATTTTGTTGCCTCCATGGGCGGCATGACTTCCCCATCATCTACAACTCCAACGCCGCCTCCTTCGAGCATGCCCTCGTTGTTGATTTAGGAAGCCTAAGTGATTCCATGACACGCTTTGTCGCAGATTTCTCCTCCTGTCCATATCTCGCCTTTATAACTACATGCAATTACCTTAGGCTTCTTAAGCTACTACTCAAGCAAGACCTGACACCATAGGAGCGTGGCTTGCCCCCCCTCTTTTTTGACCCCAATGCTATTGATAAGTACGCCATGGCATGCCTAATGATGAGAGCTAGCCTTCTTGCCTCCTTTTGCCTAGCTCTCCTAGAAGATATGAACGACAGCCAGTTTACTATGTGCAACCACCCCTTCCTTTCTACCACCTCTCTCCACATCTGCATGAACCTCAAAGCGTACATGCAAAGCCGTCAATTTTTGAGCAAGTCCATCCAACCCCCTTCTCTGCCTCCATCAGACAAGGAAGATTAGGTACAGGCTGTCGTTCTCCTAGTAGTGACAAAAAAAAAACGCGCAGGCAGATCCTTACACATGGAATACCTGTGCATCCTTACGCATGGAATAAACCAAACAGCTCACTTCCACAACCACTCAGCACCACATAACGCACAATCACCGCACCTAGGGGTCCTCAAGTTAGGCGTGCCTAGTGGCTTTGGTCCGTCAGCTCCACTCCTAACCCCCTAGCTCTTTTCTACTCCCCGACTTCTCGCTTAGGGCCCATCAAGGGTAGGACATACCTAGGGACACCACTCACCTATGGTTAGACCTGTCACCGTGAGCCACTCGCACTGCACACTAAGATAGACATCCCCCTCTTTAGGTGGAGCACCACCCCCTGTCCTTCCAAGCACCACCACCACGCCCACCCACTGACATCGGAGGCCCTCATCAACATCTGTTACTTCTCCAACCAACCTTACTCCCACGCTTCCACGAGCACCTGAGTCTACATGCTGCCCTGCCCTCACATCACTGCTCCGCCGACTGCCTCTTCAACCACCAATAGTCGACAAGAGTGCCATGGGACTAGCACCCGTCTCGGAGGGGGGTAATGTTAACCCCAAACCGAGAAGGTGGAAAGACGAATGAAAAAGCAGAAAGAAGATGGAAAATGAGCAAGGACGTGCAGGTGGGCTCCAAAGCTAAGCCGGAGCCAAAAGCGTAGTTTTAAATACAAGGCGCCTCAAAAACTCCAAAAAAACTTGTAAAAGAGTGTCATGCTCTCTCCTATGCCACCTGTAAAACAATAGTCAAATATAGGCCTAGGGCACGAAGCAAAAAGAGGGAATTAGAAAAAGGGACCTTGCCACAATGGTTGGTCATGTAAAAAAGGATAGGTGCCCATGGGGTTTTAGGGTTTATATATATAAAGTTCAAAAAGTGAATGGAAGGTCATTCTTTGGTATGTGCCCAACAAGAGCTCTTCTCTTCTCCTCTTCTTCTCCTCTCCTTGCTTGTGTGCGCTCTTGAGAGAGGGAGTGATTGTGAGAGTGAGGGAGGCAGGGAGTGAGTGGAAGTGAGGGATCAAGGGGGTGAAGCTCTTCATCATCTTCTCTTCTCTTTCCTTCTTTTGCGCGCACGGCTATGGCGGTTGGAGTTTGGAGAAGGAGGAGGCTTGAGCATGCTTGAGCTAGCATCTAGGATCGTGGAGCTACCGGAGTGTGGAAGAGAGGAGGCAACTCATATCGGCATCAAGGTACACTCACTACACTCTTAGGATCGAGGGCGCGTCGGCTATGTGAGAGGTAGCCATTAGAGCTCGCTTGGAATGCTTGAAACAATAAGCGGTTCGTGGGTCTTGGCAATTGAGCGAAAGCTCCCACAAGTGTCTAGAAATTGCAATTCTCCATGCACCATACATGATGTGTCCACGGCGTAGCTCGCCAAGAAGAAATGGTGTGCAGAGTTGCCGCTGGTGTAAACCAAAAAATGCCAGGATACTCCCTCCTACTAGCCCTTTGTTTTCTTCTCCTCCATCTTCCTTCCAGATTTCTTCTCCACCCTTCACGTGTTTTATTTTCTTTGTCCTTTAAGAATAAGAGCTTTCCATTCCTGTTTACATGGCAAGCACACCTGCATTCCTGCGATAAGCACAGGTACGCATTCATATTTGCTTATCCAAGCACACATATTCGCTCATATTGCCCATCACACGCTCGCAATCATACTTAACTCACACACACAAAAATAGGTTCCTTTGTACATTTGAATGCACTCTTTAAAGCACATACACAGAATGTATACACATAAATATATAGGCTTATAGGCCTTAAACATGCCTCTAATTCCATGCAAATTTACTTATGTATATACATATGCATTAGGAACCTAATATAACACGAACACGCTTATACAAATGTGTGTGTGTGTGTGTGTGTGTGTGTGTGTGTGTGTGTGTGTGTGTGTGTGTGTGTGTGTGTGTGTGTGTGTGTGTGTGTGTGTGTGTGTGTGTGTGTGTGTGTGTGTGTGTGTGTGTGTGTGTGTGTGTGTGTGTGTGTGTGTGTGTGTGTGTGTGTGTGTGTGTGTGTGTAAAATACCTATTCACATTTAAAAAATAGGGGTCTAGTCAATGCATTAATAGACCTATATTAATTTTATACACATTTCTATATACATATACATATTTAAGGCCATAACATATTTGCCAATCTCTCTTCTCACCTCTCAATATGGTAAAGAAAGCCTACTCTCACCCCATTCCCTTCTTCTAGCTCTCGATACCATGTTAATGGAAGCAAAAAGCGTGATCCTTACACTAAGACCCATAGCTAGGTCACCTTCACCACCCTCAAGTTCTCCTAAGGTCATGCTTATGCAATGATGAATAGTATGCTCATGCAACCGATGTTTTGACGATAATGAAACTTCAGACAAGATGTGCATATTGGGCATTGGTAAAGAAGGAGACAGAGAGGAGAGAGAAATTTTGCATAGGAGAGAAAAAGACAAAAAGAAGAGAGAGAAAAGGGCTCGAAAAGGAAGAAAGCCATAGAAGCTAGTCAAGAAGCTTGGAGATGAACAAGATATGTATTATTGCATGAATGAATGAAAAATTAATCCCATTACATCTTATAGTCATGCCAATGTGGCTAGAGTATTTCTCTCACTAAAAATAATTGTATATTTCCCCTTCATTACAATCCATCCCCACCTAAGAGTTTTTGCCCTCAAAAACTTCAGGAGGAACTTCAAAAGAAGCTATCTTCTACTCAAATGCTGGAAGAGGTAGAGGCAGAGGTAGAGGAGGCCGATCTGGAGACCATGGTAGAAATCAAAATATGCAGTAAACTCAAGAAAACCAATCCTATGGAGGAGAACGTGGTAACTCTAGAGGCAGGGGGAGCCAAAGAGGTCATGGTGGATGGCAAAGAGGCCAAAATGCAAACAGCAATGTTGAATGCTATTACTGTGGTAAAATGGGTCATATGGCTAAAGACTGCTATAAAAAGCAAAATGACATCATGAATGGAAAATTGCAACAAGGAAATTATGCATCTTCTAGTAGACAGGGTGATGATAGAAATGAGCATTTGTTTATGGTGCAGCACATGAACAATTCTGTGACAAGTGCAAAAGAAAGCAACGATGTATGGTATGTTGACTCAGGTGCATCAAACCACATGATAGGTCATGCAGAATGGATGGACGATGCAAGGAAAATAGAAAAACCAGGATTTGTGGAGACTGGTGATGATACTGCACATCCTATTGTGCAAATTGGAAAAATTCCCTTGTCTTTGCAGGATGGGAAAAAGAAATACTTGTCCGATGTATTTCATGTCCCAAATATCACCAAGAATCTGATTTCTGTTGGTCAAATGGTTGAGCAGGGCTTGCAGGTCACATTTAATCCTCATGGATGCTTTGTTGAGGATATGAAAAATAAAGGTCGCTTGATAGCAAAAGGAAAGAAGAAGGGCAGAATGTTTACGTTGGATGCAGACATGTCTGAATTGAGTGCAGCAATGTTTACACATGGGACCGGTATAGTTGCAGATATTGATATCTGGCATAAACGCATTGGTCATGTTAATGTACAGCGACTTAAATCAATGCAGGCCCAAAATATTATTGCAAGATTGCCTAAATTCAGGGTTGCAGAAATGCATAAGGCATGTGAAGCCTGTCAGTTTGGAAAACATGCAAGGAAACCATTTCCTAGACATGTTCAAGAGAGTAAGAAGCCATTGGAATTAATCCACTCTGATGTGTGGACTACTAAAGCTGCATCTCTTGGAGGCTCTCATTATTTTGTCCCTTGTATTGATGACTATAGCAGAAAAGTTTTGGTGTATTTTATGAAAAAGAAAAGTGAAGTTTTTGGGCATTTCAAAACTCTTAAAGCTATGGTTGAAAAAGAAACAGGCCTGCAAATAAAATGACTAAGATCAGATGGAGGGGGAGAGTACCTCTCAAATGAGTTTGCAAGGTTCTTGCAGGAGCATGGCATAATACAGCAATATTCATGCAGTCATACCCCACAGCAAAATGGAATTGCAGAAAGAAAAAGCAGGCATATTGGAGAGGTATCTCGTGCCATGCTCAATGAAAAAGACCTGCCTGATTTTTATTGGGCTGAAGCAGTTGCTACAGCAGTCTACATAATGAACAGGACTCCCACTGCAGCAATACATGGAATGACTCTAGAGGAGAGGTATACTGGTAGGAAACCAGATATTTCTCATTTGAAAATCTTTGGTTGCATTGCCTATGTTCATGTGCCAGATGAGTTGAGATCCAAGTTGGATCCAAAAGCTGAGAAGTGCATCTTTATTGGTTACTCTCTGCAGCAGAAAGGGTGTAGATGCTATAACCCTTCTACTCATCAGTTTACAGTGAGGAGAGATGTTTTTTATGAGATGAGTAGCTGGTATAAACCAATAAATGTGATTGATAATGTATCAATGTAGATGCACAAAATGGTAATGCTGCATAGAATTCACAGCAGCAGTCACAAAATATTAGTGGACCTGGAATGTCCTCTAGCAGTGGTTCACATTCTTCGCTATGGATAGGCAGATTGAGATCAGGAGAATCTTCTCAAAGCATATGCAAGTACCTAGAAAGCCACATTTGGATGCAGTCAGACGCATATTGAGATATGTGAAGTCCACATTACATTATGGACTTTTCTATGAGGTAGGTACAGATGTACATGTGCTTGGATACATAGATGCAGATTGGGCTATTAGTATATCTGATAGAAGATCTACCAGCGGATACATGTTTTCTCTTGGTAGTGCAGCAGTTACTTGGAGCAGCAAAAAGCAATCTACAGTTGCTTTGTCAAGTATAGAGGGTGAGTATAGAGGTGTTGTTGTTGCAGCATGTGAGGTAGTATGGCTGCAAAAGTTATTGGCTGATTTAGATGTGCAGGTGGAAGGTCCAGTTGTCATTAATTGTGACAACATGTGCAGTATACAATTGGCTAGGAACCCTGTGTTCCATGCTAGGACAAAACATATTTTGAGGTACACTACCACTTTGTGAGAGAGAAGGTACTAGCAGGTGAGATTGACTTGGTGTATGTCAGCACACAAGATCAGATAGTTGATATCTTCACGAAGGCATTGGGTACAGAGAAGCTTCAAAAGTTTCGAAGATTACTTGGAGTTGCAGAGATGCAGTTGAGCTTGAGGGGGAGTGTTGAGATGACAAGCTCAACACATGCTGACATTAATGATGGACCGCCTAGTTAGATGGGTCCACACGTCTACACTTAGCACGTCGGTGGTCATTATGACTCTCACATGGCCATTGACTCATTACTTATTATATTTAGGTTGTTACACCTATTTACAGCAGCTGGCATAGTTATAGCGCTAGTCGACTAGTGTAGTCGGTTATGCATTGTTTGACTTAGTAGGCCACTTTCCTTTATGTTGTATCTTATCTATAATTTGTGTACATTGTAATGTGTGTGGAAGAAGAAGAAGAAACCAGCAAGAAAACGTTTTGGCCTCCATCTTTCTTGTTGTCTCTTGAGTGAACTTCTCCTTGTGCATTCTGTGTGTGTTCGGCGTAGCATCTTGAGCAAGTCCCCCCACCACATGATTCTTGACAAGAGGGAGAGAAAGATAGAAAAGTAAGTTCATGCTAGGCTCATAGGGGTTAGGCTGATCCTCAACAAACCTAAGGGATATATGGCTAGAGAGCCCTAGCATACTTGTGCCTCCTAGCATAATGTTCTTCGTGCAAAGAGACCTCTCATACATGGGGCTTGTCCTAGCCTCCACCACGCAAGTATACAATGAAGGAAACCAGCCTATCAGTATAAAAACATTCATTTTTCATAACGTAAATCCAAAAATATCTTTGGATATTCCATAAAAATCAATCTATTCTTAAAAAGACAAATACAAAAAACTAAAACAGCATCATTTATATGCTTCGCAAAACCATCACCACAAGATCTTTTAGGAAATTCATCTTCAACTATCAATTTTAATTAATAAATATAATATAAAATCACTTGCAAGGAAGGACACTCTTTTATCATTAACCCTCTTTCTTTCTTAGAATAGTCTTAGGAACAAATTTCTGCTCTAACAAGCATACATTTGAGCATAACAACTATTTTAAGGTTTCTTCCACGAGTAGTAGTAGTATATATGCAACTATCAAGCTAGAGATCATGCTTTGGTATCTGTGGAGATCCCAATCTCATGCCCTCATAGAGATTGTAGTGTGCAATAGTGTGGAGAGAAGATGGGTGAGTTGTAAATGGTAAAGGAGAATTCTATTGATGATGGAGAGAAGATGAGGTGAATTGCCAATCCTATTCTTAGTGAGTGCAACCTACCCATAGTATGGCATCCATAATCGATTGAAATCAAGAAGACATTGAAATCCTACCTTGAGTATTATAACTATTGTTTTGTGGTGGATTTTCTTGCCATAATTCAATGTCAATTTGTGCTTGTGTTTTCCACGGTGTGTTGACTATGGGTGTCAAATGCTCTAGTCGGATCTCTCTCTCTTTCTCCTCTCTCTTCTCTCAACTCTCGTCTCTCTCTTCATCTCTATATAAGTAGTTGTAGTCGTAGTTGTGGCCGTGGTGGTGGTCGTGGCCATGGTCGTGGTCGTAGTCGTGGTCGTGGTCATCCTAGTCATGGTCATGGTTGTGGGTCGTGGTTGGGGTCGTCGTAGTTGTAGTCATGGTCATGGTCGTGGATGTGGCCGTGGTCTTAGTTGTAGTCCTAGTCGTAGTCGTAGTCGTAGTCGTAGTCGTAGTCGTAGTCGTAGTCGTAGTCGTAGTCGTAGTCGTAGTCGTAGTCGTAGTCATAGTTGTGGTGGTGGTGGTAGTGGTGGTGGTGGTAGTCATAGTCATGGTTGTGGTCATGGTCGTAGTCGTCGTGGTTATGATCCTGGTCATGGTCGTAGTCGTAGTCCTAGTCATGGTCGTAGTCATAGTCATAGTCATGGTCGTGGTCGTCGTAGTCATAGTCATAGCCATGGTCATAGTCATGGTCGTGGTCATGGTGGTCATGGTCGTGGTCATGGTCATGGTTGTTGTGGTCGTGGTCGTGGTCGTAGTCGTAGTCATGGTCATGGTCGTAGTCATAACGTAGAAAAAGAGAGAGAGATGGAAGGAGAGGATAACAATTTAAGAAAGAAAAAAAAAGAGAGAGATGGAAGGAGAGGATAACAATTTAAGAAAGAAAAAAAAGAGAGAGATGGAAGGAGAGGATAACAATTTAAGAAAAAAAAAAGAATGATAATAAAAACAAATTGTTTGTCATAACGTAGACAAAATGGAAAACGATGAAGGTCTTGTTGTTCAAGATCGCAAGGGGTATCTCAATCAGTGTGTCCCATGTCCTTGCTCTCAATGCAAGCTCACAATTAGACGAAAACGTTGATTGTCTATAGAACACATACGACGATTTGGCGAGTTTCAATCTGAGATCATTGATCAGGCGATTGTGGATTTTCAGCAAATGGTAAGAAAAGTTAATATCAATCATGCATTGTACTCGCAAGCTAATTGAATACCATATACAATAAGATTGGGTCTGGCTGGCAAATTTTCATCCAGGGAGGTGATGTCTCGTCCCAAGGAGGAGTGCACCCTTTGCGGCCAATTAGAAGAGTTCATGGGCATGCGATGGATGGAGTGCATGAGCCAGTCCACCACTTGCAAGGCTAATCTATACCGTCAATGCCAGAGGAGACATGCAACCTTCCAGACCTACCTACAATCTTGGAGCCTAAGATGGAGGCAATGATCGATGCATTGATTCCCATGGATGTCGATACTTCTGATCTGCTTAGAGAGGAAGCATCCATACCATTATACGATGGGTGCCGAGTATCTCGCCTGAAGACACTGCTTGCACTCTTAAGTGTGCAAGCAAAATACGGGTGGAGCGATGCGAGTGTGACCGAGTTGTTCCAAGTACCTTGTACATACGCTTTGTTGATTTTTTTTTGGCACTATTATTAAAAACATTTGTACTTTTTCAAGGTGTTTATGATTTTTTAAAGGTTATTTAAATATCATATATTACCACATGCAAATACCATGCCCGAATCTCGTAATGATGGACGACATGTTTTACGAAAGCTTGACATGGACTACAACAACATCCATGCATGTATCAATGATTGCATATTATTTCGAGGAGAATATGAGACTATGGAGACATGTCCAAAGTGTGGTGCTCACAGGTATCAACAGGACTTGCAAGGGCAAACCATCCCTCAAAAAGTTCTCAGACACTTTCTGCTTATCCCCCGCATAAACCACATGTTTTATACATCCGGCATGGGGCATGTGCAAAATAGGTCCATGGATGGAGTTCAATGAATATCAGCGATTCACGCGCATGGAGCCACATTGACTCTACCTTCCCAGGCTTTTCTCGGGAGCCAAGGAATCTTCGGCTCGGTCTTGCAATGGATGGCGTGAACCCATTTGGTCTGCGCTCAACTTCTTACAGTGTGTGGCCTATAGTCCTTGTCAACTACAATATCCCTCCATGGCTTTCTACGAAGAAAGGATATCTCATCCTTAGCTTACTCGTCCCCGGCCGCTATGAAGTAAAAAATATGGACGTGTATCTTCATCCATTAGTCGATGAGCTTAAGATTTTGTGGGAGGAGGGGTCCACCGTGCAAGATATGAGCAAGCGCGATGGTCAGCGGTCTGCCAATATTCGAGCCATTCTCATATGGACGATGCATGACTTTTCGGGATTCGAAGAGTGCTTAGGTGAATAGGCCTCAATTCTCATTGGTAATATCTATATTTTATCTCGTTCAAGCTTATATTCACTGGGTCATGGTGTTGGAACAGGTCTGGTTACCTCAGGTTATCATGCATGTCCATTATGCGGGCCACAGTTAGACTCCCGAAGGTCACGAACCATGAAGAAGATGGTATATCAAGGACACACTGCTTTCTTGCCAGAGGATCATGAACTTAGGGAAGGTTTTCTTGGACAACCTCCAACATGTATGAACGTCGCAAGTTGGTACGAGCTCAAAATGGTCCATGCGGATGAATGCATGAATGTATTGGATACGGTCCCCAAACAATAGGGCAAACCTTGGGTAATCATTAAAGGAGCTTATGATTGAATCTGTGTGAATTTTGAAGCCTTTATTGAGGGTTGGAATACTCTTTTATTGATAGGGATGAAGTATTTCATTAGCTTTGATAGGGATTTGTCAAAAGTTTTTTATATATGCCCTAATTGCAAAGGCTTCTACCTCTATTATATTGAAGCTACATGTACTTTTGAGGTGAATACCTAAAATAGTTAATGGATGACAACAACATGCATCATGGATTATGTTATGTATTTGTGTATGAGCTAGGGTATTGTCTCAGTGTGTCTTGTGTTTCAATCCTCCCTTTTTTGGATATATTTGGTTATGAGCTATGATAATTTATGAGCTGATGTCTTCCATGTATGAAAAGATGCTAAAATAATTTGACTGGATTCACCTCTATCAATTCTCTTCTACATCTCCTTTTTCTTTAATCCCCTTCTCTTTTGTCTACTCTTGTCCTTGAATCTACCTTCACCCTACTTTCTCTTACCCCCATGGTAGACTTTTGTCCCCAAATGCTTCGATAGTGGTGAACCCGGTGTGAAAGTCAACAGCAGGTGTGAAAAGATGGGGGATTGAGGTTCAAGTGGTGGTGATGCTTTACAATAAAAAATTGCTTTGTTGCAGCAACAACAACAGTAGCAGTTGTTATTACAATAGCAGATGCAAACTCGACAATAAGCAAAAAGAATTGATTCCTTAGCTTTAAATGCATTGTAGGCAGCAATACAAGAATTGAAAGCAATTTAAGAGTCAAAATGTTTTGGCCTTCATTTGGATGTATGAAGAAAAGATGTTGTTTCATGGGATACTGCAATATGCATGGAGTCGATATTTTTCCCATTTGGCCATGCATGCTTTGCATGATTGGATTAATGAGCTACATAGAAGAGATGCTAATTGGGCAGCTTTTAAGAAAGCTTGGAGACCTATTTTTTCTTTTGCGTAATTGTTAGTGATTTATCTTATGATTTTTTCTTATTTTTAAATAGTATAGCTTATATGAGCCAAAAACCAATATTATATTCCATATGATCCCATATGAACACCATAAGAACCATGAAAAATCATAAAATCCTCAAATTTTCCAAAATATCGCAATTCTCGCATTGTGGGCTTTCTTGATTTTAATTTTAAGTACAAAAATAGCAAGAACCAACTATGAATTCTATTTTTTTCAAGCAATGGAAATCATATTCAATCATTCTAAACTATTTTCCATAATATGCACAAAGAATTTGTCATAAAATATCAAAACTGAGCACTTATGCAATTAACTTCATACAAATCCCCTTGCATTTCAAAGTTGAGAAGCCATTGTCGCTCTTTCATGGCCCTAGTGATGCATCCTCAACCTTTGATTTATGCTCCATAATGCTTCAACATCATCACAAGCCCAATTTTTTTAATCTCAGTCCACCCCCTATCTCACATAGAATAACCATGGGAACAAGGTGTAGATATGAGAGAGAAAGAGAAGAGAGAAAGATTGAAATTAGAGAATTTCATTCATGGTGTCATATCTTGTTGCATGTAGTCAAATTGGAGCACTCGATGTGCATAGATCAAAGAATTGCCTTCCATCTCTCACCAATCTTGCTACCGACAGCACGAAGAGGCATAATCATACAAATCGAGAGGGCACAAAAAAATTGCACCCCTCTCCCTTCTCCATGCTGAAATTTTTGTTCTTTTTAAAAGCTATAAGATTTAAACACTAACCTTTAAACTATCTGGTTCCATCTCCCACATGTTCACACTTCTTGGAAGTGGTTTTGACCTCGTTGGAGAGGTAAATGGCTACTAAACTAGATGGCTAGATTTGTGGTATTGAAAACTATCAAGTTGGTCTCTGTCCTATACTTTTTGGCTCCCTGATCTAATAATTGCTTCATAGCACCATATCTTGCAACCATTAAATAGGGGGTCAAATGACTTCTGATTGACAAATGGAGACTTGCATTGGATTCTCGACATCAAAATGCATCTAAAAAAACTCCAACTCTTTGATCCGCTCTTGATTCATTTTTCATGAAAATTTGCTCTTTTACACTTATTGGGCCACTTTTATGCTCTAAATCGGCTTTAAAAACTGCTCTCATTGACGACCATGGGATAGGGTGACTCAACTCCTCAAATCCATACATTAACTTGTGCATATATAAACCATAAAGAGCATTAAGCTGCTACAAAGAGAATACACAACAAAACACAAACAGAGCTATCACCCTACCCCATGACAATATCAAGGCATGAAGATCCACAAGCGATAAGCTAAGTATAATCTGACACATATCTAAAGTTAGTCACTAACCAACTACTCCAAAATAGACTAGCTAAAGAGAACTATCAAAGGAATCATCCTAAGTGTTGGTTTGACCTACCTACTTAGCTGAGGACAACTAGACCACGAACTCCTACTAGATGAGGACTCCTATAGCCTGGTCTTGCATTTTCAAATACTTCAGTTATCACTTCGTTATACTTTAGGTCTTGATACTCGAGTGTGTAAAAAGGAGTGAGCTGAGTATATTGTGACCCAAGGAGAACAGGGGATTAGTCTTAGATTCTATCTCAGTACCTAAGAACCTACCAAGCACTTGCAAGGCAACATTAAATCCTTTTCTTTCACTCACTTTTATTTTAGCTCCAACCATCCTTATTTATTTTTAAAGCTAAATATCACCTTTAGGAAGACAAGGCATTGGCCCCAAGCTAACTCATCCCTAGAAACCTACCAAGCCTTCATAAAGAAATGATAATCTGCTCTTGGTATCTTTCTTTGTTTTCTTTTCTTTTTCTTTTGTCTAAGTGTTAGAACCCCTTTTCACACACCTTAGTATACTATATAGGGTATTTTCACATATATTCATTATTTCTTCTTTTGATTTTACTTGGCATGCTTCTCTATCTGCCTCACACCTAACAAAAGAGTCCTAGAAATAGCTACCTAAGTAGGCTCGTAGAATAGGGTCACTAGGAATACTCTCAAAATAGCTCCTAGAGTTCCCAACAATATTGTACAAGAGACCAACAAACCTCCCCAAACACACATAATCTAAAATTTGGAACTTTATGCCTTGACTTGCTAGTCCCCAAAAGAAGAAAATCTCTGACATACACATATACACATATAGCACAAAGAGAAAGTACTTGTAAAGGAAGGATATCACCTAGACTTGGCCACAAGAAGCTTTTATGTAGTAAAAGGCTCACTTTAGTTAGTCCACCAAATCTATTTAGTACAACATTAAGACAAGAAACCATTAAGTGCACCCATACCAAACAAATACATGGCCCTCTTGGCCTTATAAAATTAACCACTACACTGCCAAAGAAATGGCTCTCTTGGCCTTTAGAAAAACAAAACTATAAAGCACACCATATAACATCTTATGGCTGAAAATAAATCCTTGGTCCCCACATAAATCATATCAAAATATAGCAGAAAACCAAGGGATGGGCTACTTAGACCCTATACTAAATGCATTAGATTATTAGCTAACCCCCTGCATAAATAGCAAGGGATGTCGTCTTGGCAAAGATGTCATTTAATGATCCTCTACATCCATGAAAGAAAAGAAAGATGGTCAATCACATTGTGACTCATCATCTATACTAATTATAAAAAGCCATAACAAGACATGTCAGCAATAAGCAGCCTCCATAGTAGTCCTGGGCTAACAAGATCGGGTAATTCTAATAATCCCTTAGAACCACAATTGAAAAATATATCCTCAATAAAGGCATAATTTGCCAATGAATCTACAAACCAATTCCAATGATGAGGAAGCGATTGATAAGTTACCATCTCAAACATGTGCAGTATATCCAAGTCTACGCAATGATACATCCACATAATAGGATCCCTCATTATATAAGTCCCACTCAATTGGTTGATCACTAACTGTGAGTCACCTTTCACTAAAATAGATGATTTTTCCATTCTTCTTCATCATGACGACTATGGGTGATACCCATTTGGCCTATATAACACTCTTGGCTCTTGGCAAAGAATGGACGATAAGATGTTTGTACATATATCCCTACAAGACTTAAAGGTTTCATAGATGATTTGAGGGTAGCTACCATGACCCGTCATAGACAATTGATTGTTCTATGTGCATCCTTTGAGCAATGTCATGAGTATTGCATAGCGCTGAATCCTCAAAAGTGTGTTTGCGGTGCCTTATGGTTTGCTATTGGGCCATGTTGTGCGTGCAACTAGTATTGCTACCGGTCTTGAAAAGGTGATTGTTATTGTGGCCCTAACCCCACTTACTTGCCCTAGAAAAGTTCACAATTTTGTTTCATCTATGGGATATTATCGTCAATTCATTAATTCATAGGTTGAACGTTTGTTACCCTTGATGAATATTTTATCTCATATCCATGATTTTGAATGAATAGAAGCATGCAAAGTGGCATTTGAAGATGTTAAAATAGAATTATCCAAAGCATCGATTTTAAAAGCTCCAAAAAGATATGATATTTTTTATATTTTCACAGTTGTGACAAGGCATAATATTAGTTGTAATCTATCCCAAATTTGGAGGCATAGCTTTAATGTCCTATTGCATTTGTAAGCCGAAAGTTGGGAATTATAGAACTTCATTGTAGCTATTTGGAGAAGGTTTGCTTGGCTATGGTATTCACCACCAAGAAGTTCAAACACTATATTCTTTATCAGAAGGTGGTGTTCTTCACTAAGGCCGTAGAGAGATTGTGCTTATTATTGAATAATCTTTAATCCCTTGATCGCCTAGAACACTATATTAGGGAATTTGGGAATTTTCATGCACTTTTTAGGAACCCCCAATACCTTTATTATTTGACCAAATGGTCAAATCTTGTTGTCTCACTTAAAGGTGGAGTCTACCCTAAATGCTATAGAAGCTATCTTCCCAAATTTCACTTTCAAATATGGATCAAGGTTTAGCCACGTGGTCAAATATTTATCACTTATTTAAAATTAGGACTTGGAAAATTTCCAAATTATCTAATATGGTATTCTAGCCAAGTGGTTGATCTCTTTGCAAGAATTTGACAATGAGATTAGGAGCAAGCCATCAAAGCTACATTGTTTTCTAGAGTGCTTAGTAGATTTTGGTGACCCCAAGGAAGAGTGGGCTAATATTAGTTACTGCAAGGATTTACGCAAAATTGATGCAGCCTTTATCCCATCATGGTATGCATCTATTATGCATTATCTATCAATGAGAAACCCAAAAGAAATCCTTTCTAATTATGAGAAAATGAAGATTAAGCAATAAGCACTATGCTTTTCAATAATAACAGATGTTTTATACACGAAAGGTGTGGATGAGATTTATCATTGTTGTGTGTTGCCTAATGAGATACCCTTTATTCTAGAGGAATGTCATGATTCAGT
The DNA here is from genome assembly GCF_053477565.2 of Lygodium microphyllum. Taxonomy (NCBI): domain Eukaryota; kingdom Viridiplantae; phylum Streptophyta; class Polypodiopsida; order Schizaeales; family Lygodiaceae; genus Lygodium; species Lygodium microphyllum. Next base: position 136,190,445 of record NC_141144.1, read on the forward strand.
ATGTGGGGGTCATTTTGATGGACGGCTCATTGGCCAAAATGCTTTGTGTGTGCTAGCTATTGGTTGCCAATGGTTTTCCAAGATGCTTTTGCATATGTTAATCATTGTGATGTCTATCAAAGACATGAGGCTAGGAAAAATTTTAAGTGGCCGCTTAATCCTATTCTTGAGACTTTTCCCTTTGAGAAGCAGAGCATAGATTTCATTGGACATGTGCATCCTTCATCTACTACGTGGAAGTGTTATATCATTATGGCAATGGGCTACTTTACAAAATGGTTTGAGGCTTGAGCTATAATGAAGGATCAGGCCAAGGAAATAGCTAGTTTCATTATGGAACAAATTATTTGCCAATTTGATCCACCTAGGGAACTAGTGTTTGACTGTGGAAAACACTTTTTGAATAAGGTTATAGAAGCCTTGACTAAAGCTTTGAAAATTAAACATAATAAAAACACCCCATATAATCCCCAAGAAAATGGACAAGAAGAGAGTACCAACAAAGTATCTTGTAGGAATTTTATCCAAGATTATATCTGAGGGTAATAGTAATTGGGATAAGAAAAGTGTGGTTGTTTGGGCTTATAATAGGACCTTCAGAGTAATAGGCCATGCCCCATTTAAGTTGGTATATGGGGAAGAGTGTGTTTTTCCCTTGGAAATCAAGTTGCCTCTATTGTGAGGTTTATGTTGAATCATTCTTTGGATGAAGAGAAAGCATTGCAAAAAAGGTTGACCTCCCTAGCACATCTTCATGAGATCCAATTGCAAGCTTTATTACATCAAGAGGTAGGGAAGAAGAGGATGAAAGCGCTTCATGACCTTCATGCTAAGAGATATAAATTTGTTAAAGGTCAGTTGGTCTTATATTATGATACACGTTACACATTATTTCCTAGTAAGTTAGAAACCAAATGGGATGGTCCTTATTATAAGATTTTTCAAATAGGAAAGAATGGTTCTACAACCCTTTTAGCATATTTATAGGGATTGAAGTTAAAAAATAAAGTAAATTTTAATAAACTGAAGCCCTATTATGTATAAGGGTTGATGCCAAACTTGGTATCTTTAAAGGTCTTCCAGGATCCAACTTAAACTTGTAGTAGAGCCAAGGCAATCGGGATGGGGGTAGAATCATTCCTTATCTAGAACATCCCTATTTAGAGCAACATTACCACCAAAGTCTAGTGATTTGGTAGAGTAAGGGTTACCAGATTATTGAAAGGGAACTTTTTGAAAGGTGAGAAGGATTGAAGCTTGCTTGAAAGTGAGCTATGGTGGAGAGCAAGAGCAAGAAGAGAGCGAGACACAAATGGGAACTCCAACAGTCACAATGTGTGACCAGGCCTTCCTTTATTCAAACAGTCACTAAAAGAATAAAGAATAAAGTGAGATGATGATGGCCGCTCGCCACCTGCAGTGTTGTGCAGTGGCAGGTACTGTCAGTGTAGTAATACATAGGTGGCTAGGCCCACTTAAAGGTGAATTTGCCCTAGTGAGGAGTGAAAAGAAAAAGAAAAGACAGTACAATGTACACATGTACAACAGGATGAGGAAAAAAGACATCTCATCCAATGCCCATCAATCTCCTGTGAGGAAGGAAAAATGCTTAGTAGTGAGGCTTTTCATAAGTAGATCTACAGGATTTTCGATAGTGGAGATCTTGACAAGGTCAATAGACTTGTCCTCCACAACCCCACATATGAAGTGATACCTCATCTCAATGAGATTAGTCTTCACATGGAAGACCAAATTCTTGGCTAGCTGAATAGTGCTCATAGAATCTGAATGCAGTGTAGGTATAGTATCAATCCCAAGGTCATGAACCAAATGGCCCAACTATATGGCCTCCTTGTAAGCCTTAGTGGATGCAACATACTTGGCCTCAATGGTAGAGAGAGTTGTACACTTATGAACCCTAGACATCCAAGAAACAACACCTCCAGCATAGGTGAAGACATAGCCGAACTATCTACATGTCCTGCATAATTGGAGTCTATGTAGCCCACAACTCTTGTATCTTGGTTGCCATAGCAAATACACATATCTATTGTGCCCTTCAGGTATCTCATGATACCTTTTACAACATCCCAATGCTTCTTGCCAGGTATAGCCATATAGTGTATCACAACACCAACTACAAAGGCAATATCTGGATGAGTGGCTATCATGGCATATATCAAACTAAATTGCCCACGACTGATGCATAAGGGATCTTGGCCATCTAGGTCCTCTACTCATCCATCTATCGACCTGTGAAACCTTCACATAATAAGGTAATGGATAGCCAATAGGCTTTACGTCCTACATGCAGAAATGCTCAAGGACTTTATGAATATACCTTCCTCTGAGAGAGGTAGAGTAGTCATTGATGCGTGTCATGCTTAATGCGCATACCAAGAATGTGAGAGGCATGTCCCAAATCCTTCATCTCAAAGCTCTTCTTTACCTGAGATTTAAGAGCAGCCAACCCATCATGAACTTTCCTTGCTATCAGCATATCATCCACATAAAGTACCAAAATAAGCAAGGAGCCAACATGGTCTTTCTTCGTGTAAAGACACAAATCCATAGCACTCCTGTTGTAGCCCTGTGATTTCATAAAGGCATCAAACTTATGATACCACTCCCTAGGTGCCTGCTTCAAACCATAAAGATTTTTCTTCAATTTGCACACTAGGTGCTCCTTGCCAGGTTCTGCAAAGCCCTTAGGTTGCTCCATGTATATCTCATCATGCAGAACCCCATGCAAGAATGCAATCTTGGCATCCATCTAGTACAAGTCCAAGTCAACCTGTGCGACTAAGGCCAAAACCAAGCATAGGGTGGTCATCTTGACCACAGGAGAAAAGACTTCATCAAAGTCAACTCCATGCTCATGTTTAAAGCCCTTAGCAACAAGTCTCGCCTTATAAGCTGGCTTGGGGTTTCCAAGGGTACTTTTCAGCTTGTACACACATTTACATGGCAAAGTCTTCTTGTCATGAGGCAATGCAACCAAATCCCAAGTCATATTCTTATCCAAGGAGTCTATCTCAAACTTCATAGCCCTCTCCTAGGATGTCAAGAATCGCGTGGTGGGGGGACTTGCTCAAGATGCTGCACCAAACACACACAGAATGCACAAGGAGAAGCTCACTCAAGAGACAAGAAGAGAGATGGAGGCCAAAACGTTTTCTTGCTGGTTTCTTCTTCTTCTTCCATACACTTTACAATGTACACAAAGTATAGATAAGATACAACATAAAGGAAAGTGGCCTACTAAGTCAATCAATGCATAACTGACTACACTGATCCACTGGCGCTATAACTATGCCAGCTATAAATAGGTGTAGCAACCTGAATATAATAAGTAATGAGTCAGTGGCCATGTGAGAGTCATAATGACCACCGACATGCTAAGTGTAGACATATGGACCCATCTAACCAGGTGGTCCATCATCAACGTCCGCATGTGTTGAGCTTGTCATATCAACACTCCCCCTCAAGCTCAACTGCATCTCTACAATTCCAAGTAAGCTTCAAAACTTTTGAAGCTTCTTTGTATCCAGTGCCTTCGTGAAGATGTTAGCTCTCTGATCCTGTGTGCTAACATACACCAAGTCAATCTCACCTGCTAGTACCTTCTCTCTCACAAAGTGGTACTATACCTCAATATGTCAGTTATTTGATCTTGTGTGTTGACATACACCAAGTCAATCTCACCTGATAGTTTCTTCTCTCTCACAAAGTGGTATTGTACCTCAATATGTTTTGTCCTGGCATGGAACACAGGGTTTCTAGCCAACTATATACTGCTCATGTTGTCACAATAAATGAAAACTGGACCTTCCACCTTCACATCTAAATCAGCCAATAACTTTTGCAGCCATATTACCTCACATGCTGCAACAGCAGCATCTCTATACTCAGCCTCTGTACTCGACAAAGCAACTGTAGATTGCTTTTTGCTGCTCCACGAAACTGCTGCACTACCAAGAGAGAACATGTATCCATTGGTAGATCTTCTATCACACATACTACCAGCCCAATCTACATCTATGTATCCAAACACATGTACATCTATACCTGCCTCATAGAAAAGTCCAGAATGTAATGTGGACTTCACATATCTCAATATGCGTCTGGCCTTGTAATCCAAATGTGGCTTTCTAGGTATTTGTATAAACTGACATACAAGACCAACAATGTAGCTCAAGTCTGGCCTTGTAATGGTCATGTAGATCAAACTCCCCACTATCCTCTTGAACATAGTAGGGTCTTCTATCTCATCCCCAACATCAGCACTCAACTTTACATTCTGCTCCAATGGGACTAAAAGTGGCTTGCATGCTGTCATACCATACTTGGACAACATATCCGAGCCATACTGTCTTTAGGACAGCCATATACCATCATCACATCTGATCACCTCAATGCCAAGGAAGTACCTTAGCTCACCTAAATCCTTCATCTCAAACTTCTTCTTCAAAAAGTCCTTGACTTCAGCAATCCCACTATCACTATCACCTATAATAATCAAATCATCCACATAGATGACTATGATGACCAAACTTGCATCTCTCTTTCTCACATAAAGTGAGGGATCAGCATCAGAAACATAAAATCCAATATTAACAAGATACTCTCTGATCTTGTCAGACCATGCCCTAGGTGCTTGCTTGAGCCCATAGAGCGCCTTCTTCAACCTGCATACATACGTGGGATACTCAATATCTTGATAACCTGCTGGCTGATCCATATACACTTCTTCCTACAAATCACCATGCAAGAAGGCATTCTTCACATCCATTTGCTACAACCTCCAACCTTTGGCTACTACCAAAGCAATCACACATCTGACAGTTGCCATCCTAGCAACTGGACTAAAGGTTTCTTCATAATCTATGCCATATGTATGGGCATAGCCTTTTGCAACCAGCCTAGCTTTGTACCTACTAATAGAACCATCTGCATTGTGCTTAATCTTATAAACCCACTTACATCTAATAGCTTTCTTGCCCTTTGGCAATGATACTAGATCTCAAGTCTTATTAGCCTCTAATGCAGCCATCTCCTCATCCATTGCTGCATCCCAATGAGTATGACCAACAGCATCCTCAAAACAAGTGGGCTCAACATCCTTAACTAGTTTCACCATATAAGCATAGTGGTGAGTTGCATAACCTTCAAAACCAAATCTTTTAACAGGGTATCTAGACCTGCTAGGTCTTCGTACCACCGGATCACTCAATGGAGCCTTTACATTACTATGAGCTCTCACCTGGTATCCTAACTAAAGGAATACCAAGCTCATCATCCAAGCTCTTTGAGCCACTAGAGTCTCCATCAAGAACTACATCAATGCCGTTTGACACTTTATTCTTTCCTTTGTCTTTACTTGTAGTGCTACTAGATGCACCTGAATATGTAGAGCTACTCCTTAGTCCCCCAAACCAAGGACTACCAGATGATGTCTCTCATCCACTAAGAGTCTGTGATTCTGGCTTTTCAGCTTGCACATGAGTGTCATGATTATCATCATCATCCAATGCATCACCACTAGATGCATACCAATTGCTCATTTCATTAAAGATGACATCCTTGCTCACTCTGAACTTACATGTGACAGGGTTATAACAGGATACCCTTCCTACTCTAAAGAGTATCCAATAAAGACACATTTTTCTACCTTTAGATCAAGCTTCTTCCATAGCTCATCTGGCACATGAATGTATGCAACACAGCCAAATATCTTCAAGTGCGATACATCACGCTTCTTGCCAGTAAAGCATTCTTCAGGAGTCATCCCATGAACTACAGCTGTGGGAGTTCTATTCATAATGTAGGCAGTAGTATGGACAGCCTCAGACCAAAAATGTTTGGGCATATTCTTTTCAGCCATTAATGCCCGTGCAACTTCTGCAATATGCCTATTTTTTCCTTCTGCAACACCATTTTGCTGTGGAGTATACCTGCATGTGAACTGTCTCTTTATCCCATGAGACCTCAGAAAATCACTGAACTCATTGGAGACGTACTCTCCCCCTCCATTTTACCTCAAGAACTTTACTTTCAAGCTTGTTTCTCTTTCAACTGCAGCCTTGAAAGTTCTAAAGTGCTCAAACACTTCACTCTTTTCCTTCATGAAATATACCCACATCTTTGTAAAACAATCATCAATGAATGTGACAAAGTATGAACTGTCTCCAAAGAGATATGTTTTGTGTAGGCCCCCAAATATTTATATGCACAACATCAAGGATATTTCTGCTTACATCTCTGTCATGTGAAAAGGGTTATCTTGCCTACTTACCAAACTGACATGCTTCACATACCTTATGAAATTTTGCAACTCTAAATGTAGGCAAACATGTAACCAACCCTTTGGACTGCATTAATTTCAGCCTTTGTACATTTGCATGTCCAATGCGTTTGTGCCAAAATTCAATATCTGCAACAACACCTTTTCCTTTAGCATACATAGTAGTATTCATAGTAGGAATTCCAACATCCAGAGTAAACATACGTCCAACTCTACTTCCCTTTGCAACCAACCTGCACTTGTCATTGAAGTCTTCTACAAAGTAGCCCTTTGCATTAAATCTGACTTGCAACCCTTGCTCTACCATCTGACCGACTGACACCAAGTTCTTTGTAATAGATGGCACATGTAATACATTTGAAAGACTCTTTATCTTACCATCATGCAAGGACAAGGGAACCTTTCCAATGTGTAAATTTGGGTGGCATGAATCATCACCCATCTGCACATAATCTGCATTTTGCAAATCCTGCATCTCTCCAAACCATTCTGCATGGCTGGTCATATGATTGGATGCACCTAAATCAACATACCAAACATCATCATGTGTTCCCTTTCCTGTAACAGCATTCAACATATGCTGCATAACAAACAGATGTTCATTTTTTTCTTCATTATGTCTTGAAGACAATGCATAGTTTCCTTACTGCAACTTACCACTGCGAATATAATCTTTCTTAGCATAACATTGGACTCCAATATGACTTGTTTTTCCACAGTATAGTGACACACAATACAAGAGTTGTTAGAACCTCTATTCTACCATCCGCCTCTTCCTCTAAAGCTCCCCCTGCCTCTAAAGTTACCACGACCTCCTGAAACCTCCATATCGCCAAATTGCTGATTCAATCTGTTTTGCTGGTTGTCACTACCACATCCTGTACCACGGCCTCTTGAAGAGAACCTGCCACATCCCCTTCCTGAACTGAAGTAGAAAGCTTGGACCTATTCACCACTTTTTTTAGATGTCTCACTCTACATGTTGATCTCTTTAGTGATCATAAGGGAGACTAACTCATCAAAATCTAGAAATGGCTTTCTGACATATACGGAAGTTACAAAAGACTTCCAATCCTTTTCACTGTTAAGCCCACCCAAGGTAGACGACACCAAATCATCATCATCGGGCATTGCATCAATCACTGCCAAGGCATCTACAATGCTCCTTACCTTCACTGCATACTCATTGATAGACATCTTCCCTTTCTTCAATATATTCAACTCTTGCTTGAGTTGAATCTTTTGTGCCTTTGTATTTACGAAAAACATACTTTCAAGTATGGTCCAAGCTGCATAGGAATTCTCTGCATTTCTAATATGTCCCAGCATATTATTGTCAATTACTGCAGATAGCCAATACATGACCTTTTTGTCTTTTGCATTCCATTCCTTTCATGTCTTTGTCTCTTTTGCAGTTGGAGGATCACTCACCTCCGGCTCCTTTTCTTCACCTGAAACAAACTCGTAGAGGCCTTTTCCAATAAGGAAGTTTGTGACCCGGAACTTCCATGAAGGGTAGTTATTCTTGTCGAGCTTCTCAATGATGGAATTCCCACTGTTCTAGGTCATTATCACAAAACTAATACCAAAGAGCAAGCAAATCTTTTGCAACCCTCGACCTGTAGTGCACAACAATACACCAGACAGCCTTTTTCACTGTCTGCTCAACAATACATGCAATCTGCAACCAATTTACAAATAAACCTTGTGTTTATTCATTGATAAACACCTTTGAACTTACAGATCTGAAATCTATAACCTATGCACCTATATACGACAGACATAGCTAAAATTGCAGGATATCTCGAACTACTATTGGCAACCTTGCAAGTTTAAAACGGGACCTGAAATGACCTCGGATGGCCAAAATAGCAGTAAAAAAGCCCTAAAAGGCTAATCTGCAAAATACACAGTGCTCTTTGCACACACCAAATCTCACTGTAATTTGAGATTTTTGCTCTGCCCTGCTTCTGGTGCCTTCACATGCACTATCCAAGAGAGAGAGTGGCAGAATGGAAGAGCTTCTTACCTGTTGCTTGCTTGCTCGAACCTTGCTTCCCCTGTAGGAATACCCTGAGTGGAGAAAACCCTTGTAAACCATTGTAGCAATCAGAAGAGGGTTATTCAGCCTTCAAATTCAGCCTCTCTCAGTGGCATGGCTCTGATATCATGTCAAGAATCGCATGATGGGGGGACTTGCTCAAGATGCTGCGCCAAACACACATAGAATGCACAAGGAGAAGCTCACTCAAGAGACAAGAAGAGAGATGCAGGCCAAAACGTTTTCTTGCTGGTTTCTTCTTCTTCTTCTATACATTTTACAATGTACACAAAGTATAGATAAGATACAACATGAAGGAAAGTGGCCTACTAAATCAAACAATGCATAACCGACTACACTCGTCGACTGGTGCTATAACTATGCCAGTTGTAAATAGGTGTAATAACTTGAATATAATAAGTAATGAGTCTGTGGCCATGCGAGAGTCATAATGACCACCGATGTGCTAAGTGTAGATGTGTGGACCCATCTAACCAGGCGATCCATCATCAATGTCCGCATGTGTTGAGCTTGTCATCTCAACATAGGAGTGACTATCACCCCTGTGCATAACCTGATCATAGGTGAGAGGCTCTCCTGCATCTGTAACCAAGATATAATGCATCGAGGGCTCAAATCTATCAGGTGGATGTCTATCTCTAGTAGACCGTAGGCTCTATGGCTAGTCCAACACCTTGGCCATGTGTACCAAATGTTTCTGTAGGCTATCCAATTGGCTGTGCAGGAGCATGTGGCTCCTCCTGAAATATAACCCTATGTATCTCTACCACCTTCTCAGGCTGCCTATGCATCTTGTCTTCATGGAAGACTACATCATGGTTGCGGATGACTTTCCATGCTTGCGGATCCCAGAGGTGGTATCCCATCTCGCCTACATCCCTATAGCCAAGGAAAATGCATTTGACACTCTTAGGATCCAACTTAGTACGCTTTTCTTTGGGCACATGGCAGAATGCCTCACATCCAAAGACAGGTAGATGCACATAAGATGGAGATTTCCCAATCCATATCTCCTCTGCAACATGGAAATCCAAACCACTAGAAGGTGATCTATTTATGACATGCATAGTTGTACTGACTGCCTCAGCCCAAAAGCTATGTGGTAAGCTTGCATGGCTAACCATACTAGGTATACGCTTGTGGATGGTTCTATTCATCTGCTCAACCAAACCATTGTGGGGTGGGGTATAGGGGGTGGTCAATTGATGCTTAATACCTCTCTTGTCACATAGTTTCTCAAAAGCACATGACACATATTCTCCCCCATTTTCAATCCTAAGGCATTTCTCAACCTATGCCCAGTCTGATTTTCAACAAATACAAGCCATCTCTAAAATATAGCCAAGAAATCTAACTTAAGCTTAATGGGGTAAGCCCTGACTTTACGCGAAAAATTGTCAATGAACATCACAAAATACTTTGCACCACCTGTAGACTGATAGGGCATGGGTCCACAAATATCTGAATGTACCAATGCCAGGGGCTCACTCATGCGTATCCTACCAGACTTCTTATGTGTATTCCTAGTCTGTCTACCATAAGGACAATGCTCATATGAATCAAAACATGCATAATTAAGCGGCGATAAGTACTGCAAACCAGAAAGCATTTTCATTCCCTTTAAGGACATATGGCCCAAATGGGCATGCCAAAGAGATACATGTGTGATGGAACCCACTGACAAATCATGGTCAATAGAGGACCCATCAACTACAAGAGAATAGAGGTTGCTAGCTTTGGCACATCTGGCAAGCACAAGTTTGCCATGGGTGATCTTCCAGGTAGAATCCCCAAATAAAACATGAACCCTAACATTATCAAGCTGCCCTACAGACATAAGACTGCATGTAAGCGCAGGTACATGACGTACATCCTATGACAGAAAAGTACTACCAGTAGAGAACTACAGTCGTACATCCCCAATGCCAACAATAGCAAGTGGCCTGTCATCACCCAAGCAAACTGAACCAGAGACAATGTGGTAGGAGTGGAACCACTCAGGCATGGTGTAACATGAAATGAAGCACTAGAATCCAAAAGCCAGCACTACACATACATAGAGTGAATATCGGTTAAGGATGTAGCATCACAAGGACTAGCTGCAAGTATGTACTCCCCATCGGAGTCATCAGTCTGCATTACATTTATCTCCTTGATTTTCACACTGGATTTCGCAGGTATAATGATGCAATCAGAGAACTTTTCATGTACTTTGTCTTTCCCCTTCTCTTTGTGCTTCTCATTGCGCAACTCATGACACTGTGGGCATATATGACCCTTCTTGCCACAATGATGGAATGTCACATTAGCATTTCTCCCGCGAGACTTGCTATGCAACTTACCACGCGACTTAGACCTAGATTTTTGTGAGTCTTTTACACGGCCATTCCCATGGTCATTCTTGCCATTACCATCTCTACCTCTAACAGCCAAAGGATGTGACACATGCGAGGCATCCAAGTTCTTATGGTTGATCCCTTCCTGCAAAAGAGCGCTCTCTACATCACTCAAGTTCAAAATAGTAGCAAGAGCACATAAGGCAGTGTGGAGTACATCCCATGACTCACTTAGAGTCCCAAGCAAAAACAATGGAGTAACCTCATCATTAAAGGTAATACCCTGCAAAGTCAAGTTCTTGAGAATAGCATGGAACTGGCTCAAATGAGCCGACATTGTCATATTCTACTTCATGCGCAAGTCCATAAGCTACTTCAATCAATACATTTGACTTGTTAGACTTTTCTTGTCATAGAGGTTCTTAATTTTATCCCAAAGCTGCCAAGCACTCTGTGCTTCCTCAACCACATTGTAATGCACTTAAGTGAGAGATAAGATGAGGGTGGACTTGCATAACTCATCAAGCTCATCCCATTCGTCATCAGTCATAGTTTCAGGTGCTCGCCATGCATCCTTAGTGGCTTATCTGCGATTTCTACACCAATACCTGCCAAACTTGGCTCTTCCAATGGGCATAATTCGTACCATCAAGCTTAGTGATATTGAAGATAGCACTTTTAGTGGAAGAAGAACCCATAATGCAGTCCAAAATAGTGCAGAAAATTAAAAATTGGTTGTTATTTTCTATTGTAAGTAGCCAAAATACCACCAAAACCAATGCAAAATGACCATGAATTGATAGCTAATGATGCTGCCCACCAAGTACCATCAAAAGTACATAAAATTAGGATGATTTAGCATGAAAAATTCACATCAATCCATGCATAACTGCTTACTATAATAAATTACAGCCAGGTACAAGGAGAGCAAACTGTAGAGAAAATCAATGCATCAAGTCAATCACTAACTGTCAAAGCATAAGCAGCATCAAGCGGGCATAAATCAGCATATGACAATCATACGGACATCGAGCAAACACCCAAGCATGTCAAACAAATCTGTCAGTAAGCCAGCATACCCCCTGTGTAATAGGAAAAAGTGTACACAACACTAGCAAGACCTGACACAAAGAGATGTATACTCAAGGAGTGCAAAGCCCAAATTAACCGAAGTACATTTATGCAGACCACGACATATCAACCATGTAACATCCAAGTGAAGAAGATCCCAATCTCAGAAGACTCAAAGCTCAATAGCATAAACCACTTACTCAATGTATGTCAAACATCCAATGATGCTCCCACTGGCACAAAAGACATATGGATCAAGCCAAGAAGCTCAAGAAAGGCATATGAAAGCACCAATGATGAAAGATCCAAGACAAGACATCAATAAGACATCATGATCATATAGGCTTTGTAGCCTCCAATTAGAGCATCCATAGACATCAACTGTATCCCAAATACAACTCTAGCAAGCCAAGGAATATCCCAAGTAAGTTTTGGGAAGCCAGATACAAGCCAAGACAAGGCACTAGTAGCAATCAGCTCCAAACAATGTAACTAGCATGTAGTAGTGGCATAGGCCAAGCATGTCAAGACCGGTCACACATAGATAATATACATGCCATATGTACATCCAAGATGGAGCATCAAATGCATTCCAAATCCAAGCTCAAGCTCAAATGAAGATTTGGAATCAAATACAAGCTCGATATCATACCTCGAAGGTCAATACTTCATTGCATATCCCAAATACATAGCCCGAAACCAATAGGCATAACCAAACTGGAGGTAAAATAACATGTCAGCCAAGGTAGCATAAATTCCAACCAAAAACAAAGTGTCCACATCCAAATCAAGGCTCAATAGCTCTCAAATAGCATATCCGGGCATAAACCATGATGACCAAGCATCAATACATCCAACAAGACACACGAATGTCAACAAAGAGCATTATGCATAAGTCGTGCCTGATAAAACCTTGCTGCACCAAACAATGTACAGTAGTAAATCCATGCATAAATCGAGATATGGAAGCTCAAACCAAGTCCCAAAGCATCTCAAAACATTGGGCAAACATCCCCAAAGCATCTAGGCATCAAATATCAAGCCTCGAAAGCATCACATAAGCTAAGAGCATGGCATTTTCTTGATGTAAATCAACTCAGATCTGTTGCAAAAAATGATGTGATCAGAATTTGTAGATCTGACATCATCATTGCATTCAAAGCATACCAAAACCCCAAGTTAGACTCTTACATTGCCTAAATCGAGTTCCAGATGCCTGAGATATGAGAAAAAATGGGATTTGTTTGAGCCAGATTTTGAAACAGGCACAAAAAAATGTAAGCTATTACTGTGGGGCCTATTGGTTATGCTGAAGATAAGGGGGCAAATGGGGGCATAGAAGATGCCCAATGAAGCCAAGGAACACTTGCAAAGAGCCTATGAGGGTCGGGGAGAGGCGGGAGATGAAATCTTACCTCGGGGGGAAGAAGCCATGGCTGGAATTGAAGCTCCAAGCTCTAGGTCTTCAATCTAGGTTGAAGTGATGTGAGGCCAAGCTCCATGATCAAGCTTTCATCCAAAGCTTTAATACCAGTTGAAAGGTGAGAAGGATCGAAGCTTGCTTGGAAGTGAGCTATGGCGGAGAGCAAGATCAAGAAGAGAGAGACACACAAATGGGAATTCCAATAGTCACAATGTGTGACTGGGCCTTCCTTTATTCAAACTATCACTAAAAGAATAAAGAATAAAGTGATGGTGACGGGTGCCCACCACCTGTAGAGTATACAGTGGCGGGTACTGTCAATGTAGTAATACAGGGGCAGCTAGGTAGAGGCACCTTTACCCCCAACACTTTTACTTGGGAGATTAAGGAAAAATCCAAGTGTGTGTCAATTACAAGAAGGTAAACGCTACCATCAAGAGGGACAACTATTCGTTGCCGTACACTGAGCACATGCTTGAGAGAGTGGCAGGCAAGGAAGCCTACAGTTTTCTGGATGGCTTCTCAGGGTACAACCATGTGCAAGTGCATTCTGTGGACCTGCCTTTGCCACTGAGACTGCCTTTGCCACTGACTGGGGCATCTTTGCTTACATAGTCATGCCCTTCGAGTTGACTAATGCCCCTGCCACTTTCCAACGCCTCATGTGCACCATCTTTAAGGACATGCTTCGCAAGGAGTTAGAAGTCTTTGTCAACGACCTCTGTGTCCACTCGACCTAGATCGAACACTTAGACAAACTCTGAGCAGTCTTCAAGCAGTGTCGTTTATATCATCTCTCCTTGAACCCCTTAAAGTGCCAAATTTGGGTGAAGCATGGATGCATCCTAGGGCACATGGCATTGAAGAACGGCATTGCCACTAACTTCTCGAAGGTTAGGGTCATTGTTGACCTTCCACCCCCGAGCAACTACAAGGGAGTTCAATGCTTCCTAGGCCATACTGGGTACTATCGGCGGTTTGTACTCAATTATGCATTGATCGCTAGACCATTGTACAAGCTGCTTATTGTCTTCGAATGGACTGAAGCATGCCAACGGGCATACGAAGAGTTGAAGAAGGCTCTAATCACAGTAACAATTCTACGAGCCCCAGATTGGACCATCACCTTCCACGTGCATATCAATGCTTCTAAGTTTGTCATGGGGGCAGTGTTGTGCCAGCCTGGCAAACACAATTTAGACTATCCAGTGAGCTTTGCTAGCAGACAACTCACTGACACTAAAATGAATTACTCGACGACGGAAAGAGAGGGATTAGCCATGGTATTTGCAATGAAGAAATTCTGGCATTACCTTTTGTCCACTCCCTTCACCTTCTTTGTGAACCATCAAGCCTTGCTCTATCTAGTAAAAAAACCTTGTGGTATAGGACGTAGCTCAATGGCTCCTTCTGCTTTTAGAGTTTAACTTCTCCGTAGTGGTACAGAAGGGAAAACAGCATTACATGGCTAATCACATGTCGTGCATTCCCACCGGAGAAGCCACTGGACAAGGTGTTATTTATTAACTGCCTGATGCCCTGCCTGACGCCCATCTGTTTAACCTTTCTAGCGAGAGAGATCTATTTACACTACAAGGATTTGGGCCATTAGCGATGCCGATTAGCGACGGCGGATAGCGGCGTCGCTATTGGCGTCGCTATTTGCATCACATTTGCGACGCAAATAGCGACGCAAATAGCGACGCCAATAGCGACGGGCCGCAGGGAAAAAACGCGGCCGAAACCCGAGCGCAGTTTTCATTTCTTTTGCTTTGAGTTTTGAGAGCGAGAGAGAGGGAGAGAGCGACCATTGTGAGAGAAGAAGAGGAAGAAGACTTGCCGTCGCCGCCGCCGCCGCCGCCGTTGTTCGCGAAGGAGAGGAGGAGCCTTCATCGCAAAGAGAAGCCGCCCCACACTCGCCATATCTCATTAGTGAGTCTCCCTCTCTCTTTCTTTTGCTTGTTCAAGGTTTAAATCACTCTCTTTTGCTTGTTTAGGAGAGGAAATGAAAGAGAAAGAGAGGGAGAGGGAGAGAGAGGGAGAGAAAGAGAGGGAGAGGGAGAGGGAGAGAAAGAGAAAGAGAGGGAGAGTGCATTCTCTCTCTCCCTCTCCCTTTTGCTTGTTTAATGTTTAAATCACTTTCTTTTTTGCTTGTTTAGGAGAGGAAATGAGAGAGTAAGAGAGAAAGAGAGGGAGAGGGAGAGGGAGAGGGAGAGGGAGAGGGAGAGGGAGAGGGAGAGGGAGAGGGAGAGGGAGGGGGAGGAAATGAGAGAGGGAGAGAAAGAGAAAGAGAGGGAGAGGGAGGGAGAGTGCGTTCTCTCTCTCCCTCTCCCTTTTGCTTGTTTAATGTTTAAATCACTTTCTTTTTTGCTTGTTTAGGAGAGGAAATGAGAGAGAAAGAGAGGGAGAGAAAGAGAGGGAGAGGGAGAGGGAGGGGAAGGAAATGAGAGAGGGAGAGAAAGAAAAAGAGAGGGAGAGTACATTGTCTCTCTCCCTCTCCCTTTTCTTTGTTTAATGTTTAAATCACTTTATTTTTTGCTTGTTTAGGAAATGAGAGAGAAAGAGAGATAGAGAGGGAGAGAAAGAGAAAGAGAGGGAGAGGGAGAGGGAGGGGAAGGAAATGAGAGAGGGAGAGAAAGAGAAAGAGAAAGAGAGGGAGAGGGAGAGGGAGAGAAAGAGAAAGAGAAAGAGAGGGAGAGTGCATTCTCTCTCTCCCTCTCCCTCTCTCTCCCTCTCCCTCTCTCCCTCTCCCTCTCTCCCTCTCTTTCTCTCTTTCTTTCTTTCTCTCTCATTTCCTCTCCTAAACAAGCAAAAAAGAGAGGGAGAGAAAGAGAGGGAGAGGGAGGGGAAGGAAATTTAAGATAATAGACTTATCGATAATGGTATGCAATGTGCTTTGCCATGGGCCACGTACATTGGTGACTCTTTAAGATGGCTTAAAAATGGTCAATTCCTTCATAATGTCCAAGTAGGGGATCTAATTGTGATATGCATAATTCATTGTTTTTGTATTAACTTTATAGGCATAACAAATTAGAAATCATGCCAACTAGTCAACGGAAGGACTAAAAGAAAATGATACCCTAGCTAATGGTCATTACAGTACTTCATCAAAATGAACCCAAAAGTATTGTTATAGAAGAAGAAACCCTTAAATTGAGTATAGGATATTTTCTCTCAGGTCTTATGACTATGAGTAGAATTGATTGAAATAAATTTTATTACTATAGTTATTAAATTTTATAGATGGCGCGCATTAATTTTAATACGCGATCCTAGGACAAAAAAACCACATTTCTAAGTGCTTTTTGTTGAGACTGCTTTATTATTAGACTAAGAGATCCTCAATGATGCTCAAAATGGATTACTTATACTCAAAGCCGAGATATAACAAATAATTATCTATCGGGACAAACAAATCCTTGAGCATGATACAAGGCCGAGATATAACATCGGAAAATCTCTCAACTACTATATACAATGCAAGATTTATGGTCAACTTGCAACTTGACGTACATCTCCATAAAGCTATCCATTTAAGCCTCGTTTGCTGTAATGTAGATAAGATGGAAAATGAAGAAGGTCTTATTGTTCAAGACCACGAGACGTATCTTAATCAGCGTGTCCCATGTCCTTGCTCTCAATGCAAGTTGGCAATTAGACGAAAACGCCGATTGTCTATAGAACACGTACGACGATTTGGCGAGTTTTAATCTGAGATCATTGATCAGGCGATTGCGGATTTTCAGCAAACGATAATTTGAAGTTAATATTAATCATGCATTGTACTCTCAAGCTAATTGAAAACCATACACAATAAGATTGGGTCTTGTTGGCAAACTTTCTATCCAGGGGGTGATGTCTTAACCCAAGGGGGAGTGCACCCTTTGCGGACAATTAGAAGAGTTTGTGGACGTGCGATGGATGGATTGCAGGATCCAATCGACCACTCGAAAGGCCCATCTATACCGTCAATGCCAAAGGAGACAGACAACCTTCCCGACCTACCTACAATCTTGGAGCCTGAGATGGAGGCAATGATCGATGCATTGATTCCCATGGATGTTGAGACATCTGACCCGCTTAGAGAGGAAGCATCCATACCATTATATGATGGGTGCCGAGTATCTCGATTGAAGACATTGCTTGCACTCTTAAATGTGCAAGCAAAATACGGTTGGAGCGATACGAGTGTGACTGAGTTATTCAGGTACCTTGCACATAGGCTTCATTGATTTTTTTTAAAAACAATATTATTGCAAACATTTGTGTTTTTTCAAGGTGTTTTATGATTTTTTTCAGGTTCTTGAAATATCATATATTACCACCTGCAAATACCATGCCTGAGTCTCGTGATGATGCACGACATGTTTTATGGAAGCTTGGCATGGACTACAATAACATCCATGCATGTATCAACGACTGCATATTGTTTTGAGATGAGTACGAGACTATGGAGACATGTCCAAACTGTGGTGCTCACAGGTATCGACAGGACTTGCAAGGGAAAACCATCCCTCAAAAAGTTCTCAGACACTTTCCGCTCATCCCCCGCATAAACCACATGTTTCGCACGTCTGCCATGGCAAGCTTGACAACGTGGCATGTGTAGAATAGGTCCACGGATGGAGTTCAACGAATATCAGCGGATTCGCGCGCATGGAGCCACATTGACTCTACCTTCCCAGGCTTTGTGCGAGAGCCAAGGAATCTTCGGCTCGGTCTCGCCATGGATGGTGTGAACCCATTCGGTCTGTACTCAACTTCTTACAGTGTGTGGCCTATAGTGCTTGTCAACTACAACATTAATGCTTTCTCATTTGTGGCAATTTGTCCTACCGATCGTGATCGCAGGATGCCTTACTCCAGAAATTCACGGGGCCATTTACAAGTTGTCGACTTTGGTGCAATGGATCTCACAGAAAGAGATTAAGACGTCCTCTATTGAATCCTCAAGGCAGGGAGCAGTTGAGATGGTCTACCTCTTTGAGAAATATCTGCCTACTAGCATGCTCACGATACAAGTTCACCTTTTTGTGCATCTTGTGGACGAAGTGGAGATTGCTGGACCTGTCCATACGTGATGGATGTTCTTCCTGGAGTGCTTCATGAAAACCCTAAAAGGCTTTGTGCGACAACGAGCTCGTCCAGAAGGTAGCATGGCGGAAGGTTGGTTGGTGTCAGAGGCGTTAGTGCATATCTCACAATGGCTACCAACGGTGGAACCAGACAATGAAATGCTATGGACGCTGAAGGACGATGATAGGCTGACTGGAGATGTGGTGGTTGGAAATGGGGTAGAAAAAAGAATGAATGTCTCAACGGAAGAGAAGGTGAATCGCTTTTGTATGTTGCACCATGCCTCCATGGAGACGTGGCTTGCCAAGTACCAGATTGCAAGGCAAGATCGTAAGGAAGCGCGAGCTGAATTCCGACGCAGTACGCGTCACCGACCAATTCAATATCCTGAAGGCATGGAGGAGATGCCACGGTTTATGTCAACACAATGGTTGCATGGAGCCTTGACCGCAGCATCCAGCGAAGGGACAGAGGTCTCAATGGAGGAGTGGGAGTTCTCGAGGGGATGTAGTCCAAAGGTAATGAGGGGTTTAGAATGTGTCGTATCTAAATTTGCTTGCTACATCTAATTTGAGTGTTTCAATGTACAATGCAAAATATATAGTGCAGCGTGGTCGCGCGGACGGCATTTCCGAGTGAAGCGTATTGACAAAATGCGCTCCACAATGGATTGTGGTGTCATGGCAAGGTTTGAGCAAGAGAGCTGGCGATGAGCAACGGATCCGAACATGGTTGTGGATGAGATGGAGTATTTTGGAAACTTGCAAAGTATTATTATGGTAGATTACCGTAGCTTCTCCATGATACTATTCGATGTGCAGTGGTTCAAAGTGGTACTTGGAGGAGCTGGACCAACAGTTCGACGAGGTCCATCTGGATTTCTTGAAATAGATTCCAAAAAAAAAAGGATGGATTTGCGTGACACCTTTGTGTTGCCGGCCCATTGTGAACAAGTACAAATAGTCATTTGCTTGCTAATTGTAATACGACATGGTTTATGTCACAATGGTTTGAACTCGCTTTGTAAGTGTTTGTGAACAGGTAATCTTCTATCCAAATCCTCGACAACCTTGATGTTGGTATGTTATACCTTCAACTCCTCGAGGTGCGAGAGTATATGATCAAAGCGATGTTCTAGGCATAGATGAAGAAAATATGCAAATAGAGGGGTCGATATTACAAGGGGTGGAGGCCACCGCAAGCTTGGAGCCCGCATCGGCTAACAATGATGGAAATACAGAAGTCGTAGAATTTTTTGAGAACGAGGCAGACTCGTTCTTTTGTGGTGACATATCTATCGACCTTCCAGTGTATGCAGAGTTGTGTCAGGAGATTAACATGGGACCATAGAATACTTCATTCTTGGAGAATTGTATTACTCAATTCGTTGTTTAGATATTCCATAAAGGTAGATAAGATATGCATTTTAAGAGGGATTTTTCAAAAATGATTTATATTACTTTGCTTTGTATAGTTTAAATTGATTATTCTAACATCATTTTTTATCTATGCAGGTGACATTTTCAGGATGAGTCGAGGGATGAGTGATGATGAGTTTCAGGACATGATGGCACGCATGTCTCCAGATCATCTCGCGAGATTCAGAGAGATGGCAGACCAGGAGTTGTCTCATTCTTCGTCAGGGCACTCTGCTAGAACTGCTTCAGCGCGATCAGATGCTTCAGCTTCGAGCAGACGATCTCGACGCTCACGACTTGGGCCAGAGGGAGGGACTGCAGGAGGATCAGGGGGGTGCTGCTGTGGAGACACGGACGTGGTGTCTCCGTCTCGTCGTTCAGCTAGAGCTACGTCACCTCCAGGATTTGTCACACCTATGGGGACGTCTACTCCAGTTACTTCGGCTTTTGCGCAGCCGTCGGCAGGTGGCACGCCTTTTGGTGGCACTCCTTTTGGTGGCACCCCTTTGAGTGGCACTGCGGGAGAGGGTACCCCCGTCGGTACACCGGATGTACAGGGGTCTCCTGGATATGCCCAGGAGCGTGGACGGAGATGGGAGAGGGCCCATCTTAAGCAGACTCCTAGCGGTTATGGATACCTAGTGGATAGTAGGTCAGGAGCCATCATCATCAATGATGAGGGGAGGAGGGTGATGGATCGCATGAGGGAGTTGTGCCAACAAGTTTTTCGGCACAAAGTCCTGGATCATTGGAGGAACATACCGGAGGGGAGCAAGGACTACATAGTAGCATCCTTGCACGAGGAGTTTCTGGTGCCAGCCGCAGTAGATAGATTCTCTACGGGCTGGATGATGGATTGCATGCGTGCATACATGTCACATAGATGATCCAACGCACGCAAGGCAATCAAGAGTGGGGCTCCAAAGCCCAAGTGGTTAGATGCAAACGACTGGCGCCGACTGAGGGAGGAGGCTACAGATTCGCCAGGATGTTGGAGTTAGTAAAGCGGGAGGCGGCGAGGGCACAAATCGAGGCCGGAGCGGTGCATCATCTTGGGAGTGGTGGCCACAGGACATATTCGGAGGACTTTGTAAGTTTCTCTTTTGTTTTGCTTATTTGTTTTTTTGAAATATTCTTTGTACTGACAATCATGTTTCTAATAGTTAGCAATTTGTTTTCTTTGCAGCACTTCTTTACAAATTGCGATCCGCAAGGCCTTGAGACTCGATATGCAGAGAGGCACGGTCTCAGGGCATTGATCGACCGATTGTATAGACGCGGCGGCCCTGTAAGTCACTCATCTTTCTTGTCCGTAGTTACCATGAGATATTTGAATGCATTATTGTATGGTGGATTGATATATTGTTTCTTTTTCTGCAGAATCTGTTTGATGCTCCTTTGCGGCGGGACGAGCTTTTGGGGGACGAGGATTTGTAGCTCGCCCTTGGATCCTTAGAGCTCACACACCTTTAGTTTTTAGTCGCCTGATCTATGTAGACATTTTCTATGTATTAGTGATATCGTTTCATGATTGTACCAATCGCATTTCATGCGATCATGTATTTATTTCATGTATTAGTTTTATGATTTCAGTATACATTCTTTTTGTTTGCAAGCGCTTTGTATGCAGCAGCCACAATTTTTTTTTCTATGTTACCATCGCTATTTGCATCACAAATTTACTTCTTGCGTCGCTATTGGCGTCGCTATGAGCATTGCAAATTCTCTGTAACCGTTGCTATATGCGTCGCTATATGCATTGCAAATGCAACACAGATAGCGATGCAAATAGCGACGCATATAGCGACGATTCTATGGCGTCGTCAATAACGACGCTTTTTGCGACGACGGGGGAAATTTTGTTTTTTGTATTTTTGTCGCTTTAAACGTCGATATAAGGTCTATATCTTGTAGTATTAAGGCTGATCTAATGCCGTATTGGGCAGATGACATAGTCCAAGTGCTTGAGCACGGGCTACCTGACCGACCAATAGAAAAAGCCCGACTTAGGTGATTAATCCTTAAGATCCAGCCCTATCAGCTGATTGTAGGCCAACTCTGTAGGTTAGGGCAAGACGGATTGTTGCGTAGATGCGTGGGTGAATATGAGATGCACGATGTGCTCTCAGAAGCGATGGCGGCATTGCCGGAGGGCACTTTAGTGGAGACACGACAGCACAAAAAGTGTTACAGTCTCAACTGTGGTGACCCACGCTTTTCCGCAACGTAGCACGATTCGTTAATCACTGTGACGAGTGCCAGCGGGACGAAGGTCCCAATTCGCAACGATCAAATGGAATTAACCCCAGTTATTGCTCGGCAACCCTTCGAAAAATGGGAAATTGATTTCATTGGACCCATCAGTCCTGCGGCACAGTATTCGCAGGCCAAGTACATCATTGTGGCCACATATTACCTCACTAAACGGACAGAAGTGCGAGCGATACGAAAAAACGATGCTAGAACGACAGCTAAGTTCTTATGGAAGCAAGTGATTTCACGATTTGGGTACCCCATTGAACTGGCCAGTGACCAAGGCACACACTTCATCAATGAAGTGATCACGCATCTCCTGTCCACTTTCCTCATCTTCCATCGCAAATCCTCGCTATACTACCCTCAGGCAAATAGCCAGGCCAAATCAATGAATAAGATTCTTGTCAATGTCCTAACCAAGGTTGTCTCTGCTTCACGCAGCGACTGGGACAACAAGTTGATGACAGCTCTGTGGGCTTACCAAACTGCTTATAAAATGGTTGTCGGTCAAACCCCCTTTAGACTGACATATGGAGCAAAAGCAATTCTACCATTAGAGTTCTTTGTTCCTAGCCTGAGAATAGCGCTTCAAGAGCGATGGGAAGGGAAGGAGGCATGGAGACAACGACTAGTTGAGCTCTAACGCCTCTCAGAGACTCGTCTTCTTGCCACCCATGCACTGGTCTGTGAGAAATCCCGACACAAGAGCTGGTTTGACCAGCACGTCAAGCAGCGCGAGTTCGAGCAGGGTGACCTAGTGCTCCTCTATTCAGTTAAGGGACATAAGAAAAAAATGAAGTTTAGAGGTCTTGGACCCTTCAAAGTTCGTGCGATCAGCCAAACTGGCAATGTCCAACTTGAGACCCTAAACGATGAAGGGATAGGCTTCTTCAATGGCAGTCGCATCAAGAAGTAGTACCCCCTTACGCATCCTTTGCATGAGCCACCGATGATAGAACTGGTTTTCAAAGTACGAGTAGCCACAATCACTGAAATCGACGACGAGGATGAGGAGGCCGTAGAACCCGCATACCTCCATATCACGGTCACGGCAAAACAAACATGTGCTTTCAATGCCTTGATCGACGAGGAAGCAGACTTTAATGTCTTAACCCACAATCATTGGGCTCAACTTGGTAAACCACAACTTCAACCCACCATTGCCAAATTAAGCCCATATGGGGCCCATTCCTACGCACTACTCGGCAAGTGCAAGGCAGCCATTTCTATCGAGTCTGAGACTATTGCAATGTTTTTTTACGTGTTGCCAAATGCTAAAAAAGCAGACACAGAGTCACTGCTGGGGCGCACCTTCAAAAAGCAGACCCACTGCAATGTTGACTACGCATCGCAGCGCATCCACCTCGCAATAGACAACGCTCGCATTGTTATAACTTTTAGCAAGGGCTATGCAGCCTCATCATAGGCCACCAAGCCACCGATAGAAACACCTGTAGGCAAGTCTAAGGAGGGGGGTAGTGAGCGGCCGCCACTCCCCAAGCTTCATAGACCGCAACCCATAGCAGCCAAAGCTAAGGCCCCACAGCCTCGCCTTCAATGGATGCCTAAACAACCACAACAGCCTCCTAGGAGTCGATGCTCCTACCCTCATAATACCAGAAACTCTAAATCTAGGAGGCCCAAATGCAATTACAGGAATAGA
Source organism: Lygodium microphyllum (assembly GCF_053477565.2). Classification (NCBI taxonomy): domain Eukaryota; kingdom Viridiplantae; phylum Streptophyta; class Polypodiopsida; order Schizaeales; family Lygodiaceae; genus Lygodium; species Lygodium microphyllum. The sequence continues at coordinate 136,214,057 of NC_141144.1, forward strand.
CGTGTAATCAATCAGAGATGGGTCCCCAAGGCCCTCTTGCACGCACAAGGCTACTATGAGGGTAATGCTTGGCTATGGATCAAGCAACCTCTCGCCGTCGGGGCTGGTCCAAAGCTCCTTGCAGCGGTACAAAACAATCCCCCTTGGAGCAAGGTTCTGTGTCTAGCCGTGGGGGAGGCATAACGCGATTGTTTCTCTTATTATCCTGATTATATATTTGCAATCAGATCTAAGTGTTACAAGCACAATCAATCTTTCATGTGCAACCATTAATTCATGCACAAATAAAAAAGAAATAGCAGCAAGTGTTTTTAGCATAGGAAGCAGCCCCACTCAAATCTAGGGTTTCTCTTTTAAGATCCCACCTTATTCTTAGGGTTTCGCTTCCTACTTGCAACTCCATTTCGGGATCCTCAAGTTATTTTGCGAATCTGAAGTCTATTTTATCCTAATGAAAAATTTGGTATTTCCACCCTAAAAGATAATATGAGCATTTATACCTATGGCAGGCAATCCATGCGATGCCCTATCCTAACCCACATTTAGCAAGTTTTCGAATGCTTTTCCAAGTCTGTTTAAACTTTAGAATTTGTGTTGACAAATTCTTATCAATGTCTAATAAGTCCTAGAGACTTTTGATATTTATTTAATTTTGTGATACTAATAGTTTCAAGGATGTCGAGTATTTCATAGTTGTTTTTGCTTCAATATTGTTGATATTTTAGGTTGTGTTTTCTTGCTAATTCATATGTGGGTCAACTCATGATATTGATGTTCTCACTAATATGATCATTAATATTAACATTGCATGTGTTTTCAGTAAGAAAATATAATTTTTTAATTCTACTCATTTTCTATGGTTTAATTGACAATGTCTGACCATTTGGCAAACTTTCAACATTATCTAGAAAGATCAATTATTTCAACTTTCAGACATCGAATTATATTATTTTGCACTTGATTTATGCACATCTAGTATATATTTTTCTATACACTTTTATGTTGATTTAATGAATTGATTATTTCATGATATTATCCAAATTATTTTTTATAAATTATTATAAAACTCATATGTGTTTGTTTATCATTAGCAAAATGAAATATGGATAGTCACTTTCAAAAAACAATTATAAAATATTCCATTTCCTAAATCCGTCTATCCTTTTTCTATTATTATAATCACATGCATCATTAATGAAATAACAATAAATATCACCAAATAAACCATAATTACGATATTTTCTTAATAATAGACATATAATCCTTTTCCAAGTGAAAGATTTTTTTCATTGAATAGTGAATTATTATATTACTTAGGTTTTTTTCTCCTAAGTGGCAATTCATATGCATTTTCTTTAGAATGCGTGTATAATCATTTAAAGCCAAATATAGCGACAAGCTTATAAAACATTATTTTTTTCAAAACCGATAAGATATTACATGTGTCAAGTTTGCTTTAACGGGCATTTCGGCAATTCCTACTGTGTCATTTTCTCCATCGGCTGCATTCTTTGCTTCCCTTACTTCAAATGGGCTTTTTGAAATTTTTTGACCTCGTGGAGCTATGGATGTTAGAAGAAATCAACAAGGTAGTTCAAGGAGAGTTGATGGTCGTAAAAAATTTTTTGCTAGTGTTTTTCTTAACGGTATGGTCATATGAGATGAAGGCGTAACAGGGGGTAGAGAAAATAAAAAAGAGATAGAAAGGGGGTATTTTTCTCTTTCAAGCTCAAAGCTTTAATGGATAAGAGAAGTAGATAAAATTTTCCATCATAGCTTTATGAAAAACGCTTTTTGATCGCCTACCTATTGGATGGTGGCATGAGATGATTATTTTATGCTTTCTCTCCCTCTAGGCATGTCAAAAACGTCATGAATTTTAGCATATTCTTTCAAAAACATATTTTTTTCTTCAAAACAACTTCATCTCATGGTTTTTGACCAAGTTACCTCATGACTTATATAGTTTATAAAGTCATGTCATACTCTTTGTCACTTAACTTACTCAGTGTCATGCTCATTCTTGCGCATTCTTCATATTGATTAGGATTTTGCACTTTTTCCCTTGAGGTTACGAAATCAATGTGATATTTGACATATTACATGAAATTAGAAATGCTAAATCAAATATAATGCATAAAAATTTATGATCAAGCCATTGTAATATTATTTATGAGGCATCTTTAGTTTTTGTTGGCTAGGAATATTGAGACTTATTCTCATGTCGAATTATGGAATTGATTTAATGTGAGACTCCATATCAAGAAAATTACGTGCATTCACTTATGTGGTAGCTCGATGAGTAATTTTTAAAATGCCTCAAGCCCAAATTTGTTTCTTGATATGAAGCGCTGTGGCGGGAATACTACATGAGAGGAGAGAGGTGAAAAATAAGTTTCCATGTTTGCTTGCATAGGATGAACGATTAGGTGCTTTTGTCCCCCTTAAATATGCACATCCAACTTCTTTCAATAGTAGATGATGAAATAGGGCATAGAACATGAGGGGCTCTACAGTTTACCCAAAGGCCTTATGACAAGGAAGCATAGTTGATACTAGGAAGACATATTGGAGTGCTTTATGTAGTGCCCCTAGGTATGTGTATGATTCAACCCATTGCAGGGAGTCTATTCTATATAGTACATCGATTAGGAAGTATGTTTACAAGATCTAGTAATCCAAGTGCATCATGAAAATATTCAATCTTACATTGTCATAAACTTAGCCTCTAAGGCTAAATCATTTTTACTAAAAGAATTTTTATATAAAGGTAGACTAGACTTGAATGAGAAATAAGATTTTGACTATCATTTATGAAAGTGAAGATTTGTTGTTGAAAATACATTTGGTATCATTAAAATTTTATGGAAAAATATTAGGAAAATCAATGCATATTCCTCTTTGGCACTTCACATTGCAATTACATGTTTGTATGATACAACTTTGTAGTGAATTGTGGATAGATGAAAGAAATGGATTGTGGGCATCCATATCTAAATGATCGGGATGTGGTGCAATGAGGTCATAGATTGTGAATGGATGTCGAAACTTGTTTTCAAGGAGCTTATGTTTAGATATTTTACCATTAGATCCTTTGGTATTGTAGTAAGCAATTAGGTCTTGGAGGAAAGTGAAGAAGAAGAGAAAGAGGAAGAAAGTGGTGATAGCAAAGCAGATGAAGAGGATATCTGAGCTTCAAAGGCCCCTTGAATACATGAACACCCATCTTTGAGCGTACATGTATTTCTTGAGGGATTTTAATAGGATTGGGTCCCTCTTGACCTCATGACATACATCAATGAAGATGAAGCCTTTGCAAAGGAACCCTCTAGGTTTAACTCTTATCTTCTATAGGAAACTTACCATGTGAGAAGATAGGGTACTTAGGATTGACACATTCAGTCACCAATTCCTCTCATGGATAGTCATATTTGTCCTCCTACTAAATGAGAAAGACTCAGGACATACATATGGACCAACTCCACTACTATCATAGCACACAAGATGCAAATGGGTCAAGTGACTCAATAGATTAACCAAAAAGGCCAAACCCTTGCCTAGGTGAGCCTTTACCTTTTCTAGCCTTCTTCTAACTACAATATTCTATATGCCCTTTTTCCATGCCAATGGCCATAACAATTGTTGCACCTGTCTACTCATCAATGTGATGTTAGCTACCTTAGTTTAAACACTGCTAACTACCACCACCCTGAACAATGGCACATACGATGGACTCAAACTCATAGAGTTATTCACTAATGTCACCTTCATCGTCAATATGGTAGATGCATTGTCTTACTAGATTTTGTCCTGGGCCAAAAATGGGGCAACGTGTGCCAAATTTGGAGGAGGGAGAGGAGGAAGTAAGAGGTGGGGCGGTTTGTAGTTTGGTGGAGGCCAAAGGTGGGGTGCTAGGAGATTAGGTGGTTGGGGTCATAGATATCAAAGGAAGAGGGTTATACTATAGGTGTTGGTGTTGTAGCCAAAAATCCATAGGAGCACAAAGGGGACTACTATGCCAGTTTTGCTCTGAGCCAGATTTTCTATTGGAGTTGGTCATACTCAAATGTGATTTTGGCAAGGCAGGATTGCATGCCATCCCTCTCTTGCCTGTGAATGGATTCGATGCTCAAAAGTGCATGGATGCAATGCTAACATTTGAGGGACATGGCTTTAGATTTGATAAGGTGGGCCAAGTGCTGGTTAATATTTTCCAACTACATGATGTGTTAGTTGCGGTCTTCAGAGGGTGGATCATCCAAGTAAAAATCTCTACCTCCTTGATTCTTACTTAGATAATTAGGATTTGGGGATTCTTCTCCTTGATCCAAATGCAATTGTTTCTTAGCTTTAGAGGCAGGTACTCCAACACTGTTTTAATGGGGGATATGGGTCTGCTAAATCCTAAGTGGGATAGAAAATGCTAGCCTTCTTCATTTCTCAGACCACTTTAACCCATTGTTCCTCTAGAATGTGCATCCACCAAAGAAGGTCAAATTCTTCCTTCTAGTCTTGGAAGTTAGGTCTTAGCATTACATGCTGTAAGACTTGAAAATACTTCTCTACCTCTATGTTTTGTTACTCGAGTGCTTGATAGTGCTCCACCATCATCTACCACTTCAAATTTACAAAACTAGTGCTGGTGGAGAAGTCAAAAAAGTCAATAGCCAGAGCCTTTTGGGTTGCCTCCTCATTACTCATGGTGGTGTCGTGACCTCTTCCATGGCAAGATCCTTCCCTTTCCCTAAAGGTGGGGGCATGGGGTGCTTGACTATTGTCCCTTGATCCCTAAGATTTGGAGAGTAGGTGGACTAGTTTGGGGTAGAGCCACAAATTAAAACTTGGCAACAAGGTTGAAGGCAAACTGTGAGTGAGATGAGGTGGAATTGGCAAGGATGCTCTTGCCTTGCTATTGGTGGACATGCAAAGTGGTGATGGTGGGCTAAGGTTAGGTAGAAGGAGTGGATTTGGGATCCGTATCCAACTCATCTAGTTTGTTGGGTAGAGGTGCAAGCTTGTAGAGCAAGAGTCCTGTAAGAGAGGGGGACTTAATAACAGGGAAATACTAGCTACACTGACTGGTATATAAGGTGAGAGAGACTTAATTTTTCATCATCAGATAATTAATACAAGTTTTCTTTCTCCTTCACCTTCCTCTCCAAGCTTCCATGTCTTCTCTCTCTTTCTTCCTATCTTTCTCTCTCCATTTCTAGTATTTCTCTCTCGTCTTACCTGTCTCTCTCTCTCTTCTACTCTTCTTCTTCTTCTTCTTCTTCTCTGCAGTCTTCTCTCTCTTCTCTCTCTCTCCCAGTCCCTCTCCTTGACAATTGGTATCAGAGCCTAGTTTTTAGGTCCTTCCTTTCTCTCTCCTTCCTTTAGATTTAGTTCATTTTTCAGTCTCAGGAAACCCTACTGTGCACAGGTACAGCATTGAAGAACCCCAGCAGCCAAGAAGTACTATACAGATGGCAGCTTTCTTGGAAGACACACATGAGCTGTAAGGGGCAGTGATGGAGTACTACATGGGGATGGCAGCTTTTTTGAAGACCATAGCAAAAAGCTTTACTACGCCTGCTGTCTATAGCCCAAAAGCAGTATTGTGTTTTGAAAATCAACGTTTCCTGGCCATAGATCTCTTATCAGTGCTCTAGCTCTCTCATGAGCAAACCAGCAGAATCTGCACTTCGAGGTTGGGGCAAATTCTATATATGATTGCAAAGGGAAGCCTCTACAACTTCGGGAGCAACTGAATACTCCCCATCCGGATAGTGCAAGTGCATAGTTGGTGCAGGTAGTCCGTCTTGGCCATCCGTTCAAAGCGGTGCTGATAGGCAATTCTGGTGTCGGTAAGTCCAACCTCCTCTCACACTTCACGCGCAACGAGTTCAGCCTCGAGTCCAAATCCACCATTGGTGTGGAGTTCGCCACACAAAGCACAAGCATTTTGATTCTCATCTGCCAAAACAACTAGAACTTCACAGTGCTCCTTTGGATTTACAGTCGCATCCTCAGAAAGGAAAGAAGGCGCCCTATGGAAGAATTGCATGAGCTTCTGAAAGGTGTCGGCAAGTCCAACCTCCTCTTGCGCTTCACGCGCAATGAGTTCAACCTCGAGTCCAAGTCCACCATTGGTGTGGAGTTCGCCACACAAAGCACAAGTATTTTGATTCTCATATGCCAAAACACCTACAACTTCATCGTGCTCCTCTGGATTTATAGTCCCATCTTCAGAAAGGAAAGAAGGTACCCTCTGGCAGAATTGCATGAGCTTCTAAAAGCTGGTCTTTGTCATCCCCAAGTAGTGAGGTACCAGGAAGTCCTAAGATGCCTGCAGAGGAAAGAGCATTATCATCACGTGAGACAATATCACAACCGAATGGTGAATCACTGCTTAGAGATGGAAGGCCTGTGGTAGAGTTATCCTATGTTAGATATGATCAATGCCCCACCCTCATTAGGTGTTACCAATGATCCATGGTGCTCAAAGTTGTAAGGCCCCCATTATGAGGAGAAGCCAAATGTGAGCCTGGACATTGGTTGAGTCCTGACTTGTATATCAGATGAGGTCTATGTGATCAGATGGCAAAAAGGTAACTGTTGTGGGTCTAATCTTTGGGTTAGACGGAGCGGTTAAGCTGGTAGCAACTCGAGGTGCATTGCATTGAGTTGCAGTGTAAGGGAGTTAAAAGGGGCCCCTATTGTGGGGTTCGGGGGCCGCGGAAGCGGCCCCTAGCTGGGGGGTCCGAGGGGGGCCAGCGGCCCCCCTGGTGGGGGTCCGGGGGCAGCACCCCCAGCCCGATGGTAAAGGGAATATTCCCTGGCCGACTAGTGGAGGCTCATATGGTAGGTTGGTCAATAGGCCGACCTAACGACCTTCACGGGCTATAAAAGCTAAACCCCTTCGCATCCATCTCTCACTCATCTTTCACCCAGTCAGAGTTGTTGTTCCAGCTGGCCTTAAGCTCTTCACCTATCTTTTGTCTAGATCGCCATCTAAGCTTCACACAGTGGAAGCGCACGGGTGGACAGAGCCATCTTTGTATCAGTTGTTTGGAGTTAAAGAATTTACTGATTCTCTTTTTATCTGTTGTGTACTCTCTATCTCTTTCTCAGATTATGTTCGCTACGCCGTGTAATATTTTACATCCTAGTGCCAGCATCGAGGATAAGATGGAGATCTGGAATTCTCATAAATTGAAGAAGGCTTCCCAATTTTCTTATGGATCCCTCCGCAAAGGAGTGGGGACATTCCGAACTTCTCGTGTGCAGAGGCTTCTTAACAGGAGGGCAAAGGTGCAGAAATCCATTGAAATGGCAAAGGCTTCCAGCTTTGTCTCAAAACCAGTAAGAGGGTCTGAATACAAAGATTGTGTTTGAAAAGGCAGCTAGGAAAGTGAAAAAAAAGCACAGCCTACTGGAGTTTTGAGAAGGCTTCCAAATACTGGTCACACAAAGGCGGATGCAAGCTCACCAGAGGTGCTTTTCTCTGTTGTGAGCCAGACAGAAACAATTGAGTTTCCTGTGTCTTTTCCATCTGATCTTGGGTAACTTGGCCGAGCCCTTGCAACACCCAGGTTCGTCTCGCAACATCCATGTCGACTCGAAGGTGCTCAAGGCTCAAATTTGGGACACGGCTGGCCGGGAAAGGTATAGAGCAATTACAAGTGCATATTATCGCGGTGCAGTTGGTGCACTTTTAGTTTATGATATTACAAGGCATGTTACTTTTGAAAACGTTGAGAGGTGGATGGAAGAACTAAGGGATCACAGAGACTCAAACATAGTGGTTATGGTTGTTGGAAACAAGTCAGATCCTCGGCACCTGAGAGCTGTGTCCATAGATGATGGCTAGGCATTCTCAGAAAGAGAGAATTTATACTTCATGGAAACATCTGCTTTGGAGTCAACAAATGTAGAGAATGCTTTTACTCAAATACTTACAAAAATCTATAGGGTTGTGAGCAAGAAGGCTGTTGATGTTGGAGAGGATCCTGCTCCTAGTCCTAGGCAAGGTGAATCGGTTAGTGTTCATAGTAATGATGCCACGGCAACAAAGAAAGTTGGGTGCTGTTCAATGTAGGAAGTTTATCACCTGTATTATTGGCCATCATTTTTGTTTTCTGATTGGAGTGGGACATATGGCAAAGAAATTTTACACCTTACCTTGCGTATTGATAGTTTACAAAGGAGGATCAGTGCTTCTGTATCACACTTTACTGGCTTGGCCGAGAATATGTTTGAGTTTGAAATGCTTGGAGGATTGGTTTTAGCTTTTCCAGTTATTCATTCTGGAGCTTGCTACAGCATTGGAAAGATCTTTAACTTCATAGAAGCAATACAAAGACAGGCACCACTGCATGAGGTGCATTGCCAATAGCTGTGCCTAGTTTAAACTAAGGAGGGTACTTCATTGATCCAACAAGAGGATAAGGAGGGGCATCCACGTTTGCTACTGTTGATCCATGCTGAGTGAGGAATGAGCAAGCTCTCCAGTGTTAAACAAAGGTAGTTGGCATTCACTCGCACTATGGCTCAAGGTCTCATCCAACTGAGCTGACTGCAGGGTATCACAACACGCATCGAATTTGTAAAATGTGCTCCTCTCCGACATCATTAGGCCTTGAGTTCAGCGAGGACATGCAAATGGTTGCACAATCATTTGCATCAATCGCCCATTTCAAGAAATTTTGAAGTGAGTTGTTTTGGAGGGGAGGATGAAAGCGACACTAGAGATCTATGGATGTTGGAAACTGAAGGTAAAGGCAAGGTTTGGATGAGGGACCATAAGATCTGGTTCCAACACATTGATACAGGAGTTCTCCTTCACAGTCATGAAAGGGTCTACACACGGATAGCAGTAGGAAAAAAGGAGGTATGTGGTCTCAAAAAAAAGAGAACAACTGAGAATATTTGGCTTGCAGCCGAAGGAGTTTATCTGTCTGCAAACAAAAAGGCTACAGTATAAAAAGGCCAATATGATTAACTAAAGTGGCTGATCATGGGAGATATAGCTTGGATAGTAACAAGAGCAAATACATTGAATCTTTAGTGATTGTGTTGCTCAGGCAAAAGAATTTTGTGAGCTCATTTTCCTGGCAGGTTAATGTAGTAGAAATATTTGAAAACGACTTTAGCTACATGGAATCATAAAATAGAGTTATTTCTTGTTCATTTGGAGTCAGGCTTCACTCCTTAATGATGAAGCTCTATTGCAAGTAGCCAGCTAAATGAAAGAGAATGTAGGGAATTTCTATGTGGCTCCATTCTAAGTGTTGCTCTCTGAGCGCATAGCCAGACTTGCAGAACAGCTTGTTGAAGTTGCATGCCAACCTTCTAGGAGTGGACAAGAACTTCATGTAGCAATATCTACCCTTTATCAACTTGTTGATGGCCCTCAGGCTCATACACTGCTCTTGAATACTCATGGTCAAAAGCTTCAGCATAATATTCAAGGACTGCATGTAAGAAGAGGAGAGAAATTTCAGATCTAGCAATTATTGGATTGTCAAAGTAATTCAACAGAAAACTCACTGTTTGGAGAGAGTTGCATCCAATTTCAAATCTTTGAATGTAGGACTTGCAAAAGAATCTGCAAACTGATGATCTGAAATAGTTTTGCTTCTTGCAAGCCAAGGGATGATAAAGGCTGCTCCTCCTCCTCTACTTTCGGCAGTGGTTCATGTTCTTCAGATTCCTCAGTATTGTTTGAAGCATGCATAATATTGTTTGTGCTACCCCTAACCACCACTGGAGAGTCATGGTTCTGTGTAGAGGGCTCTAGTTTGTTCATTACTTGGAAAACTTGTAGAAGATCTCCAAAAGCCTCGAGGTTGAGCAAGGGAGATATAGAAGCTCCGCTGCAAGAGCGAGCATGGTCTCGGGCACGGGTTGACTGGCAAAGGCTGAACCATTGTTTGATTGCCATCTTCATCAAGCATCATAAGTACTCAGGATGTATTTACAGACATGAGAATACATATGTAGTCAATGGCAGTGAATGCAATGCTTGGGATATATGAGAGATGCCTATGCATGGGAAAATTGTGCTAAGAGATGCTTATGACATGCTTAGTTTTGGAATAAGGATACAAACAATGAAATTGGATGATTGGGCAATGCATTGTGCCATGTGGCATGACCCTTCAGTCTTACATTGACAAGATGATCCATTGCAACCCCTTTCTTAACCCTCACAGGGTGCTATAAGCAATTTGCTTGCAATTACAGAGATATACCTACTCCCAGGAATTGAGGTGCAGTTTTTGTAGAGTGCCCACAGGTCCTACTAAGGGCTTTGATTAGTTTTGGAACTCTATTTGGACCCCACAAGATACTTACAGGTCAAAACAGGTCTCCTACGGGTGTAGATAGGTTGCTGGACTGCATAGTACAGTAGTACTTTTCCTATTACAGAATTTTTTGCATAAAATCTGGGAGTGCATGTTTATGCTCAATTTCAAGAGGGAATCCTTGGCTCTGGTTTGAACAAAAAAGTAGGTCAATTCAAGCTTCCTACCTCAAGTTACGGGCAAAACAGTGATAGGTGGTCTAATGGGACTGCACCTAACCATGGCAGGGAATAAGGGAAAAACTAAGGAAAATGATGACCTTCAGCAAGAAATAAGGGATGCACGTGCCCCAAGGGCTGAAACTAACCCTGAGGTGGAAGATGAAGATTATTCTCATGGCATGGATAGCCTCAATGCACTCACTAACACCCTCAGTTTGCATGAGACAAGGCATGCTGAGATGCATAGAGAATTGATGGAAGGCATTAGTCCAATGAAGACTACTATGGACACCGTTGCTGTCCAGTTCACTAATTGGATGGAATTCCAAATGAAGGGAAAAGAGCAAGAAGAGGAGTCACATGTACATGCTGAAAGAACCACCTTCCCATCAGTTAATGCAAATTATCATGGGTATTATGCACCCGATGCTTATGCTTATGGCCAACATGTATATGCTGATGGTACACACTATGATCTGCATGCATTTTATGAATATGAACAACAACAACATGAAAATGAATATGAGCAGTATACAAGTACATCTGGACAGCATGTTAATGCTTATAAACATGATGTATCATGTCATAATGTAGAGTATCATTCCAGTGAACCTTGGCAGCAGAATGGCTATTATCGGCAACATGCTTATGCTTATGAGCATGCACCTTTTTAGCAACATAGTCATGATTATACATGTGAACCTTTCTTAATTGAGCAGCCCAGTTCTTATGGATGTGACAATAATGGTCATGCTTATCAGTACTCTTCTAGCTTTGATCAGTAGCAAGTTCATAACTACCATGGTACCCCATATCCCAATCAGTTCATACCTCATGATTACCCAAATGTAATGATGAGTTCTTTTCCAAGTGTTGATGATGAAGAAGAGAGCAATGAGCAAGCTGAACAACAAGACTGGGATAATGAGCAACAAGAAGATGAACAAGAAGACCAGGAAGATGTACAAGAAAGGAACAATGAAGAGCAAGATGTACAAGCTGATGCATCTTCGTTGATGAATCACATGAGGCACTCACTGATGTAGATGGTTATGCTGAAGGTTTTAGACTCTTGGAGAGACCTCATGATGATATTCTTGAGCATCAACTTATACTTAATCAAGGTTTACAACAACCATTGAACGCATTTGATAATGAGTACCTTGATCATGGTTATGATGACTGGCACATGTCCGATGATGATATAATACATGATTTGGGCATACATGAATATGAAGATGGCATTGTGCTTCCCTATGATCCGAGAGATTATGGATGTGATCATGGACTTGATTATGGGGATACTTCATTGTATCCATTTGATTTGGGGGGACTGGAGTATGTGGTTGATGGGCATTCTCTTCTCTTCAACAATCATTATGACGGAATACCTTTCAATCCAGGAGGTTAATGGATTGCTTGGGATTTCATTTAGACCAGCATCCATCTTTTTGGTAGACTCTTTTGGTTGAGATCTAGCTAACTATGGCCATGTTTTCTCCCAGACTGACTGCTGAGATCACTCTTTTTTAAAGTAGATTTTATTCTGTAGTAGGGACAGCAATGCACACCATACATGGGCTGAAAGTACGTATCAAGAGCTCCATTTTGATGTATAGCACACCCCATTCGGAGCCTCCCACATAAAGTTATGACAGATTCACTACAGTAGGGTCATGTAGTAAACAACTTGCTGTCCACTGTCTGCAGCCCACATTTACTCTAGATATTTGGGTCAAAACTCATGTTTATATCACCCCAATAAGGCCCATGTATCGTACATACCCCATGACCTATCATACACAATAATACCTCTTCATTCATTAGTATAACCTTGTAATAATGCAGCAGAGTAGTACTTTGATCAGCCCCTCCCAATTACCACACGTGCCCAAATTGTTTTTGAGGGCAAAAACCTTTGGGTGCGGATGAAATGTAAGAAAGGGGGACTTAATAACGGGGAAATACTAGCTACACTGACTGGTATATAAGGTGAGAGAGACTTAATTTTTCATCATCAAATAATTAATACAAGTCTTCTTTCTTCTTCACCTTGCTCTCCAAGCTTCCATGTCTTCTCTCTCTCTCTTCTTGTCTTTCTCTCTCCATTTCTAGTCTTTCTCTCTCCTCATATCTCTCTCTCTCTCTTCTGCTCTTCTTCTTATTCTTCTTATTCTTCTTCTTCTCTGCAATCTTATCTCTCTTCTTTCTCTCTCCCAGTCCCTCTCCTTGACAAGTCCATCATGGTGGCCTAGAGTTCTTACTTAAGCTTTTCCCAATGGTGAAGCTACTCCTTGTCATAATCCTGCTGGAGTTCCTCAATGGTCTCCAAGGTGAGTAGGGTCACACCATCCAAGTGCTCTGCTCCTACTGCATGCATGTGAAGAAAGAAATTTCATTCTCCTTGTCATAATCCTATTGGAGTTCCTCAATGGTCTCCAAGAAGGTGAGTGCGGTCACACCATCTAGGTGCTTTGCGCTTGCTACATGCACGTGAAGAAATATAGTTTCCTTCTCCATTTGTTACACTCTAGTGCAAATGCCATCTACAAAGGACAACTATGATTTTTGGCATACCTCCAATCTTTGCTAATGTTTGTGGAGGGTGGCATCCTTCTGCCAACAGTGTTATTTGGAGAGGGCAGTATTTTCTTGGTCAACTTGAGTGGTGAGCTCCTAATATTGGTATTGTTGTTGGGTCAAGAACCCATTAATGAAGTTGAGGGATCCATGTTCCCTTTCCTATCTAAAATCTAGAGGGATGAGAACAAGTTTCTGGGAAAGAGCTGTGGAAGATGGGGTGGCAACTTAAGAGGTGCCGTCTAGACTTATGAGTGTCATCAGAGCAGGGCACTTTTTTTTTTGGAGGGTTCCTCCTCCCACTAGAAATTTTTCCCTTGAGATTTGAGGAGGATGCATTTGGTAGAGAGGCTAGTGGTGGAGCTGGACTTCTTGGGGTAGTTGGGGGGGTTGGCTTTCTTGGGGTGGCTGACTATGCTCTATTATGTCGGCTTTGCAGTGTATTGATCTATGTGGTCCTCCTTTTTGAGGACTTAGTCTTCAAGGCTCTGCTCCATCGGGTCTTGATAAGGGTTAGGACTAGGCTCGTGCCAGGTTCCAGTGTCTCATGTTGAAATTGGGTGACATCTATTGCAGGCGGTATTTGCAAGGTGGGTGGTGGAAGCTAGCAGGCTAGGGCAATGAGAATAGGTGGGGAAAAGTGCAAAGTAAAATGTTGGTTACACATTACCTTCATTGTCTTTGTATTGGCCTAGGCATTTTTATTTGGCAAAAAAGTGATCACAAAATACATGGGTCCAAGCTTCCACAAGGAACTTGACGGTATCATGCTTGGATTTGTGGGGGCTAAGGAGACTAGTCAAATGGTATTATTTGTGAAGAATAAAACTAAAGATCTCTTCAATGTCCAAGGTGGAAAGTAGTGGAGGGTCAAGGTCATCAACCGAGGTAGGTAGGCACAACTTCTCCTAGACCTGCTTGGTTGACAAGGTTTACTTATAACCTTGGATGTAGATGGTGGAAAGCTGCTCCAAGATTGACTATGTGTCAAGATTAACTAGGGTAGTTCTCCATGGTAAGCTAATGAAGTGGTTGAGTTCCAAGGAGTCCATTCAAGATTTTAGTCTAGCAATAGTCTCTAGGCTAGGAGGGAAAAATTCCTCAATTGTGAGTTGGAAGGTAGCCATGGAAGCGAGGATAGAGAAGGTAGATACATAGAGAATGCAAAAGAAGTGAAAGAAGATTGACAAAGAAAAATGATGAGCCCAAGTGAAATATGATAAATAAGGGTGATGAGAGGAAGAAATTTCCTTAAAAGTCCATAGAGTTAATGCAAATGTGTTGTTGTGGCCAATGCATGCTCACCACATCAGTAGAATAGGCCATAAAAGGGCATGATGAAGATGAGCTTTCCAAGATACCATGCCACTATCAGGGGTATCATCAAATGAATAGGCTTCATAAGTGAATGGCATGTCACTTTGACTGGTGACTATTGAATCCAAGTCAATTTGAAGGTAGACAACCAATGGGGTGAAGTACCCAGAATTCGGTAGTGAAGACATGTGAATGTAGTAGGGGATCCCAAGTTGATGGAGGTTGGACACTGAAAGCTGTCAACATGATAATGGTGTAGCTAAAATCCATTGATAGAATTTGGTAATAACTTTCTTTATAAGTTAGTCAGGTAGAAAGAATTAGTACAGAATCATGGAACACTTGGAAGGGACCCCTATATCAGAATTTTAGCTTGCTCTAGAGTTTGTATCCAGCTCTTAAACACTAGGAAAAGTTGGGCCTTATGGAAGAGTTGTTTCTCAAAAAGCCTATTGACTTGATGCTTTTGCTAGGCTTGGACTTTGTATAAGATGTAAGCACTGTGGATCTAGTCTTCTTCCAACTGCTAGGCCAGGGCTTTCATCCAAAAGAGAATATATTTCTCTAGGATGAGCCATCCTTTTACCACAATCCATTAACTAAGTATTGCATATTGATGGCTTCTATATCAAATGCCAATTTGTAAGGTGTCATTCTAATAGTGGCCTTGAAGGAAGTGCAGTAAGCCCATAAATGCGACCAGAAGCTTGTCATCCCTATCTTTTTATTTTGATATACCAATTTAGTTAAAATATTACAATGTACTTTGTTTGTGGATCCTACTAAGCCATTAGCTTTTAGATAGTAGGGTGATGACTTCTTGTGCATAATGAGGAAAAATGAAGCCAGTTTCTTGATGACCTTATTAACAAAATGCATACCTTGATCACAAACTAATTTAATGGGAGTATCATACCAAGTAAGGATATCTTTCAATAAGCATTTGGCAAACAGATTTGGTAGTGTTGTTTGAGAGATCACATGCTTCCACCCATTTTATATAGTAGTCAATTGCTATCAAGATGCACTTGCTTTTAGTGTATGCGGCCACTAGAGAGATTAGACTAACAAGGTCGATAACCCATTTTTGAAAGGGATCCAAGGGTAGGATTGGATGAACTGGCAAGCGAACTTTGGCATCGAGTTGACCCAGCCTTTGGCAAGAATTGCATTCTTGGAACCACTTACACACATTTCCATGAATGGTTTGCCTCCACCATTTGGCCCTCTAGATTTTTCAGATGGTCACATCAATAGCAAAATGGTCCATCAAAACCCATTGGTGAGCTTCCTCCTGAACAACACACTACTCCATTAGTAAAACTCCTCTCTATAGCACCCAAGAAAAGGTGTGGTGATACAATTGGCCCATGATGGCCTCAAAACACTAGCTTTGGAGAGCTAGTCATTTTCACCTATCCTTCTCTACAGATGGTCACATAAGTAGTGAAATGGTCCATCGAAACCCATTGGTGAGCTTCCTCCTGAACAAGAGACTACTCCATTAGTAAAAATCCTCTCTATAGCACCCAAGAAAAGGTGTGGTGATACAGTTGGGCCATGATGGCCTCAAAACACTAGCTTTGGAGAGCTAGTCGTTTTCACCTATCCTTCTCTACAAATGGGCTGAAAGCACTCCGATCTCTAAGAAGGTCAACATTTCTTTAATACCACATCCATGGTGGATATTTAGGCGTTTTAGTAATTCATCTACTTCCACTACAAACAAGTGGGAATCCAAGAAATCATTCTTTGACATTTGGTTCTTCTCTAAAATCTAGGCAAGGAAGAAAGTCAACAATCACATGTTGAGTTTCAAATCAATGTATAACTTTATACTCAAATTCTTACAGCAACATAGTCCACCTTGCTAATCTTCCTATCACATTTTGCTACTTAACTAGATAAACCAAGGGTGAGTGATCCACATGGAAAATAAAAGCATGCTCTCGCAAATAATGCCAGAATTTCTATAACGAATAGATCATGTCTATGCATTCTCCTTCAATGATGGAGTAATTCATCTCGGCATTGGATAATCTTCAGCTTTCATAGAACACTGGGCAAAACCACCCATTGGAATCTTCCTATATGAGAACACTACCAATAGAAACATTAAAAGTATCAACAAAGACATGAAACAATTTTTTTAAATCTATGGGAATCACTATGGGGACTTAGGATAATAACAACCTAAGGCATCAAAATGCTAGGTCTACCTCCTCATTTCACCGGATTTTTTTTTTCCACATGTGCCAACTTATTCAAGGGAAGGGTAAATGCACCAACAGTCATAGGTGGTGCCCATGCCACTAGATTTTTACCAAGAATCAAAGAACTATAGATGGTGAATTCAGTATAGTAGCTTGCATGAAGGCTATTACCTTTGTAGTGTGGGTAGTAATGCCATCTTTGAAACTAATGTGCCCAAGAAAAATACCTCCTCAAACAACAAATACATATTTCAAAGGATTCAAACTCAAACTGTTGACCTCTCGACATCTTGTTATACAAAACCAAAGGTGTATCAGGTGGAGCATGACTATCCCAAACACACTTAAAGTCATCTAAAAAGACTCTCAAGAAATCAATCAAACAGGGGGAAAATATATCTTGCATGTCCCTTTGGAAAGAACCTAGGGCATTCTTTAGACCAAATCACATTATTATACATACATAAGCTCTGCATACTATAATGAAAGTTTTTTTGGATCGATCCTTTGAGGCAAGGCATACATGGTTGTAGTAGCCACTAAATCCTTCAAGGAAAAAAAACATCTTTTGTAACTAGCCACTTCATCTAGAATGCTATCTAGGTAGGGAATACGGAATGGATCTAGAATAGTGGTAGCATTGAGCTTTTTATAGTCAACACAACTCCTCAGCTTCTTTTCCTTCTTAGGGATAATGGCAATTAGTGAGATCTAGTCAACTTGATCTACTGGGTCTATGAAGTCAACTCACAATAGTCGGTCCAATTCTTCCTTGAATTGTTTGGCTATGTGTGGATTGATATGATATCTTTGCATCTAGACTGGCCAACTTCACTCAAGGGAATCTAGTGCTGATAGAATCATGGATATAATCCTTTTTTTTTAGTAATCTGAGGTGAACACATACTTGAATTCATTAAGTAAAGTGACTAGTTACTTTTGGAATCCTAACTGAAGGTGAGTACTCATTGGTCTCCTTGAAACCAAGAAACATTATAGCTAATTCATCCTCTTTTCCTATTGTGACTTTTAGCATATGAGCTTAAAACTCTTGCTCTTGCCTCAATACTTTGGTCATCCAAGCTTCTGGAGTGTCTTCATTTTCTATTGCAAATTCCAAGTTCTAGATTCTGGAGATCTTGCGAGTATGGCCCCTTCCTCTTTCTCTGAGCATTTATTTGGCAAACTCTACCGCTACATATACTATTCAATGATCTATAATACATTAATTAGACACCATGATTGTAGATTTTCATTGGCCTTTATAAAATTCTCTCCCTTATTATCAACTAATCATTCCACCATGCTAACTATTTGGCCTACAGTGTAGTGAGGGAGGGACAATATTTTACAAAAACATAATAACTTTGTGTTGATTGTGGTGAATAGTGAGTTTTTCTTTATCTCAATTGTGAGTGACTCTTGCTTGGTGGAGCTAAGGCCTTCCAAACAAGAGATTATAATATTCACCTGCATGGTCCATATTCCAAATAACTAAAGAAACCAATAAGGAAATTGTAGCAGTTTCCAAAAGCACAAAGCAAATATTGCCAAACAGTTTCACCATTTACTGATTTGCCATTCTTATTAGGAATGGGGCTAGTTCCCAATCTATTATTCTAAATTTCTTACAAGTTTCCAAGGTGATAATAATGACACCAGATCCACTATAGACCACTATTTTTGGGATAATTTGCCGATGCACTTAGTCACAAGGCATTCCTAAATTCCCTAATCTTGCAGAATCCATCAACGGCCAGATCTCTAGCTATAAAAGTATCTATGCCAAACAACCCTATACTTGAGTTAGCTAGAGAGGAAGCATGCCATGATTTGGCCTACCAATCAATGCTAAAGGAGATCTCTATCAAGGATCAGAATCTAAAGCTGCAAGCTAAGTATCAGGAATTTACCATTGATAATGGACTTGTCTACTACAGAACAAGGCTGTATACCAGCAAGCCAGTCACTTAAGCATAAGATATTGTGGGAGGCTCATGATTCTCCTTTCGCAGGACATCCTGGCTATGCTAAGACTCTTAATGCAGTTAGGAAGAGCTACCATTGGGAGAGGCTCAAAGGTGATGTTCTCAAATATGTCACTGAGTATTTATCTTGCCAACGTAACAAAGCCAAACATGTCATGATGCCAGGGAAACTGCAACCGCTTGACATTCCCCAAATGAAATGGGAATTCATCAGTATGGATTTTGTTGTAGGCTTACCCCAAGTCTAGGGAGGATACAACTCCATCATGGTTGTGGTTGACATGCTTACTAAGGTTGCACACCTTATTCCAGTAAAGACAAACTATAAAGCCTCCGACATTGCAAGATTGTTTATCAAGGAGATATTCAAGCTACATGGTTTACCCAGAAGAATCATTAGTGACTGTGATTCTCTCTTCACATCACACTTCTGGAGAGCTATCTTTGAAGCTATTGGGACTCGACTCTATTTTAGCACTACCTACCATCCCCAAACGGATGGCCAAACAGAGCAAGTAAATTAAGTCATCGAGGATATACTGAGGGCATACTGCTGTCGAGAGCCGAAGAGGTGGATTCAATACTTTCCATTGGTTGAATTTGCCTACAATGCTTCTTACCAGCAGAGCATTCAGATGACCCCTGTTCAAGCATTGTATGGTCATGATTGTCGAAGTCCCCTAAACTTTTCTGATCCAACCCTAAGGGTTGAAGCATCAAGGCAGATGTTGGAAGAGATGGATGACCAAATAAAGTCAATAAGACAGGACATCCAAGCGGCCAAGGATAGATAGAAGGCATACACGGATTTGATGCGTCAAGAAAGAGTCTTCGAAGAAGGAGACATGGTCTTCATTCATGTACGCCCTAATAAGAGTTCTCTATCCTTAGGAGATTGCAAGAAGCTAAGTCCAAGGTATTGTGGGCCGTACAAAATCCTCAAATGCCTAGGACCCAATGCTTATAGATTGCAACTCCCTGAGAACCTAAAGGTTCACAATGTATTCCATATCAGCCTATTGAAAAAATATGTACCCAACCCTAACCATGTACTTGATGACCAACAAATTGTAATGCCTAGTCAAGGAGTCCAACTAAGGCCTGATAGGATCTTAGATGTTAGGGAGAGACAGTTAAGATCCAGAACCTTGAGAGAATGCCTCGTCCAATGGAAAGATTATCCAGAAGAGGATGCCACTTGGATACATGAAGGCACTCTCAACCATCAATATCCCCAACTTATCTCGAGATGAGGATATCTCGATTCCTCTAAGGGGGAGAGAATGTAACAACTCCGAAATAAAAATACCCATTCCGCATATGAATTCCCTCTTGGGAAGGGGTCATAGGGATAATATTCTTTGAATTGGATAAATGAATTTTTTTTTTTTGTTATTCCCCTTATTTCCCCCAGCCGATTGTCGAGCTGGAGGGGGAGGGGAATAGAAGGAGCGATTATGCTCCTTGATGGAGCTTGTAGGAGCAAGGAGACCCATACACATCGACGCGTGGGGAAGGGAGGATCCTACCCCCCTATTTAAATCGGGGCTGTCAGAAAACTCCAGGACGAAGAGGAAGAGGGCTGGAAATGGTGAGAGATTGGGAGGATAGGAGAGTCGCCATTCTGTCAACATTTGACAGAGAGGAGGAAGCAAAGAAAATTAGTGGAGGTTACGAGGACGGCTGAGGTTGCTGCCATAAAAGCCGTCGAGGCGCTGCCAATTGGACACCATGACCTAGGGAGAAATCGCCCTACCTGCCGCGAGATCACCACGAAGTCGCCCTCATTCTTCTTCCACGTGGGCTCTGTCCAGAAGCTCTTGGAAGCTCCTTGGAAGCTTCCAAGGGTGGGCTTCCTAAGCCCCCCCTCCTGTGGCCTTACCCCTCGGGTTTTAAACCCTTAAGCCCCCTTCCCATGGATGGACCCCCCCGCCAAAAAAAGGAACTAAGGCTTGAAAAGTCTTATTACCTTTTCCCCCTCGTGCTTAAATTTATAAGCCCCCTTCTTGTGTTTTTTTGAAAACCCGTGTTTCACCCCCCTCGTGTCTCCTTTTTTCTTACACACCCTTTTCCCTCCCCCGTGCTATAAGCCCTTCACCCTTCACCTTTTCCCTTTCACCCCAGGTTTAAACCCCTAAGCCTTTACCACTCCGTGTCCTAAAACATCTCCAAGAATCCCCCTTCCTATACCTTTTACTCATGTGCCCAAATATCTCCCAAGGCCCCTTCATATGTTTTTTTTGAAACCACACTCACGCACACCCTTTTCACCGTGTATAAATCCTTATAGGGCCTTTTCTCTAGGCTTTGTAAACCTTGCCCTCCTGATGAAATTAAGACCTTAAAGGTCTTATTACCCCCTTCTTGTGGTCGAAATCCTGCAAGTCAGATAAAGCAACTAAGTTCTGCAAGTCCTGGAACTCTGCAAGTCACATAAGTCTGCAACTCTGCAAGTCAGACAAGTCACCTGAAGTCAAAATTGACTTCTGTTCAAAACTCATAGAAGGGCTGTTCCTACACAGAAACTCCGAACTGCAAAGTTGTTCATTGGAAGGTACTCTTCACATATCCAGGTTTGTTGAAGCATTTTCAGCACACACAGAAGGATAAAACATAGATTTTTCAAAGATTACAAATCCCGCAATAGCCGAAGACGAAGATTGTGAAAGCCACACACAAAAATATATAAGCCTTGTATACCTGATCTTGAGCTATGCTCATCCCGCTAACTTGATTTTGAGAGTGAGAGGTCTTTTGAGTTTTACATGTATGGATGATTTAATGGCTGAAGGTGACCTACCTGAACCTACGATGGAGCAAAAGCTGGACTTAATTATGATGCAGTTGGATGAAGAATGACGAGGTAGGCAAGCATTACAAGTTCAATTGGTTAATTTACAAAGATTAACTACCGACAAAGAGGAACCTCAATCTGAAGATCTTATTTGACGTACCATCGACGTGACTCTCGAAGCTCAATCCATCTGTAAGGAAACAAAGATAAGTAAAAGAAATTTCAAATTCCGTACTTTCAATGGCACTCAAGAGGGAAAAACTGTTCTTGCATTCATTAGTCAGTTTGATGACTACTTTCATGAGGAAACATATGCAGAAAAAGATAAAATCAAGTGTGTCACTAATCATTTAGTGGATAGAGCATCTCTTTGGTGGACCGTGGTTCGCAAGAGTATAGATTGTCCCACTACCTGGGAGAATTTCAAGAAGAAGTTTATGCAGAATTTCCTTCCTCCACAATTCCATGAAAAAGCCATAAAGCAATGGGACCTTCTTCAGCAACGGGATCATGAGCCTATTCCTCAGTACACTGAACGCTTTTGGAATGCATTACTCTAGTTACGCATGCTTGAAGACGTACCTGAAGCATACAACATCCGATCTGCGCACCACTTTTAGTCATGTTAAGCATTGTGATGTCTATCAAAGACACAATGCGAGAGAAAATTGTAGGCGACCTCAACAAGACTACCCCATATAACCCTCAAGCAAATGGTCAGGTTGAGAGTACAAATGAACAACTAGTGGAAATCTTATCCAAGATAGTATTGGAAAGCAAGTGCAACTAGGATAAGAAAATTATATGTGATAGTGTGTGCTTACGACATGACATTCAAGAGAGCCATATGCCACACCCTGTTCAAGCTAGTGTATGGGGAGGAGTTTGTTTTGCCATTAGAAATAGAGCTCCGCACTGTGCATTTTGCCCTCAATTATTCATTGGGAGAAGAAGAAGAATTACAAGAATGGTATACTTCTTTGGCACATCTTGATGAGATTTGGTTATAGGCTTTACTACATTAAGAATTAGGGAAGAGGAGAATGAAAGCCCTTCATGATCTTTGGGCTAAGAAGTACAAATTTGCAAAAGGTCGGTTAGCGCTATATTATGATGCTAGTTGGGAGCCATTTCTAGGAAAATTAGAACCCAAATGGAATGGACCATACAAGATTGTACATTTAGGAAAGAATGGCTCTATGGCCCTTCTAGTAGATTTGCAAGGGGTAGGAGAGAAGTAGGAGAAGAGAAGGAGATGGAGAGAGAGTAGGAGAGTAAGAAAAACAAAGAAGAAGAGTGAGAAACAAGGAGGAGAGGAGGAAAAGAAGAAGAAGAGAAAGAAAGAGAGTAACTGCTACAAGTCACCCAAACCACTCTCCTGGCAACAAACCCCATCCGGTGGTCCCTCCCAACCAAACGTGTCAACACGAAATCCCATCAAGGTCCAGTCTGCCCAATCTCTGCGAGGCTGTTAACCCCAAGTCGAGATGGCGGAAAAATGGAGGAAAAAGCAAAAGGAAGATGGGAAAAGAGCAAAGACACCTAGGCGGCCTCTAAAGATGAACCGGGGCAAAAAGCGCAACCTTAAAAGAAAAGACGCCTCAAAAAACTCGAAAAATTCTTGTAAAAGAGCGCCAGGCTCCCTCCTGTGCCAATTGTAAAATATTAGATGGGTGTAGGCTAGAGGCACAAGGCTAGAAGAGGGAAACGGAAAAAGGACCTTGCCACAATGGCCGGTCATGTAAAAAAGGGATGGGTGCCCATGGGATTTTAGGGTTTGTATATATAAAGTTCAAAAAGTGAATAAGGGATCATTCTTTGGTGTGTGGCAAAAGGAGTCTTCTTCTTCTTCTCTCCTTCTCACCTTCTTGCTTGTGTGTGCTCTTGAGAGAGAAAGTGTGAGAGTGTGAGGGAGTGAATGCGTGTGAGAGTGAGGGATCAAGAGGGTGAAGCTCTTAACCATCTCCTCTTCTCTTCTTTTCTTCCCTTCTCTCTTCTTATGCGCACGGCTATGGAGGATGGAGCTTGGAGGTGGAGGAGGCTTGAGGATGCTTGAGCTAGCATCTAGGATCGTGGAGCTACCGGTGTGTGGGAGAGAGGAGGCAACTCATATCAGCACTAAGGTAAGCTCACTACACTCGTAGGATCGACAGCGCATCGGCTAGGTGAGAGATAGCCATTAGAGCTCCTTGGAACGCTTGAAACAATAAGAGGTCCGTGGGTCTTGGTAGTTGAGCGAAAGCTCCCACATTTTGGTTCCGTTTCTGGGACCAATGGATTCAAGCTTGAGCACTTACGCGCCTCATATCGAGTATCAAAGTAAGGGATTCATCCCTAAACCGGAGCTTGAGATAGGTAGGAAGTTTGGGTGTTTTTGATCTTCAAAACAAGTAAGTATTTTGGGTTATTTTGTTTGTTTGATGATTAGGAAACATGGAGAATTTAGTTCAATATTTTGCTTTTGATTCTTGTTGCATTTAGAGTAGGATAGGATTAGGAAATCGCACCGGAGAAGGGTAGGGTTTATTGTTGCAAAACAGGGCAAAAATCGTGCAAAAATGGCAAAAAGCTCACTTGCAATGCTTAAGATCAGCAAGTGAGTGATTGGGGGCATCAACACCATACCCGGGAATGGGTATAAGAGCCAAGAGGCCAAGGGAGGACTCATTTGCAACCATTTCAGTGTGAAAGAGAGAGAGAGAGCTACCACCCGATTTGATTCAATCGCACCAACGATGAGCCCACCACTCTATCTAGGTATATGAATCCCTTCTCTTACCCCTTTAGGTAGGATCTGGAGGTTTGTGCCTGGTATGATTGAGTGAAGCACGAGAAATGATCGAAATCGAGCTCGCGTTATTTACGTGTGCCGCGCTCAGTGTGTCCGAACGGACACGTCTGGGCCGAGTCCCAGAATCGGCCCTCGACCCCCTTGCCATTTGGCTCGTCTGGCCAAAACCCTAATTGGCCCAATAGGCCCAAACCTACTCGGCCCGTCCGAGTCTACCATTCAGACCGTGGACAAATTCGGCCCTCTGCCACGTGTCAAATTCGACCCTCGGCCCGCTTGCCTCGACCTAATTGCCTCGGCCCGTCCGAGCGACCCCGTCCAAATCAACCGCTCAGCCCGTCCGAGCCAATCTGTCCGAGCGACCCCGTCCAAGTCCCAAACTCGGTCCTCGGCCCGTCCGAGTAACCCACTCAGACCTTGCAATTTGGACAAGTTGGACCGAGTGTAGATTTTTACCAAATTTTCAGGAATTTGACCTGACCCGGCTAGAACTCAACAGCGCAAACTGTCGAAATCCGGTTCTGGCACACGGAATAGGCAAAATCGTATGGCGCCGCCGCTTAGCAGCTAGAAGTGGGCAGTTGCGAGACTTGAAGGCTTAGATGCAAACCGCTGAGTTGTAAGGCCTGATTGGACCAAAAATGAATGAGGCAACATCCTAGAGAAACCCTAAACCTTGACAATACGGCCAAGAAATTGACCAACAAGCCTATTCAACCCAAAACAATGCGAGAGTGCATAAGACATCTAGGAATTGGTTGCTGCACTCACCGGGAATTTTCGCACTTGAAGTACACTTAAGGAAACTGAAAGCCTGATTGAGCACAAGTGCACAAGGAAAGACACATTGAGTGGCCATAAATTGAGGACTATATTAAATAACAGAAGAAACTTACCCAGATAAACCACTCAAGGAACCCACCAATAGGAGAGAACCCAATACATAGATAAACCATCAACATGCAGAAGTAGGACCAACCAAGGGACGCCAACGAAGTGGATCTGACGAGTCTACTG
The DNA here is from genome assembly GCF_053477565.2 of Lygodium microphyllum. Lineage (NCBI taxonomy): Eukaryota > Viridiplantae > Streptophyta > Polypodiopsida > Schizaeales > Lygodiaceae > Lygodium > Lygodium microphyllum. The sequence goes on from NC_141144.1 coordinate 136,239,267, forward strand.
AACCTGATCGATAGCTTAATGGAATACGACAACTCGACAATAGTAGAAGAAAGTTCAGACCGTAGATCTAATGAGGAATTCGACCTGGAAGCCTTTCCAAATGCTGTTCAACAACTGGTCAACAGTTATGATGCTCATGCTCGGTACGAGCACCATGGTAGGACAACAGATGCTATCATCGCAGATCTAGAAGAGGAGAGAAAGCTTGCCCACAAAGCATTGCAAAGCATGGCTGAATACAATAGGGATCAACAGGCTAGGAGCCAAAGGCAAAGCATGGAGTTGGGAGAGGTGTAGCGGGTGCTAAACTTGGCTGGCAAAAATCGAACGGACCATGAGAGAGCACTAGAAGGAGACTTAACGCTGAGTGAGCTTCTCACGAAGTGGCTACTTGATAACACGGCTGCAGAGCAAAGTGCCACGGCTCTAGCGACATCGTTGCTCGTAGGATTAAGAGCAAACCAAGGCTCAAAGAGCCAGTCTAAAATCCCTATTGTTGCCAAGCAACTCGATAAGTACCAACCCCATGACCACCCATACAGCTTTGTTGAGCAGTTCGAGCAAGTCTACGAAGCCAACGGCCTTAACGACCTGGCTCAACACTCTCAAGCATTCGGGCTTTGCTTGGACGACAAGGGTAGGACTTGGTACACGAGCTTAGATAACGTAGAGTGAGCCAACTTCGATGGCCTCAAGGATCTCTTCATTAAGAGATTTTCCGAGCCCGGATACTCTGATAATCTACTAGTACGCTTGATGAACGTCAAGCAGAAAGAGAAGGAGGACATTTGCGATTACGTGACCCATGTGCAGAGTCTCTTCAAGAGAATCCCTACTGGAGAGCGACTGACTGAAAGAGCATTATCAATTGTATTCATCAGCGAGATTCAGAACGAGAAACTATACAAGGCTTTGGTAGGCAACTCAAGCTTGCAGTGAGACGTGCTAGCCAGGGTCTTTGAGGAAGCCATCCGAGTTGACGATCAACTGAAGGAGCAAAGCTCCAGAAGCACCAACCTAGAGGAGACCAACTCGTGAAGCTCAGAGAGAGCGTCAGCCTCAAGTGAGCGATCAGCCCCATCATCCCAGGATAAAGGGAAAACCACCGAAACGAACCAAGACTTGGCTGATGTTAGGATGAAACTAGCCAAGTTGCAAGACATGTTGAGATGACCAATGCGCCCACACGTCCAATGCATGTATTGTGGCAGAAATCACCTACCAGCGGAGTGTCAAGACCCTAGGTCAAGACCTTGCATTAACTGTAGTAGGTTCAGTCATGACGTCGCACATTGTAGATTGCCAAGGAGACTTCCATACTCACAACCATACGACCAACCTTACCTAGAGGACATGCCGCAGCCATTTTTCAGAAGGGGAGCCCCATTGGCCCTCCCTGCGCCCAACAACATTAAGCTGGCTATTCCTAGGATGGAAATAAACCCTACATGCATTCCTAGACTGCCTGGTCCTTACGTAACCCATCCACCGAGTGACACTCCTATCCACTACATGGAAGAACCAAACGAGGAAGAAGCTTACATATGCCCTTATGTCTCGCATGACGATGAGGGCAATGCTCTCCTCATGGATTATCGCCCTGTACCGGTGATGGAGTTAGGAAGAGGATGAGGTAAAGGCCTAGGAGGGCAGACGTAGGATCCAATCACCTGTTGGACCTATGGCCACCCAGGTCATGTCTCATCACGTTGCCCTGAAAGGGAGCAGCAAAACAAAGACAAGGCTGACCAAAGGTGTGCTGAGTGCAGAATCACCCATCTCTTCATCGACTGCCCAAGGCAAAAACCATTGTCTAGCTCAATCAATGAGCCATCTGTCCCATTGGGACTGTTCGGTGTCGAGAACCACAATGGGGAGGCCACGCCTATCCCATTACGGGTCATGACCCTTGCCCAAACAAAGCAGGCCGGCATCTCTCTGCTGCCAGGACCTAGTAATCTTGATGTAGCCTCGATAGGGAAGAAGAGGCGTAGACGGCGGAGGAGGAAGTTGGAAGCTAAAATCATACTAAAAACGGAGAGTGCTACAACTCTGCCCGCTGGAAAGAAGGTCTCTGACGCAAAAGCATAGACATCAGACCCTAAGACGGCCGAAAAGGGAAGCGCTAAGGTAGGGTAATACACGGACCTGAAGCGACAATTAGAGGCCATAGAAAAGGTGAAAGAATGGGTGAAGGAAGCCCAAGAACATCTAAAAGATGTTGAGCCCATCATAGAGGATGGGATCAATGATCTCTCCAGCATAAATACACCAACCTCGCCCCCACAACCAAAGTCAAGAGAAGCAACTGCACCACAAGTGGTGCCGCTAAGGCCAAGCCTCGGCGCTGCTACAGGGCCACGGTTCAATCACGACCAGTGGCCAGGACAATCTAGGTTAGGAGAGAGACGAACACCCAATGATCTCCTAATCACGTTGGTGACTACCCCTGTAACACTTAGCCTGGGAGATCTGCTTAGGCACCACCCCACCCTATGGCAAGATCTTAAGCAGTGGGTTGAAGGGACACATGAGCAGGTCACGATAGACCCTCATGACCATGAGGTAGAAACACAAATATCGAGTTTGACGTTGCACTCTATGCCTAAATCATTGCATGTCAATGCCTTCTGGGAAGGCTCCGAGATGCATGCAGTATTACCAGTCTTAGCCCTAGGCGATACAACGAGAAAGGGAATCGTAGACATTGGGGCTGGGGTTTAGCGTGCTTAGCCACATAGTGCTTCAGACTTGGGAAAACCCACCTATTGAGACTACTAGGTTTAATGTCACACTAGCAAATGATATGAGAGTCAAGCCATTCGGGGTGCTTAAGAATTGGCGAATGAAGATCGCAGGTGTCCAGTTCTCCGTTGACTTTATAGTCATGAAGGGAGTGGACTATGACATCCTATTAGGCCGCCCCTAGATGCGCAACGCTAGAGTCATTGAAGATTGGGGTAACGACTTAATCTTCCTTGGCAATAGGACGGACACCATGAGAGTAGAGATGGACACCTGGAAGATCTCACCAGTTGACTTAGATGCCATCTCTGCTATGCTCAAGGGTAATGCTCAGGTCAAGAAGTCCTATGGGCCCTTGACCAAGTATATCCCATGCCCAAAGGACGAGCGAGATTGGATGCATGTCCTTGCTACAATCGACCTTCTGTTCTCTGATCATGAGGCATATGAACAAGCCATCAAAACAATCGGCAAGGCTAATGACACACCCTCCATACCAGTCAGCATGATGGTAGGTAGCCTTCATGGGAAACCGAAGCCTGTCAACTCCCATGTCCCAGGCAACAAAAGGGAACTCCAGGAGGTACTGGAATATCTATCGGACAAGCTAGCTGGCAATCTACCTGCAAATCTCAAACCACTCCAGGATCTCTTGGATGAATCTAAGTGGCAATGGACCAGAGTGCATGACTTAAACCTCATGTATAACTGGGCCCTGGTTCCTGACCAATGACCAGAGATAGACCGAGTCTTAGGAGACGACGAGTAGTCTGATGAAGGGAATTCTAACGACGAATATGAAGACTGTCAATCCTTCAGTGATAAAAGTGAGGGTGAGGTAGATACCGTGGAATACGACACTAAAGGACAAGAAATAGAGCAAATATGAGTAGACTCCAAGTCGCAGAGAAAGAGTATCTTCAGGATGGAGCAAGGAGTCATGCGCATGGAATGTGACTGCACCTAGTTGGAACATGTAGGTGCCATAGACCTTGAGCAAGCAGGACTAGCCCAGCCAGGAATGACATCAGTATTTAGAACTGAATCACCATCTAAACTGCACCCGCCAGGGGAGACCACCTCTTCTAGCGAAGGCGGGGGATTCGACTCTGAATCAGAGGTTAGTTCAGATAGTGATCTAAAGATCCCTAGGCCACTCACAACCAGATGCACCAAGGGGGACCTACCTATCCACCTGAGGCGCAGATGATTAAGACAGGAAAGGGCACAACAACCTAGGGATACTCAAACGAAAGAACAGCGAAAACCGCAGGACCTCCCTAAATGATTTACGAAATTCAAAAAAGGGGATACGGTGGTAGTTCTGTTAGGTGCCAAATGTCAAGCACAGATAAGCGAACCAATCGAGAGACCAGCCAAGGTCAAGGAGGTGGACCTAGCCCAAGAAGGGGAACCACCCCGACCAGTCTTCATTGCTGATGACTTGACTAATGAAGAAGAAACGAGTCTTGTCGCTCTCTTGCGAGAGTACATAGACATGTTCGCCTGGTCCTTAGAAGAGCTTAAGGGGGTAGATCAGAGTGTCATGACTCACAGCATACCCATGACGCCAGACGCAATACTGGTCAAGCAACGACCATACCCTATGAATCCAAAACATGCTCAGGCTATCAAGGAAGAGATTGATAAGCTGATGAGAGCAGGATTCATTTATGAAATTGAGCACACAGATCACATAGTATACAAAAGTACTAAAGATTTGAATGAACGTCACGTTTCACTTATCATATTCAACAATGGCTATTTAATTATAATCTGTGAAATAGCCCATGAAAGAATATATCTCTCATCCTGCCAATTGATCTAAAATCTAATTAATAAAGGGAAAAGAATAATAGGCTCTCACCACCTACCTATTCAATTTCTTGAAATTGGGACACATGCGGATTTGATTTTTCATTTTCTTTCTTATGAGTATTGGTGAACATTCCATATGTTCAATGAGAAAGATCAGATCAACCTTCCTTAAGCACATCAATTCCTCAAAAAGAGACTCTCTTAGCTCAAAATGCATATGCCTAATCTTCTGCCTCACTAGCTTGCTACCATCTTTCAACAGGATCGTATGCACAACAAGAAGAGGGGGGAATTTCCTTCAGTTTTTCATAACTCAATGTAGATATATCCCTAAATTCATGTAGGAGTGCTACATAATCTACACATTCATTAGCAAAAAACATAGTGCTGAGTTTAATGGGGTAGGGATAATTAGGAATCCCAAGATCCAATTCTATTATATTAGCATCATAAATCTTGCCCTTTGCCTTTATAAGCTCATTCAAACAAACTTGGTAAACCTCCTCAGTGGGTAGAACCCTCTTCAAAATCACTAGAATTTGAGGTTCCAATAACTAAAGTTCTCTTAAGTACCTTCCATTCTATAGTGAAAGGTAATGCACTTTCATCCAACAAATGCTTAGGGTATGTATCCAAAATTATTATCTTTAATCCATGCCCAAAAATTAGTCGACCAGGTAGGATATCCACCAGACAATCACAATGTAATATCCACAAATGTCAAAACAACAACTGACAGCTTGGCCTCTCCTAGCAAATTGGATAAGAGAAAGTCAAAGACGTACTCAATATTAGTAACCATCATATAAACTTGTGTTATCATCCCTTTCAGTTGTCTTAGGCTATCATCAATCATTTTTAAAACTATATGTTTACCACAGCACAGAGGAGCAGGAAATGGAAAAAAGGAAATAGCAAAAGGCGCAAGACAAAAGGAAGAAAAAGGCGCCTTAACTGGTAACCACACCTTGAAAAAATTAAAAGCACGGGCACAACCCTCAGGAAGTCTTAGAGTCGACCAAGGAAAGTAAAAGAGTAAAAAGCGCACCATTAAGTGTGAAAACGCTCTCGAATCCTTGTAAGAGAGCGCCAAGCTCACTCCTATGCAAATTGTATGCATTAGTTGGGAATAGGATAGACTAGAACGGTGGGAAATGAGAAATGGGCCTAGGCTAATGGCCGGCCATGTAAAAAAGGGGATGACCACCCATGAAAAGTAGGGCATGTATATAAAGTTGAAAAGTGAATGAGAAGCTCATTCTTGTGTGTGGCCAAAGCTTCTTCTTCTTCTTCTCTTGTTTCTTGCCTTCTTGCTTGTGCTTGAGAGAGGGTTTGAGAGAGTGTGAGGGAGTGATTGTGTGAGAGTGAGGGATCTTGGAGAAGAAGCTCTCCATCTTCTCTCTTAATCTTCCCCTCCTTTCTTCTCTTCTCTTGTCTCGCGCGTGGCTATGGAGGATGAAGCTCATGGAGAGGGATTGAGGTTGCTTGAGCTTGCCTCAAGGATCGTGGAGCTATCGATGTGCAAGAAAGAGGAGGGAACTTGATCAAGCATCAAGGTAAGCTCACTACACCCGTAAGGTAGGCGTTGCACGTTGGCTATGTGAGAGGTAGCTATGGCCGCTCAGTTCGAAACACTTGAGCAATAAGTCGTCCATAGGTCTCGGGGTAGAGCTTGAAGCTCCCCTCCATTTTGGTTCTGTTGCCGGGATAGACGGAATCAAGCCTTGAGCGCCACGCACATTAAATCGAGCATAGAAGTAGGGTTTGTAGCCCGAACCGGTGCTCGAGATAGCTAGGAGATTTAGGAGGTTTTAATCCGTGAAACAAGTAAGTATTTTGGTTTCTTGGAAGCATTAGTGTAGGACTACCATTCTGCATCTCTGTTTTAGCATTTTGGCTGCACTAGATTAAGGTTAGATTAGGTTAAGAAAAGAGAAAACAGAAGTTTTGACTGCTGCTGGAAACAGGGAAACAGGGGACTAGATTTAAATTTGTGGGTAAAACAGGGAAAGAGAACTGGCTTTAAGGTTTTGCAGTGCTAGGAAAGGACCTTAAGAAGCTTGGGAGGCCAGGAGAAACCTCATTTCACTGGTAAACTTTGTGAGAGAGAGAGAGAGAGAGCTTCTGGTTGCTAGGAAGAGGGAGTGCTATCACGATTCTGGGTGCCATCGATTTGTGTTGCTCCAGGTGAGTCTGGTGTTTCTTAGTAGTGCCCTAATCAGATCTGGAAAGTCTCTTGTGATTGTGTGTAGCAGGCGTCAAGTGCGATTGAAACGCATCGGAATCGCGCCTACCGCAGGCCAGACGTAGTCGGACCAAGTCTCAGCGGTCCGATTCCCAGAACCGGAGCACCCGAGTCCTGGAGTCGAACCGTCCGATTCCAAGAATCGGACCATCCGACTACTAGAGTCGGACCAGCCCTATCCAATTCCTAGAATCGGACAGTCCGATCGGACGTGCCATGTGGCACTCAGACCGCCCATCATAATCAGACCACTCTGTCCGCCCATCATAATCGGACCGTCTGACTACTAGAGTCGAACCAGACCTGTCCTACTGCAAGGGTCAGACCACTCTGTCCGACTGCAAGAATCGGACCGTTCGACTCCTAGAGTCGGACCAACCCTGTCCGATCCCCAGAATCGGATAGTCCGATTTCCAGAATTGGACCATCCTGCCAAAAAGAAAAATGAGGATCTTTAGTTGACCCTGCCACACAGACCTGACCCCCAGGACACAACCCTGAACACCCCCAAGACCCAGTTTGACCATTAGAACCTCAGAGACCAATCAAACTTAGAGCAGAATAAAAAACGCAGCACAGACCTTCAAAAAGACCATAGAATAGGTGGGAACCGAGCTTAGAACTCTAATTAGGCTAAGAATGTGGAGAGAAACAGAGTGGAGTTTGCATTAAACGCTTTCTGCATCGGCACTTCACTCTTGTGTTTCACTAAGTTTGCATTGCAAGAAAACAGAAAAGCCTGTTTTCGCACCAAGCACCACGAAAGCACTAAGCATAACGTGTGAATAAGGATTGCAGCTACTTTCAAATAACAAGGAACACATTAGGATATCTAATAACATTAAGGAACCCACTAGTAGGAGAAGACCCCAAGATTTAGACAGGTGCCTGAGTGCCCTACTAGTAGGACCTGGAGAAGACACGAAGACATGGAAAGCAACAATATAGAGGATTGGATGCTGCCGGAGCTGCTTGGATTGATTGACAACCTCGTGGAACTGGAAGCAGAAACAATGTCGGGATCAAGAGGCGAACGAGGAGAGGACCAATTAGACTTAGGAGAATTTCCAACCTTAGTCTAGGAACTGGTCCACAACTACGATCTACACACTAGGACCATGATCCAGGGTTGACCTCTAGAGGAAGTGGTAGCAAACCTGGAAGAAGAGAGAAGAGAAATCAAGAGAGCGCTAGAAGGCATAATTGCCTACAACCATGAGCATAGGGCTAGAAGGCTACAGCAAGACATAGATATGTACGAGGCTAGATGAGTGCTAGACCTAGCTGGAACGGCCAAATCCGGACCGAATGTAGAGAGAGAACGGGCAGCAGAGGCTGACATGACATTGAGTGAACTAGTAGCAAAGCGACTCATGGACAATGCATCTGTTGAACAAAGCGCTACTGCCCTAGCCACCGCGCTACTATCGGGATTGGGAGTCACGCAAGGGGCTAAAGGGCAGGCTAGAATCCCCATCGTAGAAAAACAACTAGCTAGATACGAACCTAGCAGTGACCCGTACAGCTTCATGGAGCAATTTGAGCAAGTATGTGAGGCAAATGGTCTTACTGACCCTGCACAGCGAGCTCAAGCTTTTGGCCTGTGCTTAGGCGATAAGGGGAGGACCTAATATTCTAGTCTAGATGATGCAGAACGTACAAACTTTGCTCGCCTTAAGGGCCTCTTCATCAAGAGGTTTTCGGAGGCAGGGTATTAGGATAACCTCATCATTAGGTTGATGAATATCAGTCAAAGGGAGAAGGAGGACGTTAGGGATTACGTCACTCAGGTGTGTAGCCTCTACAAGAGAATCCCTACCAATGAGCGACCTACCGAGAGGGCAGTGTCTACAGTGTTCATGAATGGGATTCAAAGCGAGGAGCTCTACAAGGCTTTGGCTAGTAACTCCACCTTGCAACGAGACGTGCTAGCTAGAGTTTTCGAGGAGGCAATATGCGTAGATGATCAACTCAAGGAATGCAACATGAGGACTACCAACCGAGAAAGTGCAAGCCAGAGGGACCCTGAAAGATCAACTACTTTGGGGGAAAAAGCAACTGTTAATGTGTAGGATAAGGGAAAGAGTGTAGACCACGATCAGTGGATGGTAGAAATGAGAATGAAGATTGCACGGTTGCAAGAGCTCGTGAGGAAGCTTGTGAGATCGCATGTACAATGTATATACTATGGCGGCAATAACCTCCCAGTTGAGTGCCAAGATCCTAGATCTCGACCGTGCTCAAATTGTGGTAGATTTGGGCATGATGCAGTGCATTGCAGAATGCCGAGGAGTTTCCCATATGCACAGCAATACAACCCTCCATACTAGGTAATAGGCCACCCAATTTCTTTGGGAGGGGAGCCCAGTTAGCTCTTCTAGCACCGATTGATTCAAGACCTGCCGTGCCTAGGCTGGAGATGAACCCAACTGGTATACCCAGACCACTAGGGCCTTTTGTAACCCACCTATCTAGCGATGCTCCTATTCACTTTGTGGAGGAGCCGAATGAGGAAGAAACATATGTCAACCCGTACATATCCTATGACGAGGAGGGCAACCCAGTCCTGATGGACTATCGATCGGTGCCAGTGATGGCTTTAGGAAGAGGAAGAGACAGGGGCTTTGGAGGGCTCCAGTCACATGCTGGACTTGCGGCCACCCAGGCCACATTTCATCACACTGCCCAGAACGAGAACAAGCTAACAAGGACAAAGCGGATCTCCGATGCACAGAGTGTGGAATCACACATCTGTTTCCTGACTGTCCTAGGCAAAAGCCATCAACCAACTCTGCCAACATGCCATCGGTGCCTTTGGGGCTCTTTGGAGTAGAAACCTTTGGTAGTGAGGATAGGTCCATCCCACAACATGCTATGATGCAAGCTCAAACAAAACAGGAAGGCATCTCCTTGCCAGGGCCAAGTAACCTTGACGCAACCTCAATATGAAAGAAAAGTTGGAGGAGACGGAAAAAGAGAACTGATGCAATGATAACTCTTAAAATCGAGGAAGCGACTACATTAGTAATGGGAAAGAAGGTCACAGATGCAGAGGCGGAGACCTCAGCTCCTAAGACAGCCGAGCTAGGGAGTGCCAAGGTAGGGGAATATCCCCACCCCAAACGGCAGCTCGAGGCTATAGCTAAGGTCAAGGAGTGGGTCAAGGATGCCCAAAAGCACCTCAAGGATGTTGAACCCATATTAGAATATCCTATTGATGATTTCTCCAGCATGAGCACACCAGTCTCACCTTCAAAACCACAAGCTGCGAGCATACCTGCACCACTGGGGGCAACTCAGTAGCAAGGCCAGGGGGAAACTTGCCAGGGCAGATAGAACGCATGGCCTAGAAATGCTAGCCTCAGGGAAAGACAAGAGCCCAGTAGCCTCCTCACAACCTTCTTGTCTACTAGAGTAACTCTAAGCTTGGAAGACCTGCTTGGGCAAAATCATTCCTTATGGCAGGAGTTAAAAGACTTAATGGAGGGACACACAGGACTTGTAGGTGCTGATCAGCAAGATCATGATGCAGTTACACAGATCCCAAGTCTAACTCTACACTCAACTCCTAAGTCTTTGCACATCAATGCTTTTTGGGAAGGCACTGAAACGCATGCAATTTTTCCCGTCCTAGTCTTAGGAGATATGACACGAAAAGGAATTGTAGACACAGGCGTAGGTGTTAGTGTACTAAACCATGCAGTCTTAGAGGCATGGGAAAACCCTCCTGTAGAGACTGCCAGGTTTAACGTCACGTTAGCAAATGGAATGAAGGTAAGACCATTCGGGGTTTTAAAGAATTGGCCAGTAAAGATTGTCGGTGTGCAGTTTTCAGTAAACTTCATTGTCATGAAGGGAGTGTATTACGATATACTATTAGGCCGACCTTGGATGAGGAATGCGCGTGTCATTGAGGACTGGGGGCAATGGTTTGATTTTCCTAGGGAATAGAACTAGTGCAGTAAGGGTAGAGATGGACACTTGGAAGATGACCCCTGTTGACCTAGATGTCATCTCAGCTATGCTGAAAGGCGATACTCAAATGACCAAACCCTATGGATCACTCACTAAATATATTCCTTGCCCTGAGGATGAGAGGGATTGGATGCACGTTTTGGCAACCATTGACCTACCAATCTCGGATGAGGGAGAACTATATCGGCAGGCTACTAAAGCCGCAACCATGCCAATTGAGGAGCCAATTGTGCCACTCTACATGATGGCAGGAAGCTCACTCAACCCAAGCAAACCAGCCTCGTTCCATATCCCCAACAACAAACTAGAGCTTCAAGAAATCGTAGAGTATCTTACCAATAAACTGAAAGGCAACTTGGCTGCAAACTTAAAACCTCTACGTGATCTATTAGCTAAGCCAGAATGGAAATGGACCAAGATCCACGACCTGAATTTGTTATATAACTAGGCTTTAGTTACTGATGACAAGGAGATTGGAGAGGAAAGCTTAGGTGATGATGAGCAGCCAGAAGGACAGGACTCTGATGACGAGGAGTATGAGGACTGTCGCTCTACGGGAGAGGAGAGTGAAGAAGAGATAGATACAATAGAGTACGACACGGAAGGAAAAGCAATGGAACAAATCAGGGTAGACTCGAGGCCCTAGGAGAGGAAGGACCAATCAGAACGAAAAAGGAGCCATGCAAATGGAGTGTGACAGATCCTGGCTAGAACACATAGGAGCCATGGATTACGAGCAAGCTGGAGTGGCACGACCATGGGTAATCCCAGTGCTCAAGATGGATGCACCTATTGAACTACGACCTCCTAGGGAAACACTTCCTCAAGTGAGGGATGCTAGTTTAACTCAGAGTTGGAAGTCAGCACTGAGAGTGATCCCAAGATACCACAACCTTCTAAAGTCAAACGCACCAAGGGAGACTTGCCAGTCCACCTGAGGCGCATGAGGCTAAAAGAGGAGGCCAAGAAGCAAGCAAAGGACTCAGAAGTAGAAAGGCAAAAGAAACCGTAGGATCTACCAAAACGGTTTACAAAGTTTAAAAAGGGTGACAGAGTGGTGATTCTGCTAGGTGCAAAAAGACAAGGCTAAACTAGTGAACTGATTGAGGGACCTTCCAAAGTTAAGGAAGTTAACTTGGCTGGGGAAGGTGAAAAGCCAAGACCTGTATTCCTTGCAGATGACTTGGCGGAGGATGAGGAGACCAAACTTGTTGCACTCTTGCAAGAGTACATTGACGTATTTGCCTGGACATTGGATGAACTTAAGGGAGTCGACCCTAGGGTTGTGACTCATAATATCCCAATGGTCCCTGATGCAGTGCCAATGAAACAACGACCTTACCCCATGAATCCCAAACACGCCCATGCAGTAAAAGAGGAGATTGATAAACTCATGAGGGCAGGATTCATATATGAGATCAAGCACACGAATTGGGTATCACCTATCGTGATTGTCATGAAGAAAAATGGAAAAATCCAAGTGTGCATGCACTACAAGAAAGTGGATGCCCCTACAAAGAGGGATAACTATCCTTTACCTTACACCGAGCACATGCTTGAGAGGGTAGCAGGTAAAGAAGCCTACAGTTTTCTGGATGGTTTCTCGGTCTATAATCAAGTGCAAGTGCACCCTAACGACAGGCACAAGACTACCTTTGCCACAGAATGGGGTGTATCCGCCTACATTGTCATGCCCTTTGGGCTAATGAACGCACCTGCGACTTTTCAATGCCTAATGTGCACTATCTTTAAGGACATGCTTAGGTGCGAACTGGAAGTGTTTGTAGACGACTTATTCTTACACTCTAACTAGGCCGAACACTTAGAGAAATTGAGAGCTGTCTTTGAAAGGTATAGGTTGTACCACCTCTCATTGAACCCCTTAAAGTGCCAGTTCTGGGTGAAACACGGATGCATCGTAGGGCACTAGTGTCAAGGAACGGCATTGCCACTGACTTTTCTAAAGTCAGAGTCATTGTTGACTTACCGCGACCCGATAACTACAAGGGAGTTCAATGCTTCTTAGGACACACTGGATATTATCGATGCTTTGTACTAAATTACGCACTAATCGCTAGACCATTTACAAGCTGTTGATAGTGTTCGAGTGGACTGAGGAATGCCAACGCGCATATGAGGAGTTGAAAAAGGCTCTTACTACTGCTTACGAGCCCTAGACTGGAACATAACGTTTCATGTACACATAGACACCTCTAGGTTCGCTATTGGAGTCATGCTATACGAGCCTGGTGAATATAACTTAGATTACCCAATGAGTTTTGGTAGCAGGAAGCTCATAGAGACCGAGATGAACTATTCCACGACAGAAAGGGAGGGGTTGGCCATGGTCTTTGCGGTAAAAAAATTTCGACATTACCTGTTGGCCACTCCCTTTGTCTTCTTTGTGGACCATCAAGCCTTGCTATATCTTGTGAACAAGCCTTGCGCTACGGGATGCATAGCTAGATGGTTACTCCTTCTACTGGAGTTTGACTTCTCTGTGGTTGTACGCAAAGGAAAGCAGCACTACATGGCTGACCACCTGTCCCACATACCCACAGGAGAAGCCACTGGACAAGGCATACTTGACGATTTACCGGATGCTCATCTATTTAACCTGTCTAGCGAGAGAGAATTGTTTAAAGCTGATCTAACGCCATATTGGGCCGATGACATAGTGCAAGTGCTAGAGAATGGACTACCTGAGAGACCCATTGAGAAGGCCAGGCTGAGAAGACTTATCCTGAAAATTCAGCCATACCAACTGATAGCCGTCCAACTCTATAGGTTGGGACAAGACGGTTTATTGCGGAGATGCGTATGTGAATACGAGATGCACGATGCATTGAAAGAAGCACATGGCGAAATCGTCAGAGGAAACTTTAGTGGGGACACAATAGCCCAAAACGTGCTACAATCCCAACTATGGTGGCCCACTGTTTTCCGTGATGCAGCTAAATTGGTAAAGCACTGCGATGAGTGCCAAAGGACCAAAGTGTCTATGCGGAAAGACAAGATGGAGTTGACCCCTGTCATAGCCCGACAACCCTTTGAAAAATGGGGCGTCAATTTTATTGGACCTATCAGTCCTGTGACACAATATTCTCAAGCTCGCTACATCATAGTGGCAACCGATTACCTAACGAAGTGGGAGAGGCACAGGCCACAAGGAAGAATGATGCTAGAACCACTGCAAAGTTCTTATGGGAGCAGGTCATTTCACGGTTTGGCTGTCCAATCGAGCTTGTAAGCAACCAAGGCATGAGGAAGAATGATGCTAGAACCACTGAAAAGTTCTTATGGGAGTAGGTCATTTCACGGTTTGGCTGTCCAATCGAGCTTGTAAGCAACTAAGGCACACACTTCATTAATGAGGTGATTTCGCACTTGCTCTCTACCTTCCTAATAATTTATCGAAAGTCCTCTCCCTATTACCCTGAGGCTAATGGCCAAGCCGAATCCACGAATAAAATCTTAGTCAACGTGCTTACAAAGGTAGTGTCTACTTCAAGAAGTGACTGGGACAACAAGCTAATGGTGGCCTTGTGGGCCTATCGCACAGCTTATAAAACGGCTGTAGGATAGATACCTTTTAGACTGACGTACAGAACTGAAGCCATTTTACCCTTAGAATTCTTCATCCCTAGCTTAAGGATAGCAGTCCAGGAGCATTGGGAGGGAAGAGAGGCTTGGACCAATCGCTTAGTGGAGTTAGAGTGCCTAACGAGACCCGACTCCTCGCCACTCACTCTCTGATTTGTGAGAAGGCTCGATGAAAGATGTGGTTTGACAAGCATGTCAAACAGCGAGACTTTCAATAAGGGGACCTTGTTCTGCTATACTCTGTAAAAGGACATAAACAGAAGATGAAGTTTCAGGGGCTAGGGCCTTTCAGAGTACGCATGATTGGTAGAACAGGGAATGTTGAGTTAGAGACACTTGAAGGCGAAGGAATAGGGTTTTCTAATGGCAGCCGCATAAAGAAGTACTATCCTCCTTCCCATCCATTACATGAGCCACCCATGCTAGAACCCCCAATAAACGTCTGCATGGCTACTATAACCGACCTTACAGATCAAGACAAAGAAGCAGTGGCACTGGCGTATCTACGAATCACAGTCACAACAGGAGCGACATATTCTTTCGATGCCTTGATTGATGAAGGTGCCGACTACAACATCTTGATGCATGGCCATTGGACATGCATTGGTCAATCCAAACTACAACCCACTAATGCCAAACTCACCCCATTTGGGGGTAATGCTTATTCACTCCTAGGGAAGTGCAAGGTAGTTGTTTCTATCGAGTCTGAAAGTTTACTAGCTTTCTTCCATGTGTTGCCTGACACTAAAGGTGCCGGTAATATGTCACTATTAGGTCGTACTTTCAAGAAGCAAACGAGCTGTAATGTGGATTACAACCTAAACCGCATTCATCTTGCTATAGGCAATGTGCATATAGTAACGACTTTTAGCAAGGGCTACCTTGACTCCTCCACCATTATGAAGCCACCGGTAGAAACCCCTACAACCACGCTTCAGCCCGACGCTAAACCAAAGAAAACTAAGGCCTCATGCCAGGCTCTCGACCCTAGGCCCAAACCCACCAAGAGTGCTCACAAGGCCAAGGAGTCCAAGCTTATATGGGTGCCAAAAGGGCAAAGACAACATCTGGGTAGACCGCCCAAATGTGATTCTAAACACCAAAATAATCAGCCATCACGGTCTAAGAGGCAGTCTAGATGCTATCGACATAGACACACAACCACGCCGCGATGGATGCCCAAAAATCTCTTGCGAGCACAAGGATACTACGAGGGAAACCCCTGGATTTGGGTGCCTAAAAATGGCAAGTTTAAAAGCTCATGTACAAGCAATCTCACCCCAGCGAGGGAGGCTTGCACACATTGTGCCCAGGGCATAGTCAGCAAACCATTGCCCGCTGTGGCTAGTAAGCCCCAGCTCATCTATCGACCAAAGCAAACACCACAAGCCTTAGACTTACCTAATTCAGAGAACTTAAATACCCCCATGACTACTCACTCAGAACCCAGCACAACTCCCATGCTCCCAGAGCTTCCTACAGCACCTCAAAGTGCTTCGGAGTGCACAGCCACACCTGTGACACCAATGATGGAGTCACCACTATCCAATCCATTTGCACCATTCCCACCAACAGGTCTTAAACCTTCCTATGCAGTACGACCTTTCCTTTCCTTGGCTAAAGATCTCGCCACGACTTCTGGGGATGACTTAGTAACCTGCATCAAGATGTTGGACAAAACTTTCACTACATTCGCTAGAAGTTATGAGCGGCTAGACCTAGGTCTTCTTGACGAAACACTTACTTCGGATGTTCGTGCATTACCATGCACTTGGGAAGAATACGAACTTATGACCTGTAAATTCCCCACAATTGCTACTGAACTGATAGCAAACGACGAAATCTCAAAGGAGCAAGCTGTCCTTAGAAGACTAATCACTTCATATCATAAGCCTCCTCGTTCTGTTCCTAAGCATGAGTTGCAAGAGCTCACGCAGATGGCAAGCTTGCCTTCCACGTTCTTGCAGCAGTGGTTTGCTCTGAGAATCCAATGGGAGAAAAAAGGTTGCCGGATAATGACCAATGCTGACAGCGCAGGGCAATTAAAACCATCGAATATGACCCTACTTATGTGGCACCTATCTTGTTTAGGGTTTTGGCCATCACCCGCAACCAGCATTTAGATGACCATGTGCTCACTCACCCTTACATTGACCAATTCCTTACGGAAGAGGAATTACATGTTGCAAGCCGCCTTAATACTGGAGATCTCTTTCACGATGTCTTGACCTACATCTCCCAAGTCTCCATCCAACCATCTACTCTTGATTTTCATGCCCAACTCGAATACAATCCAAGCTTCTATGATTGGTTATTAGCTAAGTAAGTCAATCCACGAAAAATAGCGTTTGCCTCATCCTTCCTGTGCTAATCCTAGGAAGGATTCCTTGAAAGATCCAAGACGGGGGAGGGAGTAATATGAGCAAGAGCAGAGCAAAATGAGAGTAAGCAAAATGAGAGTCATGCTATCTAACAAAATGTTATGAGTAATTAAGTTTCAATGGAAGATACTGCAAAGGGAAAATAATAGCAATTGCTGCTGTGAGCCTCTCTCTAAAATTCAAGCCTCTAAGCAAGTATACCAATTTTTGACACATACATTTTTCTCTCAAAATTGAGGTTTGATTAGAAATAAGACGATTTTTAAGCATTAATGTTGGCATGGTGTGTTGATCGGTAACCACCATGGCAAGACAAGACAAAGAGGGCGAACTCCCATTTTCCGAAGAAGAGATGACCAAGTTCGGCATCAGTGTCGAGACACGAGGATTCAGTCAATTTACCTTCAAGCACACGCTGAACCTGGATGAGGCCATCTTGGAGGAACCTGCAGTCAAAGAATTGGCGGACAAATGCCACCTCCATAAGTATGTGGAAAAGGTGGGGCAGCCCGTGGATTACGGCATGTGTGCTGAATTTCTGAGGAACTTTGACAAGAGCAGGAACTGTGGCACTGTCACAGTGAGGACAGGGGAGCAGGAAAGAAGAATTGAAGTGCCCCTCAATACGGCAATCGTAGAGAAGGCCTTCAGGCTCGTACCCAAGAAAGAGAGGTGGCCGAGAAGGGATGTTTATGCCGTGCTGGGGGTAAAGAAAGAAGAGGTGCACACCCTGGATGGAATCGGCTTGGCTGACATCCCAGATCTAGCAGTGAAATTGCAAGCGAAGATGATCCACACACTCTTCTCGGGCCAAAGGTACAATGCATTGATGAATAGGATCGGGGTCCCGTTGTTAGAAAGCACCGCAGCGGGAGTCCCTGAGGAGGTAGACTGGAATGGGTTCGTGCAGAAAACCATTCAAAGCTCAGCTGCCCTTCTCACTCCAGCAGAAGCACCAGTAGGAGAAGAATCCCCTGCCTCAACCGCACACTCCACAAGGAAGAAACCTGCCTCAAAGGTAGCCACAATTAGATATGGTGGTGTTTTGACAGCCATCATAGATGAAGCAATGAAGGATGTTGGAGTCAGGGAAGAGCAAGCTGCACATCAAAGCCCACCGCATCAAAGCCCACCTCACAGCGAAGGAGAAGAATCAATTGAAAGAACGATAAGTTATAAGGGAGAACATGAGGTGCTGCCCACACAATCAAGAAAACCAAAAGAACAAAAGAAAGGGGATAGGAGACAGAAGGAAATGAAAGAGAAATTAAGCAAAGAAGAACGAGCTGAAATCAAGAGGGCTCAAAGAGAGTCTAGAAGGGCTGAGGAAGAAAGAAGGAGGAAAGAGGAGGAGGAGCTTGCAAAGATAAGAGAAGAGTCAAAGAAGGCAGAAGAGGACAGGAAAAGAAGGGCGGAAGAAGAAGCTGAAGAGCAGAGACTGAAGGAGCTGGCCGAGTTGGTAGAGGCTACACGAAGATCTATGGAAGAGACCCACGGGGGTGGAGAGCTCAAACCTGTGAGCCCCCATCATAAAGCCAAAGCTAGTTCAAGTGTGGAAGTAGCTCCAATGGCTGTAGGCAAGGGCAAGTCCCTACTACATCCACTTCCTTCCTCTTTTGTGCCTGCAACGGCTGAAACCACGACTGCAACCACCACACAACCCACACCTCCCCTCGACATGGCACAACTAATGAACATGGTGCAAATGCTAGTGAGCAAAGTGGTTGAGATCATGCCAGAAACCAGATTGCAAAGGCCCACTGCCCGCAGATGCAGAGTCACGGCAAGACCCTAAAAGACAAAGGCTGGAGGCATCAACCACCACACCCCATACTCCCATGCCTGCCGACACTAACTATGACGCATATGTGGCTGAGCTATTGGCACAACTGGACAAGGCAAAAGAAGAGAAGAAAGTTTCCTTGCTGGAGCTAGAAAAAGAAAAAGAAACGTTAGCTACCCTTAGGCTAGAAGTCTCAAGGCAGGGAGCCGACTGACGAAGAGAAATAAAGGCCCTACAGGACCAGCTAGTAGCAAAAACAAAGAAAGCCCCGGACAATGAAAGCCGCCTTAGACAAAGGCTGGAAGACGAAGAGCAAAACCTGGTGGCAGAGCAAAGGAGTCTAAAGCTACTAGCGCAGCAACATAATGATCTACAGAAAAAGGTCGCTCAAGTGGAAATGCTAAAACAGGAGGTTCAAGAAGGCGAAGCTAGTATACCACAAGAATATACCACAGAGCTCCGGTTGTGGCAGGAGCTAGAAGAACAAAACAGGTTAATAAGTGAAATCGAGTTTCTGAAGAGTGAAGAGCCAGGAGTCTCAGCAGTAGAAGCAAAATGGCCACAAGATGAAGTGCAAAGATTACAAGATGCGCTGGAGACCTCCGAGGAAGATGTAGAGGCCCTCATGGCCATGGCTTTCAATCAAAAAAGGCTATTTCTTGCTGAGATCCAAAGCCAAGAGCAGCTAGTGTAGGAAAAATTAGAAGTACTGGCCGAGGTGCACCAAAGGCTCAGCATTGTAGATCAAGCCAAAGGGATTGCTGAAGAGCAGCTGGCTCAGAAGTTAAGAGAAAGAAACCAGTTATGGTTTTTAACAAATGAGCAGCAAACAGGTAGTAACCACCCTGGCGAGCCAACTGGAGAAAGAGAGAAAAAGGATGGAGGAAAGAGCTTTAGATTGGGAAAGGAAAAATTTTGACAGGGTGAGGGACTTGACCGAGCGCTTAGCAGTGGTAGAATGCGATAGAATGCTTGCAGAAGCCAGGGTTGAAGCTACCGAAATAACTACTAAAACACAGCAGCAGGCCTTCCTCAACACGATGCTCCATGTCACACAAGATGAGGGCAATGATCCAGTGGAAAGGGTGAAAAGAAAGTTGGAACTAACCACCCGAGCTCTAAGATATGGTCTTCAAGAGCGGGAGCTCCCAACAAGTACAGGGATCACTAAGGAGCAACAATTCCGCTACTTATGCTGTATGGGCCTTTCCACTGCTGAGCTCAAGGAGCTAGGTTTTGAGGAGCATAAACAGCCACCATCACCACCACCAGTCATCCCATCTGTGGTTGAGCGACATGTCAAAGAGGGTTCGGATTTCGAGCAAGCTGATGAAGAAGAGCAACAAAGAATGCCGAGTCCACCTCAACCCGATCTCCCACAAGAAGAACCTGCAGATGCCCATCTGCCTGAGCACATAGTTGCAGCAAGGAGAAGAAGACAAGAATTAGCTGAGGAGGCCCAACGCTGAGCATGCACAATTCCAAGACAACTTCCTGAGGAGCCCATGCCACTGAGAAATGATACACATCATGTAGACTGGCCCCAAGAGTTGGTCATCTGGCATCAGCGAGAGTTCCATAAGAGGCCGTTTGAGCTTTCATTTGCTTTCCCACGCTCGCTCTCTAGACCAGGCCCTGCCTCTAGGAGTCATAGCCAAGATCAAGGATCTGGCTAATGAACTTGCAAACAGGTGGATAGAAGAGAGGAGCATGATAATGACTAGGTGGCGACAAGAGCCACAGGAGTACTGGGAAGATAAGGTCAATCTGGTTCCCAAAACCATCCAAGGCTACGAGGCACAGCCAAAATGGTGAAGGAGGATTTGGGACACTAATTTTGATTCATGGACCGCCTTTTGAGTTCACTCCCCGAAGAGTGCAATGATCCTATCTACATGCCCTACCCCCGTAGGCATGGAGTGGACTATGATAGAGACTTACATGGGGATTACGACTTCCCAAAAATATATAATGTAAATGCTAGGAGCCCTGAGGAATGCTTAGTGTTTAGGCTAGAGGATATACTTCCTTCTATAAATCGTTTTCTTGTAGACTTCTCTTCCTGCCTAGATCCAGCATTTTTGACCACTTGTAATTACCTCCGACTTATCAAAATTCCTGCTACTCCAAAAACCCATAGCAGAGGAAGCCCATCTCCCCCCACTCTTCTTTGATATCAACCTAGTAATAGATAGTACAGCTATGACTAGGTTAATGATGCGGACTACTCTCCTTCCTTCCTTCTGTCTAGAGCTCTTAGAAAATATGAGTGACACCTGCTTCACAAGGTGTAATCACCCTTTCTTGTCAACCACTCCTCTGAGAGCTAAGACCGATATTAAAGAATACCTACAAAGTTGCGCATTCTTATCTCAATGCCTGCGACTGCCCCGTGATTAAATGGGTGTGATATGCCTTTCCAATTGTACTCCCTCTCTCATTCTTATTTTTTTTAAAAAAAGAAGAAGAAGCCACAAGGAAACAAAGACAAGGTGACTAGAGAGCAAGACAAGAGCAAAAATAGCAAAGCTGAAAGATGAATCTACTACTAAGCAGGTTACAAGGAGAACACTTCACATGTGCTTGCAATCTCCCTTCATTGTTATTGTTCACCACACTCACTGCATCTAGGGTTCTCCCTAGCCCCTCCCCCACTTCACACTTAGGGCACATCAAGGGCAGGACTTTCAGACCTGTCACCCTAAGTTTTGCACCGCACCTCCAATGATGCACGAACTGGGTCCTCAAGTGAGGGACATTACCAAGGGCTTGCCCAAGGTTAGACCCATCTCCCAGTTCCACTGGCACGGGCACCATGCACTACACAGTGAGACAGACACACCCCCTAGGAAGTGCACAACTTTTCTTGCAGGTTATGTTCGTGTTTCAAGAAGTGGCTGCTTGGCTAAAGAAGATCATCCACTACATCCTCCAATGACAATGAATTTTTCCATGAGTCGGACATGACTCCATTACCACAACTTTAGGAGCTTCGCTGTGAAGGTTTAAGTGGCTCAATAGATTTCATGTTGCCAATCATCCATCTATTGATGGCTGCCATGACTGAACCAAATCAAGTAAAAGACAACCCCAGTGATGGATCTGCCATTGGCATATATATTGGAACCTCATCGTGCAATGATCCATGCCCAACGCCTCAAGATCTACGGATCGCTTATTGATTCCACAAGCCTAAAGACTTTCAACTCAAAACTGAAGACCTTCTACTCAAAGACAAGGATTTTCAACCAAGGCCACAGATTTTCAAGGCAAACAGCATTCAGGGGGGTTTCTCTAGAATAAATCCCTCCAATACCATCCTCCTAAGGGATTGCTTATTGCTTCAAGCGTTTCAAATACTCAAAAGATGACCGGCTACCTAAGGGGTGCCACAACAGTATGAAAGATGCTGAGTATCTTCATGGAGCCTAAAGCACGCCAGAATCTCTCCTGATCATCATCATCAAACTCCATCACTTCTCATTCACAAGCATCAGTGTCATCTACCCACCAGTTCCACCTCGCAACAACATCATCTATACCACTACCTCCCACCACAGTGCCATGGGACTGGCACTTGGCTAGGAGTGGGGTAATGTTTACCGCAGCACAGAGGAGTGGGAAATGGAAAAAAGGAAATAGCAAAAGGCGTAGGACAAAAGGAAGAAAAAGGCGCCTTAACTGGTAACCAGACCCTGAAAAAATTAAAAGCACGGGCGCGACCCTCAAGAAGTCTTAGAATCAACCAAGGAAAGTAAAAGAGTAAAAAGCGCACCATTAAGTGTGAAAACGCTCCCAAATCCTTGTAAGAGAGCGCCAGGTTCACTCCTGTGCAAAGTGTATGCATTAGTTGGGAATAGGATAGACTAGAATGGTGGGAAATGAGAAATGGGACTAGGCTAATGGCCGGCCATGTAAAAAAGGGGATGGCCGCCCATGAAAACTAGGGCATGTATATAAAGTTGAAAAGTGAATGGGAAGCTCATTCTTGTGTGTGGCCAAAGCTTCTTCTTCTTCTTCTCTTGTTTCTTGCCTTCTTGCTTGTGCTTGAAAGAGGGATTGAGAGAGTGTGAGGGAGTGAGGGAGTGATTGTGTGAGAGTGAGAGATCTTGGAGAAGAAGCTCTCCATCTTCTCTCTTCATCTTCCCCTCCTTTCTTCTCTTCTCTTGTCTAGCACGTGGCTATGGAGGATGAAGCTCATGGGAGAGGGATTGAGGTTGCTTGAGCTTGCCTCAAGGATTGTGGAGCTACCGGTGTGCAAGAAAGAGGAGGGAACTTGATCGAGCATCAAGGTAAGCTCACTACACCCGTAAGGTAGGCGTTGCACGTTGGCTATGTGAGAGGTAGCCATGGCCACTCGGTTCGAAACACTTGAGCAATAAGTGGTCCGTAGGTCTCAAGGTAGATCTTGAAGCTCCCCTCCACTATAATGACCTTTTGGATTGGTAGACCTAGCCTCTTCAATAACTCCATACTCATAATATTTACAAATACTAGGATCCACCACTACATTGTCTATCAAGACTCCATCAAACATGCTTTCACCCTAGGGCAATGCTTCTATACATGATCTCACCACTCACTACCCACTCGGTGGATACCAAAAGGTTCAACAAAAAAATCCGATTTTAGGATTTTCTTGAGCTTATTACAAATTTTTGGTGATAATTGAATTAGTTGTAGCAGATTCACATTCGGTTTGACTTTACAAAGTATGTTTGGTAGGTCAAACTCATAGAATTTTTCCACTACTCTCTTCTCTTTCCACACCAATTGCTCTTTTGGCTTCTTGATAATCTTAGTACCCTTGTTTTATTTCAATTTTCATTTTCTTTTAACCACAAGCTTGTTGAGATGGCAAGCTCAACATTGATGATGGATCGCCTGGCTAGATGAGTCCGCACATATAAACTTAGCATGTTGGTGGTCATTATGATACTCACATGGCCATTGACTTATCACTTATTATATTTAGTTTGTTACACCTACCTACAACAGGCAAAGATATAAGGCCAATCGATTAGTGTAGTTGGTTATGCACTGTTTGACTTAGGAGGCCACTTTCCTTTATGTTGTATCTTATCTATACTTTGGGTATATTGTATAGTGTGTGGAAGAAGAAGAAAAAATCAGCAAGGAAACATTTTTTCCTCCATTTCTCTTCTTGTGTTCTTGAGTGAGCTTCCTCTTGTATATACAGTGTGTGTTTGGCACAACAGCTCAAGCAAATCTCCCCAACATGTGATTCTTGACATGGTATCAGAGATGCGCCAGTGAGAGGGGCTGTTGCAAGAAGCAAATATAAGGTTTATCTGCAAACAGGTTGTAGATTACATGTACTATTGAGCAATCAATGAAAAAGGTTGCTTGGTGTAGTGTTGTGCACGTGTTGTGAAAGATTGCAGAAGATCATCTTGCTGTGTTATATCCTTGTTTGTGATAATGGCAAAGAATAGTGGAAATTCCATTATTGAGAAGCTCGACAAGAACAACTACCCTTCATGGAAATTCCGTGTGATGAACTTCCTCATTGGAAAGGGCCTTTATGAGTTTGTTTCAGGTGAAGAAAAGGAGCCAGAGCTGGGTATCCCTCCATCCGACTGCAAATGAATTAAAAGCATGGAAAGAATGGAATGCAAAAGACAAAAAGGTGATGTACTGATTATCTGCAGTCATTGATGATACGATGTTGGGCCATATTAGGAATGCAAAAATTTCACATGCAGCTTGGACAATTTTTGAGAATATATTTTCAGTAAATACAAAGGCACAAAAGATTCAACTCAAGCAAGAGTTGAATGCCTTGAAGAAAGGGAAAATGTCTCTCAATGAGTATGTATTGAAGGTGAGGAGCATTGCAGATGCTTTAGCAGTAATTGATGCAATGCCTGATGATGATGATTTGGTTTCATCCACTTTGAGTGGCCTTAACAATGAGAAGGCATGGAAATCATTTGTTACTTTAGTATATAGTATATGTACAGAAGCCATTTCTAGGTTTTGATGAGTTAAACTCTCTCATGATTATCAAAGAGATCAATATGTAGGGCGATTCATCTGAAAAGAATGGTGAACATGTTTAAGCATTTTACTCAAGTTCAAGAAAGGGACATGGTAGTTCCTCTTCAAGAGACCATGGTATGGGATGTGATGGCGATAACTAGCAAAATAGGTTCAATCAACAATTTGGTAAAATGTAGGTTTCAGGAGGCCAATAAAAAATTAGAGGGGTAGGGGGAGCTCTAGAGGAAGAGGTGGATAGCATAATAGAGGTTCTGAAAATTATGTTATTGTTTGCCATTATTGTGGCAAAAGAGGCCATATTGCAGCCCATTGCTATGCTAAGAAGGATGATATTCGTAGTGGTAAATTGCAACAAGGAAACTATGCATCGACTTCATGACCGAATGAAGACAAAAATGAATGTCTATTTGTTATGCAGCATATGATGAATCCAGTTACAGGTAAGGGGACACATGATGATGTATGGTATGTCGATTCAGGTGCATCTAATCATATGACTAGTCATGTTGAATGGTTTGGAGAGATACAAGACTTACAAAATCCAGGTTATGTGCAAACGGGTGATGATTTATGTCACCCAATTTCACACATTGGAAAGGTTCCCTTGTCCTTGTATGATGACCAAACAAAGAGTCTAATAGATGCACTACATGTGCCATCAATCACAAATAATATAGTGTCTGTTGGCCAAATGGTAGAACAAGGGTTGCAGGTCTGATTCAATGCAAAAGGTTGTTTTGTAGAAGACTTTAATGATAAGTGCAGGTTGGTCACAAAAGGAAGTAGAGTTGGCCTATGTATGCTAAAGAAAAAGGAGTAGTTGAAGATATTGAAATATGTCATAAATGTATTGGATATGCAAATGTGCAAAGATTGAAATCAATACTCCTTTTAGAATTGTAGAATTGCATAAAGTTTGTGAAGCATCCCAGTTTGGTAAGCAAGCAAGACAACCCTTCTCGCATGATAGAGAAGTGAGTAGAAAAATACTTGATGTAGTGCATACAAATGTTTGGGGGCCTACACAAAATGTATCTCTTGGTGGAAACAAATAATTTGTCACATTTATTGATGACTGTTCAAGGAAGCTCTAGGTATAATTCATGAAGGAAAAGAGTGATGTGTTTGAGCATTTCAAATATTTTAAGGCAGCTGTTGAAACAGAAACATGCTTAAAAGTGGAGTGCTTGAGATCAGATGGAGGGGGAGAGTATCTCTCTAATGAGTTTAGTGGCTTCCCGAGGACTCATGGGATAAAGAGGCAATTTACTTGCAAGTATATCCCACAGCAAAATGGGGTTGTAGAAAGAAAAAATAGGCATATTGCAGAAGTTGCACGCGCATTAATGACTGAAAATAATATGCCCAAACATTTTTGGTCTAAGGCATGCATACTATTGTCTATATTATGAACAGAACTCCCACAACTCGAGTTCATGGGATGACTCTTGAAGAATGCTTTATTGGAAAGAAGGCCGATGTATAGCAACTTGAAGGTATTTGGATGTGTTGCATATGTTCATGTGCTAGATGATCTATGGAAGAAGCTTGATCCAAAGGCAAAAAAATGTATGTTTATTGGATACTCTTTAGAGAGCAAAAAGGGTATCGCTATTATAACCCTATCATAGGTGAGCTTAGAGTGAGCAGGGATGTTATCTTTGATGAGATAGGCAACTCGTATGCACCTGATGGTGATGTATTGGATGATGATAATGATTAGGATAGTTATGTGCTGAAAGAAAAACAAGAATCACGGAGTCTCAGTGGACCAGAAACATTATCCGGTACTATACATATAGTGAGCCCTTGATTTGGGAGACTAAGGAGTAGCCCCACATCTTCAGGTGGATCTATAAGTGTTGCAAGGAAGGACAAAGGAAAGAAGAAAGTTGTAGATGGTAATGATGCATCTACCAGTCATTTGGGATTTGATGGAGATTCCAGTGGTTCGAAGAGTTTGGATGATGAGCTTGGTATTCCTTCAGTTAGGACACCAAGTGTACAAAGAGCTCATAGTAATGTAAAGGTTTCATTGAGTGATCCGGTGGTATGCAGATCTAGTAGGGTCAAATACCCTATTAAAAGATTTAGTTTTGAAGGTTATGTAGCTCACCATTATGCTTATATGATGAAACTACTTAAGGATGTTGAGCCCACTTATTTTGAGGATGTTTTTGGTCATGCTCATTGGGATGCAGCAATGGATGAGGAGATGGCTGCATTAAAAGCAAATAATAGTTGGGATTTGGTACCCTTGCCTAAGGGTAAGAAAGCTATTGGTTGTAAGTGGGTTTATAAAGTCAAGCATAATGCAGATGGTTCAGTTAGCAGGTATAAGGCTAGGTTGATTGCAAAAGGTTATGCTCAAACATATAGCATAGATTATGAAGAGACATTCAATCTAGTTGCTAGGATGGAAACTGTTAGGTGTGTGATTGCCTTGGCAGCAACAACTAAAGGTTGAATTTTGCAGTAAATGGATGTTAATAATGCCTTATTGCATGGTGAATTGCAAGAAGAAGTGTATATGGAGTAGCCAACAGGTTATGAGGATTTAGAATATTCCACACATGTGTGCAGGTTAAAGAAGGCGCTCTATGGGCTGAAGCAAGAACCTAGAGCATGGTCTGACAAGATTTGAGAGTATCTTGTCAATATTGGATTTTGTATTTCTGATGCTGATCACTCACTTTATGTGAGAAAGGGAGATGCAGGTTCGGTCATCATAGTCATCTATGTGGATGACTTGATTATTACATGTGACAATGACAATGAGATTGTTGAAGTTAATGATTTCTTGAAAAAAAAGTTTGAGATGAAAGATTTGGGTGAGTTGAGATACTTTCTTGGTATTGAGGTGATCAGATTTGATGATGGTATATGGCTATCCCAAAGGCAGTATGGCTTGGATATGTTATCCAAGTATGGTATGACAACATATAAGCCTTTTTCAATACCATTGGAGCAAAATGTGAAGTTGAGTGTTGACATTGGGGATGAGATAGAAGACCCTACTATAGTCACGAGGATAGTAGGGAGTTTGATTTACATTACTATCACAATGGAAGACTTGAGCTATGATGTTGGCCTTGTCAGTTAGTTTATGCAGATGCCTAGAAAAGCCTCATTTGGATGCAGTTAGATTCATATTGAGATATGTGAAGTTGACTTTACATTATGGACTTTTTTAATGATGCAAGTTAGGACATACATGTCTTTGGATACACAAATGCAGATTGGGTTGATAGCATGTTAGACAAAATATCTACTAGTGGATTCATGTCTTCCCTTGGTAGTGCAATAGTTACATGGTGCAGCAAAAAGAAACCTACAGTTGTTGTATCGAGTATAGAGGTTGAGTATAGAGGTGCTGCTATGGCAGCATGTAAGGTGGTATGGCTGCAAAATTTATTAGGTGATTTGGAGTTGTCATTCATTATGACAACATAAGCAACATACAGCTAGCTAGGAATCTAGTGTTCTATGCTAGGACAAAACACATTGAGGTGCACTACCACTTTGTGAGAGAGAAGGTACTTCCACGAGAGAGTGACTTGGTATATGTCAGCACACAAGATTAGATAGCTGACATTTTCACAAAGGCATTGGGTGTAGAGAAGCTTTGAAAGTTCCAAAGCTTACTTAGATTTGCAGAGATAGAGTTGAGCTTGAGGGGGAGTGTTGAGATGGCAAGCTCAGCACCTGTGGACATTGTTGATGGACCGTCTCCCTAGATGAGTCCGCACGTCTACACTTAGCATGTTGGTGGTCATTATGATACTCACATGGCCACTGACTTATCACTTATTATATTTAGTTTGTTACACCTATCTACAACTGGCAAAGATATAACGTTAATCGATTAGTGTAGTCGGTTATACACTATTTGACTTAGAAGGCCACTTTCCTTTATGTTGTATCTTATCTATACTTTGGGTATATTGTATAGTGTGTGGAAGAGGAAGAAAAAATTAGCACGAAAACGTTTTGGCCTCCATCTCTCTTCTTGTGTTCTTGAGTGAGCTTCCTCTTGTGTATATAGTGTGTGTTTGGCGCAACACTCAAGCAAATCCCCCCATCATGTGATTCTTGACAAAGCTTCTCTAGAAAAACATTACTTTTAAGAGAACCCATTAGAGCATCCAATATCTTCTTATCATTTTTACTAGGTTTAGGATTACTTTGCTTGTACTAGGGTCATCTTTTTGAGCGTCTTTCAATTTCCGACTCCTAGTCACCACCCTAATATTGTTAGGAGATAGACTCTCAATAATTGGCAAGGTTTCAACTAGACTTACCCTGCTAGGAATTTCCTTGAGTTTGGCTTTATCCCTTTGCAAAATTTTCTTAGGGTCCTCTCCTTTGGCATTCTCATTATTTGCACAACGATTCATAGGCCCAAGTTGTTGACTACCCTGTTGGAGAGAATTAACCCTACTCCAACAGGTAGTGGCTAGATGTCTAGACTCCTTATATATATCACATTTGGCAAAAGGATAACTAGTAGGGAAATACTATCTACCACATCACTTATAGTTGAATTGTGATGGGGCTCCATCATTAGGCTTTCTAGTACCCACCAATAAATTTTGTTGATGCTTTAAGAAATTAACATCTACAACGATGATCTGGTGGTATTGCTCAATGATCATATTTGTATAATGTTTCATCATGTCTTTTACTTCCTCTACAATATTTGATGCGAAGGATTTATAACCAATGGGTTCACGAGCTACCCTCTCACTAGATTGCATAACTTGCAAAGGAGCCACTACATGTATTGACCCTTGGTTTGCAAAAGGAGCTCATTATCTTGCTTTTGGCTTCACAACATTTAGAGGAGCTAGCAATAAAAGCATGTTTTGCATCATGCTTCCTCTACCATTCGAGTTGGTCACAAGGGTGTAGTGATCACACCTTCATCACCACTAAAACCAATCCCAAATTATTTTTAGGACTAAGGCTTGAATTTAAATTTTCCCTTGAGACATAGGCCATTTGTAAGTGGGACTCTTACTTCCTCTACTCAGGTTATAGCAATATCTATTATCTACTAGAGAAACACTACTCAATTGCACTTGGATATTAAAGTCCAATCCATGCAAGAAATACTGCCATTGGGTAGTAGGTGGGATAGAAATAGAGGCTTGAAATTTGCAAAAGACATCTTTCATCTTCTTAGCATATGCTTGGGCATTTTCAAGGGGCTCTTGACATGCCATATTTAGAGCATGTAGCCAATATTGTCCACCTCTCTCGGGGGAAAATTCTCTTCAAAAGGCTGCAAACAATAGATCAATTGTGGTTATGGTACTTTCTTATAAATCATGATACCACATTGCAACCCTCCCTCTTTTAGGGTCATGTTAGAAAATGTCATTAGATGTCCCTTATCCTAAATTACACAATTAAACATGAGCTTTTGGAACTCACTAATGTGAAGCTCTGCATCTTACTATGCTAACCCAATAAAGATGGGTGGAGGGAACCCTAAAGATGGAAAATCCACTATTCCTGTAGGAATTGCAAAAGGTTGTGCCATAACAATGACCATATTTGTTGTAGGAGTTTGTAATGGTATGACTACAACTCCACTTGAAGTGGGTTAACTTGTTGGGAGAAGGGGAATACTAGAACTTCCTCCTCCTAATGAGTTGTTTGTGGTACTAGGATCACTAAGACCTTTTCCTCATAGGGGAATTGAACTGCTAGGTTGAGGGAAATACCTCCTAATGATTTCAACCTTTCGTCTAGCCTTTTTGGCTCTTTCTTATTTTTGAATCTCGACTTCACGTATTTATCGAAAAATAATGGTTCTATCTAGGTACTCTTTGACATAAATTGATTGACTAGTCTCTAATCAATCAAGGTTAAAAAAATTCCCTTTATTTTAGTGACTCCTCCTCTCCTGACAAGTGCACCACTTGTCTCAGGACAAAAAATAGGCATGACATTGGCTCTGGGGCTCTAGCTGTGGGTCTCCTAGACTCACCTAAGCAACCCCCCGACCTCGCAGCCCTAGGAGCATACAAATACTATGAGCTAATTTAACGAAACAAAGTGCTTGTAGATAAAATCTCTAAACATCCAAAGGTTTATCCCAAAATAATAGTAAACCCACATCTAGATGGTTTGCCTAGTATTGACAAAGGAGGCAAGCATCCCAAGGGTTATCCTAGTAAACAAAAAGCAATACGCTAAAAGTTCATCTTGATAAGGAGCAAGAAAGAATCTGGAAGATCATCTTGGATAGAAGCATGGTAAGACCTCGTAAGCTAAAAAGGCAACTAGTGCCAGAAGACCTATTATTTAGAGCCTACGAAAGCATATAGGAATATACCAAGAGTTGTGACTTTTTCAAACTCATCCAAAGAATCAATCGGATAGGGACCAATTAATGGCGTCCCCATCAACTTCTCGCACAAAGAATCCACTTTGTGTATGATCCCCGGTCAACAAAGTTTACGGAATCCACCGTAAAACCTCACGGAATCCAGCATGGCACGGAATCCACCGTGAAATATGCCTCTTGGCATCAAAAAGCATCTTCAAAAATTGATGGCCACCAATATCCAGCACTAAGAGCTTTTTGGATGGTAAGCGAGCCAGCAAAAGGTCAATCATGGCACCCAAGAATAAATGGTATCTCATCGAGTACTACTACACAATGACGATAGATATCATCTACTCCTCTCCGATACACCTGCTATAATTGAAAAGTGTAATGCTTGTTGCTTGATCTTTCTCTTTTCAGACTTTGATAAGGCAACCCCAAATCCTCCTATAGACAAATAATACGTTATAGTTGCATACCAGGAAGGGATGAAAGCTATATCAATTTTAAATAGACCCTCTGTCAAGATTGTGGAAGAGAAGGAAGGAGTCTCGCTTGAAGCTTTCTTGCTTGCAAAATGGGGGAAGACACACAAGGGTGGAGGCTGAAAAGAGTTTTCCTCTTCTTAGTTGTGTAAGCCAAAAGAACTCTAGTACAAAGAAATAGAAGAACCCTATGTATGGGTCTCAAACCAAACTCAACTAACTAAGGTGGCATACTAACTGAGCCACGAACTAGAGTAGATAAGGATAGCTATCATGTAGCTATTATTCATGGGCGGTGTACCAACCGCGTCTGCAACTGACAAGTCAGTGACATAAATACACAACGGTCACCCTGGCGTATCACGAGTGGAGCTCGATATCTCAACACTCCCCCTCGAGCTCAATCCCCCATCCTGCACACCAAGCAGGTCTCTGAACTTGCGCAGCTTCTTTGCGCCCAATGCCTTCGTGAATATGTCAGCTACCTGATCCTCTGTGCTGACATAAACTAGATCAATAAGACCTAGTAAAACCCTCTCTCGCACATAGTGATAATGCACCTCAATGTGCTTTGTTCTAGCATGATAGACTGGGTTATTTGCCAAGTGTATACTACTCATGTTGTCACAATAAATGACAACTGGTCCATCTGTAGACTGATGCATATCATAAAGTAGCTTATGCAACCAAGCTACTTCACATGCAGCCATTGCTGCACCCCTGTACTCAGCCTCTGTGCTCAACAAGGCAACTGTAGGCTGTTTCTTGCTGCTCCAAGTGACTGCAGCACTCCCAAAAGAGAACACATATCCACTGGTAGATCGTCAATCAGAAATACTACCAGCCCAATCAGCATCAGTGTATCCATGCAACTGTATCTGAACCCCAGTCTCATGAAATAGTCCATACTGCAATGTGGACTTCACATACCTGAGTATGCATCTAGCCGCATCCAAATGTGGTTTCCTTGGAGCGTGCATAAACTGACTTACCAATCCAACAGCATAGCTCAAATCTGGCCTGGTAATAGTCATATAAATCAAACTTCCTACTATGCGTCTGTACATAGTAGGGTCTTCTAGAAGCTCACCTGCATCTGTGCTCAGCTTCACATTCTGCTCCAAAGGAACTGAAATAGGCTTACAGCCTGTCATCCCATATTTGGACAGC
This sequence comes from Lygodium microphyllum, assembly GCF_053477565.2. Taxonomy (NCBI): domain Eukaryota; kingdom Viridiplantae; phylum Streptophyta; class Polypodiopsida; order Schizaeales; family Lygodiaceae; genus Lygodium; species Lygodium microphyllum. Next base: position 136,271,833 of record NC_141144.1, read on the forward strand.
ATGTCCAATCCATACTGCCTCTGCAAGAGCTGTATCCCACTTGGTGATCTAATCACCTCAATGCCCAAGAAATAACACAGCTCTCCCAAATCCTTCATCTCAAACTTCTGCTTCAATAGCATTTTCACATGAAGGATATCTTCATCATTGTCACCTGTCATAATCAAATCATCAACATAAATGACAAGTAGCATAATACCTTTCTCTGTTTTTCTCACATAAAGTGAGAAATCTGCCTTGGAAATCTGAAAGCCAATAGTGACAAGATATTGTCCTATCTTGTCAGACCATGCTCTAGGTGCTTGCTTCAAGCCATACAAGGCTTTCTTCAACCTGCAAACAAACTCAGGATGAACAGCATGCACATAACCTGGTGGCTGCTCCATATAGACCTCTTCTTGCAAATCACCATGCAAGAAGGCATTCTTTACATCCATCTGATGTAAAGACCATCCCTTTGGTGCAGCCATAGCAATGACTGCTCTTAGGGTTGCCATCCTTGCAACCGGACTGAATGTTTCTTCATAGTCAATGCCATATGTTTGTGCATACCCCTTGACTACTAATCTTGCCTTGTATCTATTCACAGAACCATCTGCATTGTGCTTCACCTTATAAACCCACTTACAACCAATTGCATTTTTACCTTTAGGCAAAGGTACCAATTCCCATGTAGCATTTGCTTCCAAGGCATCCATTTCTTCATCCATGGCTTTCTCCCATTTTTCTTTTCCCATGGCTTCCTCAAAAGAAGTGGGTTTTGGTTCCTGTATCACTTTAACCATATATGCATAGTGAATGGTTGTAAATCCATCATATTTCAGCCTATCCACAGGATACCTAGCTCTCGTAGACCTGCGCAAAGTAGGTTCACTCCCAGGTGCTCTCAAAACATCCCTGGTCTTCCTTACTCTAGGTGTAACAATAGAAGGAATACCCAACTCATCATCAATGCTCTGTTCTGAGCCACTGGATTCACCATCCACATAAGAGTGACCTGCATTCACATCAAACATGGGCTGATCAACCTTCTCTTTTCCTTTTCGTGATACCTGCATACCACTATCTGCATTGCTTTGAGAAGATTCTCCTGATCTCAATCTGTCTGTCCACGGCAAAGAATGTGAACCACTGCTAGAGGACGCTCCAGGTCCACTAATATTTTGTGACTGCTGCTGTGAATTCTGTGCAGCATTACCACTTTGTGCATCTACATCATCAATCACATTTACAGGTTTATACCAGCTACTCATCTCATAAAAAACAACATCTCTGCTCACTGTAAACTTACGTGTAGAAGGGTTATAGCATCTATACCCTTTTTGCTACAGAGAGTAACCAATAAAGATGCACTTCTCAGCTTTTGGATCCAACTTGGATCTCAACTCATCTGGCACATGTACATAGGCAATGCAACCAAAAATTTTCAAATGAGAAATATCTGGTTTCCTACCAGTATACCTCTCCTCTGGAGTCATTCCATGTATTGTTGCAGTGGGAGTCCTGTTCATTATGTAGACTGCTGTAGCAACTGCTTCAGCCCAATAAAAATCTGGCAAGTCTTTTTCATTGAGCATGGCACGAGATACCTCTCCAATATGCCTGTTTTTCCTTTCTGCAATTCCATTTTGTTGTGGGGTATGATTGCATGAATATTGCTGCTTTATGCCATGCTCCTGCAAGAACCTTGCAAACTCATTTGAGAGGTACTCTCCCCCTCCATCTGACCTTAGGCATTTTATCTGCAGGCCTGTTTCTTTTTCAACCATAGCTTTAAGAGTTTTGAAATGCCCAAAAACTTCACTTTTCTTTTTCATAAAATACACCCAAACTTTTCTGCTATAGTCATCAATAAAAGTGACAAAATAATGACAACCTCCAAGAGATGTAGCTTTAGTAGTCCACACATCAGAGTGGATTAATTCCAATGGCTTCTCACTCTCTTGAACATGTCTAGGAAATGGTTTCCTTGCCTGTTTTCCAAACTGACAGGCTTCACATACCTTATGCATTTCTGCAACCTTGAATTTGGGCTATCCTGCAACAATATTTTGGGCCTGCATTGATTTAAGTCACTGTACATTAACATGACCAATGCGTTTATGCCAGATATCAATATCTGCAACTACACTGGTCCCATGTGCAAACATTGCTGCACTCAATTCAGACATGTCTGCATCCAATGTAAACATTTTGCCCTTCTTCTTTCCTTTTGCTATCAAGCGACCTTTATTTTTCATATCCTCAACAAAGCATCCATGAGGATTAAATATGACCTACAAGCCCTGTTCAACCATTTGACCAACTGAAACCAGATTCTTGGTGATATTCGGGACATGAAATACATCAGACAGGTATTTCTTTTTCCCATCCTGCATAGACAAGGAAATTTTTCCAATCTGCACAATAGGATGTGCAGTATCATCACCAGTCTCCACAAATCCTGGTTTTTCCATTTTCCTTGCATCCTCCATCCATTCTGCATGACCTGTCATGTGGTTTGATGCACCTGAGTCAACATACCATACCTCGTTGCTTTCTTCTGCACTTGTCACAGAATTGTTCATGTGCTGCACCATAAACAGATGCTCATTTCTGTCATCACCTTGTCTACTAGAAGATGCATAATTCCCTTGTTGCAGTTTTCCATTCATGATGTCATTCTGCTTTTTATAGCAGTCTTTAGCCATATGACCCATTTTACCACAATAGTAGCATTCAACATTACTGTTTGCATTTTGGCCTCTTTGCCATCCACCACGACCTCTTTGGCTCCCCCTTCCTCTAGAGTTACCACGTCCTCCTCCACAGGACTGGTTTTCTTGAGTTTGCTGCATATTCTGATTTCTGCCACGGCCTCCAAATCGGCCTCCTCTACCTCTGCCTCTACCTCTTCCAGCATTTGAGTAGAAGACAGCTTCTTTTGAAGTTTCTCCTGAAGAAGATGCACCACCATTTCTCTGTTCCTCAGAAATTAAAAGAGCAATCAACTCCTCAAAATCAGGAAATCTTTCACGAACTGAAATGGATGTCCGAAACTGTGCATAATCCTTTCCTAGACCATTCAAGGTCACAGAAACTAAATCATCATCTTCCACTGGCGACCCAATGGAAGCAAGTGCATCTGCAATCTTCTTCACCTTCATGTGGTAGTCATTGATACTCATATTTTCTCTTTGCACATTGTGCAACTCTTGCTTGAGCTGCATTTTCCTGGCTTGCGTATTTGTGCTATACATTTTTGACAAAGTATCCCATGCCTCCTTTGGCGTACTTGCATCCTGAATATGCACAATCATAGAGTCTGAAATACTGATAGACAACCAATACATAACTTTCCTGGCTCTCTCATGCCATGTTTTGAATGCCTGCATTTGCTGTTGATTGGGAACATCAGGAAGAACTGGTTCTTCTTCATTTCCTGCAACAAATTCCCAATATCCTTTTCCCATAAGGAAATTCGTCATTCTAAACTTCCATGCCTGGAAGTTGTTCTTGTCAAGCTTTTCAGTTACAATCTGTGAAAGAGAATCAGACGCCATTACAGAACACTGCGAAAAATTCTATCACTGCAAAAACTCAGCTTCACCCTCACAAGGGCAAATCTGCAAAACTGGCGAAAGTGGTATTTGACCACACAGTCACTTCCTAGTGACGATTTTGCATAAACAAGAACCAAGGATGATTCTGAAACTCCCAATGTCTCTGCGCACAAGCATACGATGCAATTTCTACAATAACTTTTCACCGACCTGTAGAACAGTGGTCGCACAGCATAAAACAGGGCCTTTTCCTGAGTGCGTGTAGAAAACTTCCGCCTCCAAAACAGGCCCCGAAATGGCCTCAAATAAAAAAAACAAGGTCGCCAAGGGCTAAAGCCCTTGCCCACAGCATATACTGCCCTCTTGCTTCACCGCGAAGGGCGTCTCAACCTGAGACAATGCACTCCTGCAATTTTCGGCTGTGCTACCTGCAGAGATCTGCTCCCAAAACAGAAAATGAAAGCAACACTGCTCCTCTTACCAGAACATCGCGAGCTTGGCTTGCTTTCTTGAGCTCCTTACCACGAACAAGGCTCTGATACCATGTCAAGATTGTGGGAGAGAAGGAAGGAGTCTCGCTTGAAGCTTTCTTGCTTGCACAATGGGGGAAGACACACAAGGGTGGAGGCTGAAAACAGTTTTCCTCTTCTAAGTTGTGTAAGCCAAAAGAACTCTAGTACAAAGAAATAGAAGAACCCTATGTATGGGTCTCAAACCAAACTCAACTAACTAAGGTGGCATACTAACTGAGCCACGAACTAGAGTAGATAAGGATAGCTATCATGTAGCTATTATTCATGGGCGATGTACCAACCGCGTCTGCAACTGACAAGTCGGTGACATAAATACACAACGGTCACCCTGGCGTATCACGAGTGGAGCTCGATATCTCAACACCCTCAATATCACTTCCCTCAGCTAGAATTTCCTTTAGCTCCCTGGCATCCACAAGACATTCTACAATTCCTTGCAACTTCGATGGCATTCTCCTAATCTCATAATCAAACTCTTGTAAAGTGATTAATCACTTTGCTAAATGGTTAGGCGGGTGCAACTTGTTTGGCAACAATGTGAGTCCTTCCGCCTTCGTAAAGAATACTACCTTCTCATAGAGAACATAATGCCTAAATTTCTTCATCGCAAAGACCATTCCAAGGCACAATTTCTCCATGTATCTGTAATTAACTTTAGATATCCCCAATTTCCTACTAGCAAAGGCAATTGGATAATTCCATTTCTCCTCCCAAATTTGAGCTAAACAGCAGTTGATACTATGCATTGTGGCTATTGAAAATATATAGAAAATTTTACCTCTTCTGGGTATTTTTAGGAGTGGTGCTTTTGCTAATTTCTGCTTCACATCCTCAAAGGATACTTGACAAGCTTCGTTCCACTCAAAAAGATAGTTAAAAGATAGAAGATTTGTCAATGGCAATGCTCTTTTTGCTAGTGCGTTGATAAATCTTCGATAATATCCCATTGATGACAGAAATGTGTGCACCTCTTTTGAAGTACACAGCGGGCTCATAGAGATGATAACCTTTATCTTTTAAGTGCTAGTAGCAATACTAGTTGAACTAACCACATGCATGAGTTTCAACCCATAGAGCACTCCAAATACGAAGTTTCTAGGGTTAAGAGCAATGCAAAACTGCCTATAACCCTCCAAACATTTCCTCAAAATAATTAGTTATCGCTCCCTTATGGTGGCCCGTAGATCATTAATGAAGACTTTTAACTCCTCTGGGGAGATATCACCAAATGTCTTATCAGCTGTTTGGTGCCAAGACCCAAGTGCATTGTACAGACGAAAGGCCATCATGTGATACACAAAGGTATCAAAGACAATAATAAATGCCGTTTTGAATTTGTCTTCCTCCGTGATAGCCATCTAGTTATATCGAGAAATGTAATCGATTAACGAATAGATTTTCCTACCCACTAACTTATCCAAAATCTGATCAATAAATGCCAACAGGTAGTAATCCTTACACTACAAGGGAATGTGGCAATAGCGATGGCCATTTGCGACGCAAAAAAGTGGTGTCACTAAAAGCGTCACTATATGCGTCGCTATTTGCATTGCTAATTCTGTTAGCGATGCAAATAACGACGCATATAGTGACGCAAATAGCAACGCCGGTCTGAGGAAAAAGTTTCGAAAACCTGAGCGTAACATTTGTCGAGAAAACATTTGTGAGAAAGAATGAAAGAGAGAGCGAGAGAGCTTAAAGCTTTGAGAGAGAGAGAGAGAGAGAGAGAGAGAGAGAGAGAGAGAGAGAGAGAGAGAGAGAGAGAGAGCTCATCACCATTGTCACCGTTGCCGCCGCTATACATGAAGAAGAAAGAGAAGTGTGCAAGGGAGAAGGGAGGGAAGGTGCAAAGAGAAGGTACAAAGGGTTTCATCTTCAGGCCTTTGAGGTAGGTACATTGCCTCTTCTTGCTTTATTTTTGTGTTCTCTTGTTTTCTTTTTTTGTTTTTCTTTGCAAAGAGACACATGGAAAAAGAGGGAGGGAGGAAGGGAGGGAGAAGAATGAAGGGAGAGGAAGAGAGAAAGAGGGAGAGAAAGGAAACAAAGAGAAAGAGGAAGAGAGAAATGAGAGATGAAGGGAGGGAGAGAGGATGAGTGAGAGAAACAACGAAAGAGAGAGGGGGGAGAAACAAAAAGAGAGGAAACAAAGAAAGGGAAATAGAGAGATAAAGAGAGGGGGAGAGAAATAGAGAGGGAGAGAGAAGGAAGAGAGGAGGAGGAGGTAGAAAAGAAGGGTGAGGTAAAGAGAGGAAGGAGAGTGAAAAGAAGAGAGAGAGAGGGAGAAAGAGAGATAGAGAGAAAAAATAGAGAGTGAGAGAGAGGGAGAGAGAAATAGGAAAACAATGAGAGAATGAGAGGGAAGGTTAATAAAGAAAAGTAAAGGGAGAGGGGGGAGAGAGAGATAAAGAGAGGTAGGGTGACATTTCTTTCAATATCTTTGTCTCTTTATTTTCTATCTTTGATTGTCTTTGCAATGAGATGAGTTGAGTGAGAGTGGGGAGGGAAGGAGGGAGAGAAATAGAGAGAAGAAGGGAGGGGAAGGAAGAGAGAGATGGAGAGAAATAAAAAACAAGAGAGAGAGGGGCTTCATAAAAAAGTGTCAAGACCCGAGTATGGCATTTTACAGGTTTGTAAACAAGCACGAGAGAGAGAGAGAAAGAGAGAGAGAGAGAGAGAGAGGGAGAGAGAGAGAGAAAGAGAGAGAGAGAGAGGCCGCCGCCACTGCCGCCATCCACGAAGAGGGAGGAGACAAGTGTAAAGGAGAAGGAAGGAACTCCTGAAGGAGGAAAAAAATGAGAAATGTACAAAGGGATTCTTCTTCAAGCTTGGAGATAAGTGCATTATCTCTTCTCTCTTTGTTTTTCTCTTTTCTTTACTTCTCTCTTTCTTTTTGTTGATGAAGAGTGTATAGAGAGAAGAAGTGAGAGAGATCAACGTGCGCAAGGGAGATAGATATCTATATATATATATATATATATAGAGAGAGAGAGAGAGAGAGGTCGCTGCCACCGCCAATCCACCACAAAAAGAGAGGGGATAACTGCAAAGAAGGAGGAAACTCATGAAGGAGAAGAAGAAGAAGGAGAGAAGCGCGAAGGGATTCTTCTTCAAGCTTTGAGGTAAGTGCATTATCTCTTCTCTCTTTGTTTTTCTCTTTTCTTTACTTCTCTTTTTCTTTTTGTTGATGAAGAGTGTATAGAGAGAAGAAGTGAGAGAGATCAATGTGCACAAGGGAGATTGATAGAGAGAGAGAGAGAGGTTTCTGCCATCGCCAATCCACCACAAAAAGAGAGGGGACAACTGCAAAGAAGAAGGAGGGAACTCGTGAAGGAGAAGATGAAGAAGAAGAGAAGCGTGAAGGGATTCTTCTTCAAGCTTTGAGGTAAGTGCATTATCTCTTCTCTCTTTGTTTTTCTCTTTTCTTTACTTCTCTATTTCTTTTTGTTGAGGAAGAGTGTATAGAGAGAAGAAGTGAGAGAGATCAACATGCGTAAGGGAGATTGCGAGAGAGAGAGAGAGAGAGAGAGAGAGAGAGAGAGAGAGAGAGAGGTCACTGCCACCGCCAATCCACCACAAAAAGAGAGGAGACAACTGCAAAGAAGGAGGAGGGAACTCATGAAGGAGAAGAAAAAGAAGGAGAGAAGCACGAAGGGATTCTTCTTCAAGCTTTGAGATAAGTGCATTATCTCTTCTCTCTTTGTTTTTCTCTTTTCTTTACTTCTCTCTTTCTTTTTGTTGATGAAGAGTATGTAGAGAGAAGAAGTGAGAGAGATCAACGTGCATAAGGGAGATTGAGAGAGAGAGAGAGAGAGAGAGAGAGAGAGAGAGAGAGAGAGAGAGAGGTCACTACCACCGCCAATCCACCACAAAAATAAAGGGGGCAACTCCAAAGAAGAATGAGGGAACCCATGAAGGAGAAGAAAAAGAAGGAGAGAAGCGCGAAAGCATTCTTCTTCAAGCTTTGAGGTAAATGCATTATCTCTTCTCTCTTTGTTTTTCTCTTTTCTTTACTTCTCTTTTTCTTTTTGTTGATGAAGAGATGTATAGAGAGAAGGGAGATAGATCAATACAAGGGAGATTAAGAGAGAGGGAGAGAGAGAGAGAGAAGCTGCCATTGCCACTACTATTGCCATCGCATCCACCAAAAGAGATGGAACAACTACAAAGGATAAGGAGGGAACCCCCAACCTCTGTCTCTTCTCCATCTTACTCTCCTCGAGCTTGCATAGCAGGCACCAAGCAAGCATGTCCCCATTTCTCGGCCATGGGAAGGCCTCATGCCAAAGCCCGCCACCTGGAGCACAAGGTGGAGCCTCCTCTAGTGCAGCAACAAGTGCTCCCCATAGAGCACAATGACCACCAGAGAAGAAGAGGAGATGGAAACTGGGTACTATCGCCCTTCAGGAGATAAGGAGAATGTAGTGTGGATACGAGCTTCTCATCCCGAAAAGATCTTTTCATAAGGACATTGTTCGGGAAGTCATGCAAGACTTGGAGCTGAAAGGGATGGAAAGATTTTGGGCACAAGTGCGAGACAGCCCAGCAGTAGGAAGGTAGATTGTTGCAGCTATGACGATAGAAAGAAGAGCCTACATGATGTACTACATGTACCTTCTATTACCAAGAATCTATTGTCGATTGGATAGATGGCATAATAAAATTTGCAAGAATCTAGTGTTGGTTGGATAGATGATTTCAACACATGGCTGTACATTCGGAAGTACAAGGATGAGATACTTGATGTCTTTAAGCAAATGGGTTTATAAATAGAAATACAAGTCAGATGGTTCGTTGGAAAGGTATAAAGCCCGGCTTGTTGCAAAGGAATATGCACAGGAATACGGCCTAGATTATGAGGAGACTTTCAGCTCAGTTGCCAAGATGGAAATGGTGAGAATAGTCATTGCATTAGTGGCTTCTAAGGGCTGAAAATTATGAAAAATGGATGTAAAAAATGCATTCCTGAATGGTGACTTGCTTAAAGAGGTATATATGGAGTAGCGTGAGAGTTATGTACACAACATGAGGTGTATATGGATGCTAGCTAGCAACCCCGTCTATAATGTTAGATCCAAACACATAGAGATTCATTACAATTTTATCAGAGAATTGGTACTTATAGGACGGATTGATCTATTTCATGTGAAGACAGAAGACCAGGTAGTCGATATCTTTACCAAATCACTTGGTAAAGAGAAATTCGTTTGTTTCATGGATCTACTTGGAGTACAGTAACTAGTCTGAGCTCAAGAAATGGAGTTTGAGAAGGGGGAGGATGAGCTTGATTCTTTTGATCTTAAAACACCTCCATCCATTGAGATTGAGAGTGAAGACAAGAAAGAAGAGATAGAAGATGACTTAGACATAGGTAAAAACAAAAAGGAAGAAGTAGAGCTTAGAGACACTACCACTCCTCCCTATATAAGTGTTTCTGGCTCCAATACCATGGTATAACTCTTACAGATGTCCAAATGCTCCCCCAAAAAGACTTGAACAAGTTTGGAATAAGTTGGAGTGAGTAGAAGATCAATGGGACTTATTCATACCTTAGGGTCCTGACTATAATGAAAGCTTGAAGTGAAGCTCTTCTTCTTAGGCCTAACAAGTGATAAAAAAGCTCCTTGAGTAATACTTTTTTGAATTGATTATATCTAGCTTTTGCAATCACAAGCTCTTTTTCTTCTCGGGCCTAAGCAAGTGATGAAAAAGCTCCTTGCGAAATACCTTTTCGAATTAATTATATCTTGCTTTTGCAATCAAAGGATTCAGTTTTTTTTAATAATATGATACATAATTTTTAGACATTAGATGTAGGTGACATTGGCAAATGAATTATGCAAGAATATTTAGTGCATACATCTAGAAGGGTGGCAGGGCATGCAACCTTGCCAGCTAATTTTTTTCCCCTCTGTAACCATCACTATTTGTGTCGAAAATTTACTCTGCAACCGTCGCTATAAGCATCACTATTAGTGTTGCTATTTGCGTCTCTAATTGGATTAGCGAAGCAAATAGCGATGCATATAGCGACACTAATAGCGATGCTAATAGCGACGAATCGATTGCATTGCTAATAGTGACACGAATAGTGATGACGGGGGTAATTTTTCATGAATAATTCCGTTGCTTTAAACGTCACTATTAGGTCTATATGTTGTAGTGTTAACCATCTGCTTATTAAGATCTCTGAAATCTATGCAAATCTGAATCAGATTGATGTTATTCTGTAATGTGTCCACCTGTTCTCTTACAGGACACGTCTTAGCAACCCATCAGGAAGAGATTCTAGAAAGCACTGCCCGGCACTTCCACGGAATGTTACGGGTTTTGCGATCTAAGTCTTCCCAAGTCTACCACCTAGCGGAAGCATTCCGACAGTTCCCACTTAGGACCGACTTGAATCAGGATTTTCCTAATGGTCAAGTTACTAGAGATTAACTAGCGTCGAACTACTTTACGCAGAAACGTCAGTGTCGAAGCGGATTCATGCTGCACTTGGTTCAAGGAGAATGGGAAACGAGAGGGATGCAAAGCTCGACCTCTTTTCCCATAAGGCATAGTCCCATTTCATTTCCCTAAAACAGCATAAATCGGGACTCTAGTAACCTAGACTCTAGGTCAACGTTCCTTGCTATTCATTTCCTTCGAGAAAAGTTCCCTGCTGTCGATTTCATTTGAGAAAAGTTCCCAGCCAACCGGGACCACCCATCCATAGGACGGACCCATGGCCACATCCACCGCACTTTCCTCAAGGTTGCTTTATTTTTCATTTTTTCTACCACATTTAGTTGGACACACATAAAAACAACTTCCTTAATTAGCCTTTTAGTCACTAGTTCCTTCACGTAATCTTAGCACTGACATAGAAAAACAATGTCAAACAAGTTTCTTTGCAACATTTGATCTTATTTATCTTTGGAATACATCATATAATCCATCCCATAGGCTAATCCATAATCCACCCAAAGGCAATCCATAATCCGCCCCAAAGGCAATCCAGCAATCCTCAGGGATTACTAATCCAAGTTTCCATCCGTAGACTAGTATGCGGGCCTCCAGATCCAATCCCGAGTCACGTCGGCCTCTTGTACAGGGCCCAAAAGACAAGGGATTTACAGCTAGAGTCCCCTCTGGCTCCCAAGCATCCTCCTGCTCTCCAAGTAGTGCCCAAGGGAGAGACCTCTTGTGGCGGGTTCGGTCCATGTTCCCGGTGCGGCTAACAACCCCCTTGGTTAGGGTCAGGCAGATAGTCGGGGGTAATTGATGCTGCCTCTCCCCTTCAGGCCTTCAACCTAAAGCATTAATTATCTTTCCATTCTTAGTTCTTTGAGCAAATAAATACAAACAGTGCTCCTAAATTATACAAAACACAATCAATCCAGTGGTCATTTGTTTGGCCAACTGCTAAGGAGTGAATCCTTCTCTCCGAATGCATCCAACATCCAATCCGGGATCAATTTTGACTTGGCAAGATCCCCAAGGGTTTCATTGTTTGTGTACCCTTATACCCAGTTAATCCAAACACCTTAGGTTCCTTAAATTAAGACAGTAAAGCCTAGGAAATCCTCGTCGCCCTAACTTGATTTGTCAATTTCTCGTTACCTTAACTTGGCAACTCAGTAGCAAGATGACTACTCATCCTCTTGCAATTCAAGCTTGTACTCAGAACCTGCCAACCTTGTTCCAAGGAGTGGCAAATCCATCTTGTGACTTAAATACAAAGCCATGCAACGTTGCAACTTGTTGCATAGGAGTTGCATCTAACTTGTGGGTTCAATCTCCCATCAATGACATTCCTTGGTCAAGAAGTATGTTTAGTCAAGATGTAGGATTTGGAGTGTCTTCTTACCCAACCCAATCCCTATCCTTACTAGGTCACAATGCTTGGTCCTAGGGATTCTAAACTCAATTGGAAGTTTAGTATTAGGTCGATCGATCCTTAGGGTAAAACCCTAGATCGTTATTGTATAGGCGTCCAATTAACCCAAACGTTCTGTGAATGTGGGTGGGATCCTTTGGGATCGAAAGTTCTTGACTTGGCATCCAAGTGCAATACTAGGCAGAATTTCTAATGTGCTAAACCCTAGCTAGCACTTTGAGGTGTTCGTTATACTAACTACTTATACTTTTAAGAATCCCTTGAGGGTTATACCCTTACAAGTGATCTAGCCAAATCCGTCTACTTGTCTTGCAACAAGAAATGATCTCTTCTTAGAGATGCTAAATTTGTTCTAAGGGTGTAAATAGTTGCAAGACATCACATTACATGTAAATATGCGATTCATTACCTCTATGCAGTATAAGGTTTGCAATAACCCTTTTTTTTCTTACTAAAGTCATGACGAATGACAATTTGGAGAATAACTTGCATAAAACCTACAAATATTTACATCAAGGAGCTATGCCTACAACCTTTTGTTTAATGCAATTGAATTTCAGGCTTTAATATGATATGCAATCTTTTCTAGATACAACTTTGATGAATGAAGTTCATGCATGACGAATATGTAACATGCAACCTTTTCTAGATACAACATTGATGAATGAAGTTCATGTATGACGAATATTATAAGACTAATGTTGAATTAATCCATTCTACAAGCATCTTCACATGAAATCATGCAAGTCCATGGTTTCATTTTCATGCCATGCAGTTCTTTGGACAACATCTAATGGATGTTAATGACTTTCTCATGCGAATCACAACAAGGAAGTTATTGCCTAAATGCAATATAGGCTTGTTCTTTCTACGTCCAATCAAAGATGCATTTAAACAATTTCATCTTTTAACCCTAAGCAATGTGCGCTTAGGATTTGCAACTTGGAAATACAAGCAACCCAATTGCACAACATGCACTAACTCTTGTAAATCGTTCAAGGAGACAATTTTCCAAATGTATTTTAACTAGGCTATGTGAATTAGAAACATGTGTAAATCCATTCTTCCCATGAAATTTAACGTGCCTAAATGCATTGCTTTAATGCGGAATCATTCTTTTAAGAACGTGGGCTTGAGGGCTCATAGGGATGTCCACGCGTATGCTTGGGTTGGAGACTTCTGCCCGTGCACCTTGCATCTTTTGTTTTGGAGCCATCGTTGATGTTATGGAATTTAGACTCCGCGGTTTGTCCTTGCCTCCATGCGATCTCTGCACTTCCTCCAAGATTTGGCAAAACAGCCTCAAAATTTGCCTACTTCCCCCCTCGCACAGGAGTCCCCTTTACATATGTGGGTTTTTAAAAAACCGGGAAAAAGGTCGCGTACACAAGGCTTATGAAAGCCTTATCCTTAAGAAGCTTCTAAAAATCTTATGCTTCTTACAGAAAGCGTGGAGGGGGGGTAATGATTGGAGAGAGGATGACGGCTAGGTGGACGATGATGAGGATGATCGTGGGCGGCAGCAGCGCGGCTGCAACGGGCGGCAATAGGCGGCGTGTGGTGGCGACGCTCCTCAGACAACACGGCAGTCTCTGTCTCCTTCTCTCTCCCTTCATGCCTCCCCCAAGCTTAAGGGGGAGGTTATATAGCCTTGGAGGGGAGGGGATCTCTACACACGTGGAGGGCTTTCATGCCTTCCCTCCCTCATGCATCCCCACACCACACTCCTCGCTCTCTCCACTTAACTCACTCCTCCACACACTCCCTCTCCCCCTGCCATGCATCTGCTGAGGGGAGGGGTAATTAATAAAAAAATTTGCACTACTTTAATCTTTTATCCATTTGCCTTTATGTAAGGGGTGTTTCTCGTGCGGCTTGCATTTTTCAAGCTTAGCCTTATTTGCACAATGCGGATGGGGATTATTATCGTGTGTGCGGGATAAGGATTTAGCCACTAACATTAATCAACGCGGGAGATGAATTTGCATAGCTTTTGCGCGGGCGTGCGGTGATCAAAGTTCTTTAATATTTTGAGCGAAAATATTACATATTCTTCCTGATCACAACCAGTGAACATCATTCCGTGTGTTGAACCAAAGATATCAGGCCATGCTTTTGTAGATTTGTCAATTCTTCCAATAGCATGTCCCTTAATTCAAAAGGCATATGCCTTAATTTGTGTCACACAAGGCAGCTATCTTGCTTCAAAGGAATCATATAAACACCCAGAATGGGAGGAATACCTCTCAACTCATCATAACATCAAGCAAAGATATCATAGAATTCTTGAATCAAGGATACATAGTCCTTCCTTTCTTTTGAACTGAGCATGGACCCTAATTTAATTGGTTGGAAATAATTCATCATACCAAGGTCATGATCAATTACATCTGCATCTGTTATCCTCTCTTGAGCCTCTATTGACTCATTCAAAGTCACTTGGTAGATATCCTCTATAGTTGACCCCTCATTCAATTTGTCACCACTTGATGATGTCTCACAATCAGATGGAGCATCTAGTGTATCAAAATCTGATGAAAATAAAGGAAATCTCTCACTCTGAGGAGATTCAGGATAGGCAACTACTACTACACGTCTAGCACCTCGACAAAAGATCAATCACCTAGTGGGTATATCAACCTGACAATCTACTTGTAAGATCCATGGCCTGCCTGCAATACTTGATAGCTCGGTCACCCTGCAAACCTAATGAACTAAAGTCCAAAATGCATTCTACATTGGCAATGATCACATGGATTTTAGTAATGCAACCTTCGAGTTGTCTTAAGCTATCATCAGCCATTCAGATAATCATGGAGGCATCTTTTTTTATTTATTATCCTAGTCTCTCCATCAATTCCGAACTCATAATGGTGATAGAGGATCCTGTATCCACAATAGCATGGTCCACTAATATTCCATCAACATATGTTGCTAGCCTTCGAAATGCTTTTTAGCATGCTCAAACTAATCATCTCCTACTCATGCTATTCCCAAGGACTCAATGATATACCTAGTGCATAGAATATTTTTAAATTCCTTGTGCACTCTAGGAGACAGCTTAATCAATTGTAGAAGATTTAGATTTGGCTCAACTTCTCAAAGAGAACTCGCTAAATCAAATTCATGATAGCTAGCAAGAGCTCACTTTTCTCGCAAGACCATTCTCTCCTTTGGTCTTTGAATTGGATTTGGTGCTTCTTTCTTAACTTTTTTCTTCTTCTTTGGTGACTCCTTATCCTTCTTGGGGTCAATTGCTTTACCATCTATGGCCTTACATCTGCCTTCCATATCAGGATTAAGGACTTGTGTCCCCTTATCATCTTGCTGGCTAACTCCACTGCCACTAGGTAGCTCCTCTACCATAGTTTTTCCTCTTTGTAATATTTGTTTTGGTCCTTCATCTTGTTGGATATTATTCCCTTGCACTCAATGATTAACTAGATCTAGTTGTTTACTTCCTTGTTAGAGAGAGCTAATCTTACTCCAATAGGTGCTAGCTAAATGGCCGGACCTCCCACATATGTCACATCTAACATTTTGATGATTCCTAGGGAAATGTTGGCAACCACACCACTTATAGCTGAATCTTGAGGGGCCACCCTCATCGGGGCGTCAACTTCCTATCAAATGTTGATGATTCTTAAGGAAATTGATGTCAATAGCTATTTGTCTATATTGTTGGCTAATCATGTCAATATAGTGCTTCATCATATCCTTAACTTCACAAAGGACATTTGAGGCACTTGACTTATAGCTATGACCATCTACCTATTGTTCTATTGATCTAACCACTTGATTGGGAATTTGTTATTGATTTAGTGAAACAATGATAGGATTTATTGTTGGGCTTCCAATAATTGGTCGAGCCATCTAACTAGTCATAGGCATGGTAATACTAGGAGGACTTGGCAACATGGGCACATTTGAAATTATTCTTTCTCTCCCATTAGGAGGACTCATGGGCATCCCTTGACCTCCATTCGTCAGCACTAAAGTATTTACAAACCCTAAACTTGGGTCCAGTTTGACCTAGAGACATAAGCCACTTATAATTGCGGTTCTACCTCTTCTACTCATGTAATAGCCATATCAATGTGTATCAACAAGAGCAACACTGCTCAACTACACTTGAATGTTAAAGTCTAGCCCATTCAAAAAGTATTGCAACAACATGACAAGAGTTGGAATAGGAATATAGGTTTGCAACTTAAAAAATACCTCCTTTGGTTTCTTGGCATACCCATGGACATTTTTGTGAGGTTCTTGACATGTAACATTGAGGACATGTAGCCAATACTAATTACCCCTTTTAGGAGAAAACTCTCTTTGAAAGGCTGTAAAGAATAAGTCGATCGTAGTTATGGTTCCAACCTCTTGGCTATGATACCATAATGCAACTCACCCTTTCAAAGTCATGTTGAAGAATATCATCAAGTGTTTCCCATCTTGAATTTGACAGTTAAACATTGACTTTTGGAATTCATTGATATGCAATTCTGCATCTTCCTCTACTAACCCATAAAAAATGGGTAGAGAAAACCCTAAAACTAGTAAGTCTGGTGTCTCTACTGGGATTGCAATGGGTTGTGCCACCATGGTAACAACCATATTCGCTAAAGAAGTTTGAACAATCAAAACTATCACTCTACTCGAAGTGGGTGAACTAATTTGGAAGGAGGAAAGTACTAGAGCTTCCTCCCCCTAATGGACTATGCATTGAGCTAGGGTTACTAGGACCCCACCCTTGTAAGAATATTAGACCACTAATTTGCAAAGAATATCTTCTAATTATTTCAGCCCGTCGTCTAGCCTGTTTAGCTCTTTGTTACTTTTGAAGCTCAACTTGATCGTCTTGTGACTCTATCTCATTGATTTTTGGCATACATTAATGAATTGGTCCCAATTCACCAAGATTCGAAAACTACCACTTATTAGTGGCTCCTGGAAAATGCACCACCTGTTAGGATCTAAAATGGATTGGACATTAGCTATAAGCACTAGCCAGGCCTCTCTATGCTCAAAGAATATAACCTCTCGACCTTGGAGCTAGGAATGTCTAAGGAACACATGACCCTAACTTTTATCGTACATTTTTCATTTAATTTGGATTATAATCCAATGGTTAAGCCTTCTCCACACTCCTTAGAGGGAGTCCATGCACATATTGTGGTGTAAAATACCTTGTAACACAAACAAAAGGAGACACCCTCGACTGAATGTCGTGGCCCCAGTGGGGCTCTCCTACACCTTGAGGATTGGCCCCTCCATGCACCCCTCAACTGAATGTCATGGCCCTAGTGGGGCTCTCCTACACCTTGAGGATTGGCCCCTCCATGCACCGCTAAAACAAATAAAATGGACGTCACAAACTCCACTCTTATTTTAAAACGTTCCAGGAGATAACATATTCCCTCACTTAATAGTTTCCCAAGGAGTCCAATCACCTAAACCTACAGCTTAGGTATCTCACAACTTAGCATGAGTCATATGTATAAGAAACCAATTGCAATGCATCTACGAATTATACCATGTAATATGCGCAATCAACTGTGAATGCCATAGTGTTGAAACATTTTATGATTTATAAATCAGCATAGTGAAGTGCAATAAACATTTCTTTCAATGATTTCAACCTACACGTTATGCTGAGTTGCTATTAAGGGTCAGCATCGAGCATTCTTGTATTGCTTGATCCCTTTAAACTTAATTTATAAGCGTCTTACATGGTATTCACAAGCAAATAGATCAGAATTTCAAATGTTATTAGCAACTAATCAACATCAAAACCCCTTTTTCCCTACCGTTTAGGTTATGCATCGTTGATAGGTGTAAAGAGCAGTTTTTTCATGTGTTTTCCTAGTAAAATCGGAAAAAAATACGCATTAACATGAAGACAAGGCTAAATTGAGGCTTCTCCCTCATGATCCATAAAAAAAAACAAATAAAAAAGGAAAAGAGACAAGGTGAGGAATCGTGACATCTCACCCAATGTCCAATTAGAAAGCGAGTCGTGCAATAAGCGGGAACCTCTGTGAAAGAAGAGTCAAGCTTCCTCGAGTCCATGACATCTAGAAGATAAGCGATCCCGCACCTCCATACAACAGAGCAATCCAAGAATGTTTCTCATGAAGCAAGCACAACTCATGAGTGCAAGGCTGTAATGCATAAGTATCACAGTAGCACATAATATCAGTGTGGTGCATAGGAGACTGCTGAGAGCACATATACTCTCCAAAGTCAATCATAGAAGAAGGGTCAACATCCCGGACACATGTCAAATGAGGTCTCAAGAGAATATGCGGCCTTAGTGAAGTGAAAGAGCAAGAGATATCAAGAGGCTTGAGAGATATCTGTGTCTCATAAAAGATAGCATGATGGCTGTATATAACTTACAGGGCATCCAAATCCCATAACTTGTAAGCTTGAAAGTCACCATCTCCATAACCAAGGAGGATACATCTGCATGATAGAGGCATATCTGGCTGCATACATGCAAATGCTTGGCAGCCAAATATCCTCAAGTAATCATAGGAGGGTCTCATGCCACTCCATGCCTCCTGTGGTGTAATACGATCCAAAGTCAGACATGACGTCCTATTAAGCAAGTAGCCTGCCATCATAAGGTCCTCAACCCAAAAGCCATAAGATAACCCAGTTGTGGTAAGCATAGAAGCGACCTTTTCTTGTAGAGTTAGGCACATGCCATGAGCAATCCTGTAATATCGTGGGCATAGGAAATCAATGCTAGAATGCTAACAATAGGACTGAAAGTTGGGAGAGATAGCATGACTCTCATAATCCATCTACAAGCACCTAGGCCTGCAACCAGCACAATCCATAAACCTGTCAAGCATAACTGCGGCATCCTTAATCCATACCAAGGGAAAATCCCAAACACGATAGGTAGCATGATCCACAGAGGTCACAAAATATGATGCTCTACCAGTGATTGGGAAGGCATAGGTCCATATACTACAACATGGAAAAGATCTAGAGGAGCATGTCTGACATAATTGCCATAAGCCAAGGGGGCTCTTCAAGGACCATAAGAACAATCAGGGCAAGCATCAAGATCTGTATGTGACAGAGGAGGTAATAATGAGTCTGAATGAGACAAGATCTCCATCTTTGTGTGGTGCATATGGCCTAGGCGATAATGCCATAACAATGCATGTGGTATCTGGATAACTGTAACCATAGAATCTCCCACATAAAAGACATGCACTGGTTAATGAGAACCAACTCTAGAACCTCTTGCCAAAACCAAGCAGCCACGATAGATCTTCCATGACCTATCTTGAAGAGAAACAGAGTAACCTGTATCATGCAACTGACGGTTAGATATTGAGCTTTTACTAAGCATAGGAACATATAATACATCATGGAGCATAAGAGAAGTCCCATCAAGAAAAGCTAGGTGTAATATCCCCTACACCAAGAATAGCATAAGTCTGCTCAAGGCCCAAAGAAATGCATCCATCAAACTCCTTGTAAGTAGAGAACCATGCTCTATGTGGAGTAACATGACAAGATGCCATAGAATCCAATAGCCAATCTGAGAGGCCTAGGTCATATCATTGAGTAAGAAAGTTATAGGGAAACTAGATGATAGGAGTACATGCTCAACTGCATCAGCATGGGTAACAACATGTACCTCACCACTCGTAACATTGGTAACACCCACTTCATCTCTTGTATCTCTGACTCTTTGCTCGTGTCGAGTCTATCTTTGTCTATACTGCTCTCTAATCCTTCTAAAGCATTTTCTTTGAACATGCCCAAGCTTTCCACAATGGAAGCAAACAACATCTGAAGTAGAAGAACCTATAGAAGACGACAAGGAATCCAAGTCATCATAAATAGGGCTGTCCCAACATAGGGAACCTACTCATCAAGACAACTATTAGTAGAAGCGCAAGTGGTAGAAGCATGCTACTGCAAGTACTCTTCCATCCTCACTGGAGAGGGAAGCATAGAAGCATCAACCAGGGATGCACAAGCTCCCACATGAAAAAGACTTGTAGCTAAGTGCATGACATAACCAACCACAATAGTGTAAAAGGCAAGACATCTCTCAAAAGAGAATACGGTATTTAGCCATGAAATTAGCCCATAACCATAATGTCCACTGATCAAGGAGTAACCCACAAAGAACCAAGCATCAATGAGCAATGGAAGCTCAATAACCAACTGCCAAGACAATGGAGCAAGCACTACTCAAACATGTATCTGCATCCAAGTAAATTCAAGATCCATAATCGGGGCATTAAGGGCCAAATAGCATCCAAGGTGCATAAGTGATAAGCCAACCAAATGTAAACTCCTCCACAAAATTCTCAAATGCAAGTCAAGATTCAAGCCCAAACATCTGCCATACTGTAGCCAAACCCAAAAGCATCCACATCAGATATCAGCCCCATAATGGGTAGCACTGGGCATAAACCTTATCAAGTAAAATGCCAGTTGCAAAGAAAATGACAGTGAACCAAGAATTTAGCTCTACTCTTTTCTCAAGAAGCATTCAGGAGCATAAACATCAAAGTGGCATCATCCAAATATATCAGCATATCATCCCGAGTAGTCGGGAGCACTCGTACACCATAGGCATAACCAAACTGGAGGTAAAATAACCTGTCAACCAAGGTAGCATAAATCCCAACCAATAATGAATTTTTCGCATCCAAATCAAGGCTCAATATCTCTCAAATAGCATATCCGAGCATAAATCATGATGACCAAGCATCAACACATCCAACAGGGACACCCGAATGTCAACAAAAAGCATATGCATAAACCATCCCTAATAAAACCTTGCTGCCCAAACAATATATAATAGTAAATCCCTACATAAATTGAGCTATGGAAGCTCAAAACAAGTCCCAAAGCATCTCAAAACATTGGACAAACATCCCCAAAGCATTTGGGCATCAAATACCAAGTCTCGGGAGCATCACATAAGCTAAGAGCATGGCATTTCTTGCTGTAAATCAACTTAGATCTATTGCAGAACATTCTATGATCATAATTTGGCAGATTTGACATTGCCATTGCATTTGAAGTGTGCCAAAACCCCAAGTTAGACTCTTACCTTGCCTAGATCAGGTTACCTGAGATATGAGAAAAAATGGGATTTTTTAAGCCAAATTTTGAAACATGCGCAAAAAAATGTGAGTTGCTATTGTGGGGTTTGCTGGTTATGCTGAGAATAAGGGGGCGAATGGGGCCATACAAGGTGCCCAATGAAGCCAAGGAACACATGGAAAGAGCCTATGAGGTCTAGGGAGAGGCAAGAGACAAAATCTTACCTCGGGGGGAAGAAGCCATGGCTGGCATTGAAGCTCCAAACTCTAGGTCTTCAATCCAGGCTCAAGTAATGTCGGGCCAAGCTCCACAATCAAGCTATAATCCAATGCTCTAATGCTATTTGAAGGGGATGCAATGGCAGTGGAGAAGGAGAAGAGGAAGATGCGGGAGAGAAGAGCGCACACAATGTAGGTGCTGTCAAGAATGATATGACAAGCTTATTGCACTATCTCATATATATAAATAAAGAATATTGGTAGTCAGTATACATGCATAGGCCCATGGGCCTTTTACCCCACATGAACTATGTCCTAAAGTATGGGATTATACCTTAGGTTGACCCATATGCTAGTTTTACCACCACTTGTATAGTGCACTACACGATAAGATAGACACACCCCTAGAAAGTGCACTCGTTCTTCTTTTCAGGTACATTGTGCGATGGTGTGACAAGCCAATAACTATGGTATCCTTCTTCAACCACCAATCTATCTTCAACATGAGCAACCTTAAAACCTACTTCACAAAGCATCTCCAATATGACTAACCTCCCCAACGGCTGCTAGAACCATTCCACACCAACCTTCAACATCTTTAGCCCATACCATCAAGTGGCATGGGACTTGCACTCAACTTATAGGAGGGTAATGTTAACCCTTGAAAGACCAATATGAAAAATTAGGAAAATTAAAAGTGGAAGATATTCCCAAGGTAAGAGGAAGATGGACGACAAAGGCACACTAAGGAAAATCTAAAGACACAAAGTGTAGGAAAAAATTTTAAATGTAAGAGAGAGGCACAGAAGAATAAGTGCACCTTAATATTTTTGCAAAATGATCATGAGTCCCATTGTAATTTATTTTGTAAAAGAGTGTCTATCTCTTTCCCATGAAAGTTTTAAAGGATAAGAGGCACAACACGTTAAAGCCATGCTAATAGAAAAGGAGGAAAAAGAGTGGATGAATGTTTAAAGGCTAGACCAAAAAGGGAATGGATGCCCAAGGAGGAGATAGGGCATGTATAAAAGTCAAAAAGTGAATGAAGAAGCTCATTCTTGGTGTGTGGCCAAACTTGCTATCTTATTGCTTCTTGCTAGTTACTTCATTTTTGTGTATAGAGAGAGAGTGTGTGTGTGTGTGTGTGTGTGTGTGTGAGTGAGGGATCATAGAGAAGCTCTTCTTCTCCTCTCTTCAAAATCATATTATTTTATTCTATTTTCTTATGCATGTGGCTATGGAGCTTGAAGTTGGAGCTTGGAAATGGAGCTTTCTTGATAGCACATCTAGGATTGTGAAGCTACCATGATAGACTCATGTAAGGAGGCAACTCTATCAGATTCAAAGGTATGCTCACTACATGTGTGTGAGGGGGAGTGCGAACAACTATGTGAGAGGTAGCCATAGTTCCCAGCTCGAAATACTTGAAGTAATAAGTGGTCCATGGGTCTTCAAGGTGTGCTCGTGAGAGTGATGATACTATTGCATCCACTTTACTATAGGACATGGTCGATAGCACCTTCACCATTTCTAGAGACTTCACTACAATTGTGGGATCATGTCAAGGAGTACCTTCTTTGTAAGGGATATCTTGAGTGCACACTTAGATCCATATCTCAGTTATTTATTCCTTTTGGTGCCTACACAATTTCTAATTGTGTATATATTTTAAAAAAAGTAAAAAAGGAAAGAAAATAAAAGCACTAGCACATTCATTGTACCTATGGCAACCCCCTAGCCCTTCCCCATGTCACAAGTTAGGGTACATCAAGAACAAGACATTGCATACTTGGTTGGAGGACCCATCACCCTAAGGAAAGTATCACACTATACTACTTCACCAACTCGGTCCTCACGTGTGGAACAACATTCCAAGTTTACTTAGAGCTTGACCTATTTCCCAATTGCATAGCACGTGCACGTCACTATAGTGGACTAGTAGACACTCCCCTTAGGGAGGGCACAATATGAAGGACCCATTGACATTTATTGTCTTTATATCTTGCCCTCATCCATTTATGATAGCCACTAATCTACTCTTCGCCACAATTTATGTGGTCCCATACCATATAGTCATGTCCCTTATTTAGTAAGACCTCTTGATCCATGTACCATAGCGAAAGTTGTGATCATTTGATGTTCTCATCTCAATGAGGGAGTTGACTAAATAACCTTCTTATCATTGCTAGAAATAACTAGATCAATATTAGTTACAATCAATTGACACTAAACTAAATCCATATGGAGACAAGCCCTACTTATTCTCTCATTATTCTGCTAGGAAAACATAAGTAATGTTGACTAAGGAATCATTACACTTCTCTTCTATGTTTTGTGGAGCAAAGGAGCTGGAGCAAGAATACTATTGGGATGACTATTCAAATACCTCATGAATTGCAATGTCAACTATGTTCACAAGCACACTCATCTATAGTTCACTAGATGGAAGGGTCATCTCAACCTTCAACCCTTGGTGAAGTTGATAGTAGGACATGTAGATCACTACCCACGTATAATTTTCCATCTTAGTCTTATTTCTTTTTGAAAACAATATCTGATAGGACTCTCACAAGCTACTTATTGGTGCTTTCAACTTCCCCATTCATGTGTGGATTGTAAGGTGTCATTTTATTATGCTGAATTTGCTAGGTCTTAGTTACTTTTGATCACCTTATTCAAGAAATGAGTTTCATGTTCTAACACCAACTCTTTTGGCAGACCAAACTGACAAATTATCCATTCAAGAAGGAAACTAGCAATCTCCCTTGTATCATCCTTCCTCATTGCTCGTGCTTCTGATCATTTCATAAAATAGTTAGTCACTACTATGATATACCTCTTCTATATAGAGGATGGTGGGGTAGCTGGATCCACAAAGTCAATGCTCCAATTCTTAAATGGTAATAAATCCATAATAGGAGTCAATATCACTTCTAATTCTCTTTACTACCATGTCTTTAGAATATATTATATCTCTTTACATATGAAAATGCATCTTGAAAGATGGACATCCACCAATATCTGAGTCTTAAGACTTTCTGCATAGTTAATCATCTAGCAAAGTAACCTCCACAAGTAGAGTTATGACACTCTTCCAAGATAAATGGAACTTCATCAAAGGCTTACTACTGTTCCATGGTTAAATTTCAACGCATTTGGACAAAGCCTATATAAGTTATATGTATGCGTTGACCCAAGATTTCTTTTGTTTTTGTAGTGCAGGAATCTATCACAGTGAAGGAACAATGGTCTTGCTATAAGTCAACTTCTTGTTCAACATATCTAGGGATCTTTGTGAAAGAAATTATAGGTACAATGTTTCTTTTTTAAATTGATCCATTTAAATTTAATTTCATTTGGAGAGAACATTTGCAAATTATACACATGTTGATAGGTAACTTTTGTATTTGGTTGTTACAGATATCTTCACGAAGGAAAAATATCAGTAGCATACTTGCAGTGGAGGTCTTCAACAGGAAAGATAATGGCAGTAATTGGATTTGTGATAAGTATTATAAGTTGGATTGGATTTTGATGCACCCAAGTACTCGAGGGAGTTTCAAGGTCAAGCGCAAGGATGTTGCAAACCCTAGCAAACATTGGAAAGGTAGAATTCTAGAGTTCAGAAAAGTGTTTAATGGCACAAGTGCAATAACAGAAGTGTTGATTCAACATGTTTATATGCATAAACAAATCTCTGTACACGACGATAAAAACATTGCAAATTATAAATAAAACAGTAAGTTGTTAAATTTTATCATTGATTATTCTTTTGTATCAGAGTTGTTTTTAAAAGTCTTTGCAGTATTCTAATTCAGTCTTGTTTGATTGACAGCTCTATATCCATCGACTTTGCATGAATGGCAGAATGTGGAATGTTTAAGCGGCAAGATACATGTTTGGCATGAAGAGATAGGTTCTTTGATCTATGATAATACCTCTGCAAGTCAACTTGCCACTCAAAATATCTTTTTTTATAATTCATTGTATGTGGTAGAAAGCCAGAGATTGCAGCATGTCCCATTGCCACCACTGTCTAGTGGTGAATAGTTCATTGATAGCTTGGAGTTGTCAGGAGCTTGCAAGTCGAAGATAAAATCTGACATCAATAGTGCTATGAAACGCACTAGTCGAAGATAGAAGCTGAAAGATGAATCTACTACTAAGCAGGTTACAAGGAGAACACTTCACATGTGCTTGCAATCTCCCTTCATTGTTATTGTTCACCACACTCACTGCATCTAGGGTTCTCCCTAGCCCCTCCCCCACTTCACACTTAGGGCACATCAAGGGCAGGACTTTCAGACCTGTCACCCTAAGTTTTGCACCGCACCTCCAATGATGCACGAACTGGGTCTTTAAGTGAGGGACATTACCAAGGGCTTGCCCAAGGTTAGACCCATCTCCCAGTTCCACTGGCACGGGCACCATGCACTACACAGTGAGACAGACACACCCCCTAGGAAGTGCACAACTTTTCTTGCAGGTTATGTTCGTGTTTCAAGAAGTGGCTGCTTGGCTAAAGAAGATCATCCACTACATCCTCCAATGACAATGAATTTTTCCATGAGTCGGACATGACTCCATTACCACAACTTTAGGAGCTTCGCTGTGAAGGTTTAAGTGGCTCAACAGATTTCATGTTGCCAATCATCCATCTACTGATGGCTGCCATGACTGAACCAAATCAAGTAAAAGACAACCCCAGTGATGGATCTGCCATTGGCATAGATATTGGAACCTCATCGTGCAATGATCCATGCCCAACGCCTCAAGATCTACGGATCGCTTATTGATTCCACAAGCCTAAAGACTTTCAACTCAAAACTGAAGACCTTCTACTCAAAGACAAGGATTTTCAACCAAGGCCACAGATTTTCAAGGCAAACAGCATTCAAGGGGGTTTCTCTAGAATAAATCCCTCCAATACCATCCTCCTAAGGGATTGCTTATTGCTTCAAGCGTTTCAAATACTCAAAAGATGACTGGCTACCTAAGGGGTGCCACAACAGTATGAAAGATGCTGAGTATCTTCATGGAGCCTAAAGCACGCCAGAATCTCTCCTGATCATCATCATCAAACTCCATCACTTCTCATTCACAAGCATCAGTGTCATCTACCCACCAGTTCCACCTCGCAACAACATCATCTATACCACTACCTCCCACCACAGTGCCATGGGACTGGCACTTGGCTAGGAGTGGGGTAATGTTTACCGCAGCACAGAGGAGCGGGAAATGGAAAAAAGGAAATAGCAAAAGGCGTAGGACAAAAGGAAGAAAAAGGCGCCTTAACTGGTAACCAGACCCTGAAAAAATTAAAAGCACGGGCGCGACCCTCAGGAAGTCTTAGAATCAACCAAGGAAAGTAAAAGAGTAAAAAGCGCACCATTAAGTGTGAAAATGCTCCCAAATCCTTGTAAGAGAGCGCCAGGTTCACTCCTGTGCAAAGTGTATGCATTAGTTGGGAATAGGATAGACTAGAATGGTGGGAAATGAGAAATGGGACTAGGCTAATGGCCGGCCATGTAAAAAAGGGGATGGCCGCCCATGAAAACTAGGGCATGTATATAAAGTTGAAAAGTGAATGGGAAGCTCATTCTTGTGTGTGGCCAAAGCTTCTTCTTCTTCTTCTCTTGTTTCTTGCCTTCTTGCTTGTGCTTGAAAGAGGGATTGAGAGAGTGTGAGGGAGTGAGGGAGTGATTGTGTGAGAGTGAGAGATCTTGGAGAAGAAGCTCTCCATCTTCTCTCTTCATCTTCCCCTCCTTTCTTCTCTTCTCTTGTCTAGCACGTGGCTATGGAGGATGAAGCTCATGGGAGAGGGATTGAGGTTGCTTGAGCTTGCCTCGAGGATCGTGGAGCTACCGGTGTGCAAGAAAGAGGAGGGAACTCGATCGAGCATCAAGGTAAGCTCACTACACCCGTAAGGTAGGCGTTGCACGTTGGCTATGTGAGAGGTAGCCATGGCCGCTCGGTTCGAAACACTTGAGCAATAAGTGGTCCGTAGGTCTCAAGGTAGAGCTTGAAGCTCCCCTCCACTATAATGACCTTTTGGATTGGTAGACCTAGCCTCTTCAATAACTCCATACTCATAATATTTACAAATACTAGGATCCACCACTACATTGTCTATCAAGACTCCATCAAACATGCTTTCACCCTAGGGCAATGCTTCTATACATGATCCCACCACTCACTACCCACTCGGTGGATACCAAAAGGTTCAACAAAAAAATCCGATTTTAGGATTTTCTTGAGCTTCTTACAAATTTTTGGTGATAATTGAATTAGTTGTAGCAGATTCACATTCGGTTTGACTTTACAAAGTATGTTTGGTAGGTCAAACTCATAGAATTTTTCCACTACTCTCTTCTCTTTCCACACCAATTGCTCTTTTGGCTTCTTGATAATCTTAGTACCCTTGTTTTATTTCAATTTTCATTTTCTTTTAACCACAAGCTTGTTGAGATGGCAAGCTCAACATTGATGATGGATCGCCTGGCTAGATGAGTCCGCACATATAAACTTAGCATGTTGGTGGTCATTATGATACTCACATGGCCATTGACTTATCACTTATTATATTTAGTTTGTTACACCTACCTACAACAGGCAAAGATATAAGGCCAATCGATTAGTGTAGTTGGTTATGCACTGTTTGACTTAGGAGGCCACTTTCCTTTATGTTGTATCTTATCTATACTTTGGGTATATTGTATAGTGTGTGGAAGAAGAAGAAAAAATCAGCAAGGAAATATTTTTTCCTCCATTTCTCTTCTTGTGTTCTTGAGTGAGCTTCCTCTTGTATATACAGTGTGTGTTTGGCACAACAGCTCAAGCAAATCTCCCCAACATGTGATTCTTGACATGGTATCAGAGATGCGCCAGTGAGAGGGGCTGTTGCAAGAAGCAAATATAAGGTTTATCTGCAAACAGGTTGTAGATTACATGTACTATTGAGCAATCAATGAAAAAGGTTGCTTGGTGTAGTGTTGTGCACGTGTTGTGAAAGATTGCAGAAGATCATCTTGCTGTGTTATATCCTTGTTTGTGATAATGGCAAAGAATAGTGGAAATTCCATTATTGAGAAGCTCGA
Source organism: Lygodium microphyllum (assembly GCF_053477565.2). Classification (NCBI taxonomy): domain Eukaryota; kingdom Viridiplantae; phylum Streptophyta; class Polypodiopsida; order Schizaeales; family Lygodiaceae; genus Lygodium; species Lygodium microphyllum. The sequence continues at coordinate 136,300,186 of NC_141144.1, forward strand.
CAAGAACAACTACCCTTCATGGAAATTCCGTGTGATGAACTTCCTCATTGGAAAGGGCCTTTATGAGTTTGTTTCAGGTGAAGAAAAGGAGCCAGAGCTGGGTATCCCTCCATCCGACTGCAAATGAATTAAAAGCATGGAAAGAATGGAATGCAAAAGACAAAAAGGTGATGTACTGATTATCTGCAGTCATTGATGATACGATGTTGGGCCATATTAGGAATGCAAAAATTTCACATGCAGCTTGGACAATTTTTGAGAATATATTTTCAGTAAATACAAAGGCACAAAAGATTCAACTCAAGCAAGAGTTGAATGCCTTGAAGAAAGGGAAAATGTCTCTCAATGAGTATGTATTGAAGGTGAGGAGCATTGCAGATGCTTTAGCAGTAATTGATGCAATGCCTGATGATGATGATTTGGTTTCATCCACTTTGGGTGGCCTTAACAATGAGAAGGCATGGAAATCATTTGTTACTTTAGTATATAGTATATGTACATAAGCCATTTCTAGGTTTTGATGAGTTAAACTCTCTCATGATTATCAAAGAGATCAATATGTAGGGCGATTCATCTGAAAAGAATGGTGAACATGTTTAAGCATTTTACTCAAGTTCAAGAAAGGGACATGGTAGTTCCTCTTCAAGAGACCATGGTATGGGATGTGATGGCGATAACTAGCAAAATAGGTTCAATCAGCAATTTGGTAAAATGTAGGTTTCAGGAGGCCAATAAAAAATTAGAGGGGTAATGCAGATAGTGCTATGCAGGTTTCACGAAAAGGAAAAGAGAAGGTAGATCAGCCCATGTTTGATGTGAATGTAGGTTACTCTTATGTGGATGGTGAATCCAATGGCTCAGAACAGAGCATTGATGATGAGTTGGGTATCCCCTTTATTATTACACCTGGAGAAAGGAAGACCAAGGATGTTTTGAGAGCACCTGGAAGTGAGCCTACTTTGCGTAGGTCTACCAGAGCTAGGTATCCTGTGGATAGGCTGAAATATGATGGATTTACAGCCATCCACTATGCATATATGATCAAAGTGATACAGGAACCAGAACCCACTTCTTTTGAGCAAGCCATGGATGAAGAAATGGATGCCTTGGAAGCAAATGCTACATGGGAGTTGGCACCTTTGCCTAAAGGTAAGAATGCAATTAGCTGTAAGTGGGTTTATAAGGTGAAGCACAATGCAGATGGTTCTGTGAATAGATACAAGGCAAGATTAGTAGTCAAGGGGTATGCACAAACATATGGCATTGATTATGAAGAAACATTCAGTCCGGTTGCAAGGATGGCAACCATAAGAGCAGTCATTGCTATGGCTGCATCAAAGGGATGGTCTTTACATCAGATGGATGTAAAGAATGCTTTCTTGCATGGTGATTTTCAAGAAGAGGTCTATATGGAGCAGCCACCAGGTTATGTGCATGTTGTTCATCCTGAGTTTGTTTGCAGGTTGAAGAAAGCCTTGTATGGCTTGAAGCAAGCACCTAGAGCATGGTCTGACAAGATAGGGCAGTATCTTGTCACTATTGGCTTTCAGATTTTCAAGGCAGATTTCTCACTTTATGTGAGAAAAACAGAGAAAGGTATTACGCTGCTTGTCATTTATGTTGATAATTTGATTATGACAGGTGACAGTAATAAAGATATCCTTCATGTGAAAATGCTATTGAAGCAAAAATTTGAGATGAAGGATTTGGGAGAGCTGCGTTATTTCTTGGGCATTGAGGTGATTAGATCACCAAGTGGGATACAGCTCTTGCAGAGGCAGTATGGATTGAACATGCTGTCCAAATATGGGATGACAGGCTGTAAGCCTATTTCAGTTCCTTTGGACCAGAATGTGAAGCTGAGTACGGATGCAAGTGAGCTTCTGGAAGACCCTACTATATACAGACACATAGTAGGAAGTTTGATTTATACGACTATTACCAGGCTAGATTTGAGCTATGCTGTTGGATTGGTAAGTCAGTTTATGGAGGCTCCAAGGAAATCACATTTGGATGCGGCTAGACGCATACTCAGATATGTGAAGTCCACATTGCAGTATGGACTATTTTATGAGACTGGGGTTTAGATACAGTTGCATGGATACACTGATGCTGATTGGGCTGGTAGTATTTCTGATAGACGATCTACCAGTGGATATGTGTTCTCTTTTGGGAGAGCTGCAGTCACTTGGAGCAGCAAGAAACATCCTACAGTTGCCTTGTCGAGCACAGAGGCTGAGTACAGGGGTGCAGCAATGGCTGCATGTGAGGTAGCTTGGTTGCATAAGCTACTTTATGATATGCATCAGTCTCTACAGATGGGCCAGTTGTCATTTATTGTGACAACATGAGTAGTATACACTTGGCAAATAACCCAATCTATCATGCTAGAACAAAGCACATTGAGGTGCATTATCACTATGTGCGGGAGAGGGTTTTACTAGGTCTTATTGATCTAGTTTATGTCAGCACAGAGGATCAGGTAGCTGATATATTCACGAAGGCATTGGGCGCAGAGAAGCTACGCAAGTTCAGAGACCTGCTTGGTGTGCAAAAATTGGATTGAGCTCGAGGGAAAATGTTGAGAGATCGAGCTCCACTCGTGATATGCCAGGGTGACCGTTGTGCATTTATGTCACCGACTTGTCAGTTGCAGATGCGGTTGGTACACCGCCCATGAATAATAGCTAGATGATAGCTATCCTTATCTACTCTAGTTCGTGGCTCAATTAGTATGCCACCTTAGTTAGTTGTCTTTGGTTTGAGACCCATATATAGGGTTCTTCTATTTCTTTGTGTGAGACTTCTTTTTGACTTACATAACTAAGAAGAGAAAAACTGTTTTCAGCCTCCACCTCTGTGTGTGTTCCCCCATTGTGCAAGCAAGAAAGCTACAAGTAAGACTCCTTCCTTCTCTCCCACAATCTTGACACTTGGGAGTGAACCTACTTTGCGCAGGTCTACCAGAGCTAGATATCCTGTGGATAGGCTAAAATATGATGGATTTACAACCATTCACTATGCCTATATGGTCAAAGTGATACATGAACCAGAACCCACTTCTTTTGAGCAAGCCATGGGAAAAGAAAAATGGGAGAAAGCCATGGATGAAGAAATGGATGCCTTGGAAGCAAATGCTACATGGGAATTGGTACCTTTGCCTAAAGGTAAGAATGCAATTGGCTGTAAGTGGGTTTATAAGGTGACGCACAATGCAGATGGTTCTGTGAACAAATACAAGGCAAGATTAGTAGTCAAGGGGTATGCACAAACATATGGTATTGATTATGAAGAAACATTCAGTCCAGTTGCAAGGATGGAAACAATAAGAGCAGTCATTGCTATGGCTGCATCAAAGGAATGGTCTTTACATCAGATGGATGTAAAGAATACCTTCTTGCATGGTGATTTGCAAGAAGAGGTATATATGGAGCAGCCACCAGGTTATGTGCATGCTATTCATCCTGAGTTTGTTTGTAGGTTGAAGAAAGCATTGTATGGCTTGAAGCAAGCACCTAGAGCATGGTCTGACAAGATAAGACAGTATCTTGTCACTATTGGCTTTCAGATTTCTAAGGCAGATTTCTCACTTTATGTGAGAAAAACAGAGAAAGGTATTATGTTGCTTGTCATTTATGTTGATGATTTGATTATCACAGGTGATAGTGATGAAGATATCCTTCATGTGAAAATGCTATTGAAGCAGAAGTTTGAGATGAAGGATTTGGGAGAGCTGTGTTATTTCTTGGGCATTGAGGTGATTAGATCACCAAGTGGGATATGGCTCTTACTAAGGCAGTATGGATTGGACATGCTATCCAAATATGGGATGACAGACTGTAAGCCTATTTCAGTTCCTTTGCAGCAGAATGTGAAGCTGAGCGCAGATGCAGGTGAGCTTCTCGAAGACCCTACTATGTACAGACGCATAGTAGGAAGTTTGATTTATATTACTATTACCAGGCTAGATTTGAGCTATGATGTTGGATTGGTAAGTCAATTTATGGAGACTCCAAGGAAATCACATTTGGATGCGGCTAGACGCATACTCAGGTATGTGAAGTCCACATTGCAGTATGGACTATTTTATGAGACTGGGGTTCAGATACAGTTGCATGGATACACTGATGCTGATTGGGCTGGTAGTATTTCTGATAGACGATCTACCAGTGGATATGTGTTCTCTTTTGGGAGAGCTGCAGTCACTTGGAGCAACAAGAAACATCCTACAGTTGCCTTGTCGAGCACAGAGGCTGAGTACAGGGGTGCAGCAATGGCTGCATGTGAGGTAGCTTGGTTGCATAAACTACTTTATGATATGCATCAGTCTACAGATGGGCCAGTTGTCATTTATTATGACATGAGTAGTATACACTTGGCAAATAACCCAGTCTATCATGCTAGAACAAAGCACATTGAGGTGCATTATCACTATGTGCAGGAGAGGGTTTTACTAGGTCTTATTGATCTAGTTTATGTCAGCACAGAGGATCAGGTAGCTGACATATTCACGAAGGCATTGGGCGCAGAGAAGCTGCACAAGTTTAGAGACCTGCTTGGTGTGCAAGAATTGGGATTGAGCTCGAGGGGGAGTGTTGAGATATCGAGCTCCACTCGTCATATGCCAGGGTGACCGTTGTGCATTTATGTCACCGACTTGTCAATTGTTTTGCAGATGCGGTTGGTACACCGCCCATGAATAATAGCTAGATGACAGCTATCCTTATCTACTCTAGTTCGTGGCTCAGTTAGTATGCCACCTTAGTTAGTTGAGTTTGGTTTGAGACCCATATATAGGGTTCTTCTATTTCTATGTACTTGAGTTCTTTTGGCTTACACAACTAAGAAGAGGAATATTGTTTTCAACCTCCACCTGTCTGTGTATTCCCCCATTGTGCAAGCAAGAAAGCTACAAGTGAGACTCCTTCCTTCTCTCCCATAATCTTGACACATGCAATCGATAGACAAGAAGCCACTAATTGTAGAGCACAAGTTGGAAGGAACCAAGTAGTAGAGCTTAAACCCATTAAAATGTGTACTGTCAGTGAATGCACTTTTGTCAAAAATGGAAGCACAATTTGTAAAGAGCTTAGACCCATTAAAGTTATTCTTGTCACATCGATAAATGCATTCTTAGCAAAGGTGAAAGTGGAGTGTGAACTTTGAGGTGTCAAAAGGGATAAGGTGCTGAAGGAATTTTTTCGTGATAGCATCATCCTGTTGGCTTGTATTTTGTTAGTCTATCATCATCTTTCAATTGTGAGCTTTGATTATTTCAACCCATTCAACCGTGTGCATCTCTTTTTCAGTGAGTTTTGGGTGTATTCATACTATTAGAGGTCAATTTTTTACCTTAAATTTTATTTTTCAGTGGTGCTAGAGAACTTGTTACACTTATCAAGTTTGTTGCAAGTTATAACTAACATTTTTACTGGATGCCATCATTATTTTATTTCCAAATATCAAACCAATCAAATTTTGGCATTTCTTACTATTTATAGAAAGGCTATTTGGTGACTGCCATCACTCACTAGTTTTTTATTGCAGATTACTTCAACACATTCCAACTTTAGCATCTCCTCCACCTCTGAAGTTTCCATCAATCACGTTGTCATTTGTCATCATCCTGATCTGGTGCCCTCACTAACACCTTGGGCTACATGTAAGGAGGACTAATTAGTCCACTCTTTGTATTCAACTTACATTCAATTTATTTGCAAATTCATCACTTTTTTCTCTTCTTTCTCTACAATCTTTCTCTTTCCTTCTCTCCCAAGGGCATATCTTGGCTTGATTTCTTCTCGAGACTTCTTCCTTTGCTTGGGGTGTAGCTACTCGTCACCTCTCTAGTTAGCATCATGCATGCAAGAGCTCAGCATTACCATTCTTCCCAATTCAAGCATAGTTTTGGACAATGACAAGTTCATACGGTTCGCACCCATTGTAGAGGATGCAATGTTGGCGAGCTTCATAAGGCTTTGCTAGCCCCTAAAGTGGGCTAACTAACTCTAAAAGGGTTTCCCAAAATCCCTCCTCTACTTGCCATTGTGGGTATAACCCTAATTGTCACCCTATCTAGCAGCCATAGCCAAAAAACTTGAAGCTTGGTTTTCTTCAATTTTCTTCTTATATTGAAGTCATGAACAGTGATTCTAATCACTAAGTTATCAAGATTCAAGTTGATTGCAAATCTCTAAGCTCAAAACTCAGAGCTTCTTACCCCAGAGGTGACTCTCAAGCCATCATTCAACTAGACTCCAACACAAGCAGTTCACTAAGCTTGGATACTATTGTTTTTAGCAACCCGAAGTTTTTTAGGCCCTAAGAATATTCATTAACTGTTGAACTATCATCATCTTACTTGACTATTTGCAAGGCTATGTGTCAAATATAAACACATAGCCCATTTTCATCTCTTCATCTAATCTTATTTGTTTGATTACACATCAGTTACTTTTTAGCTTTCTATTTGCTTGGTTTAAAACATCATTTCATTTGCTTCCACATCTATAGCTTGCCTTTTAAAGGATTAGACACTGCATTTCCTTATGCAATTAGTAAGATCTTCCTTTCATGGCATATGTTGATGTAAAGCCTCAAATTAGCAAGTTTGATGGAAGAGACATTCACCCATGGCAAGTATTAGTGAAATAAAAAATGATAGGAGAGGGGGTTACTAGTCCTTCATCAAAAGCACCAAGGCCATTGATCCATCCAACCCTATGGATGTAGAAGATTATAAAAGAGCCCAAGCCATAATAATGTTGCACCTAGATGAATCCTTAATCCGCCACATTGATCAACTTGCAATTACAAAGGAGAAGTGGGATGAGCTCAAGAAATTGTATGGTACAAGAGAAAAGAACTCCAAAATCTTCCTCAAAATAGAGTTCTTCGACTTAGAATATAAGTAGAGAAAAGACTTGGAAAAGTTCATTTCCCACATGAATGGCCATTTTCTTCAATCCAAGCTCCAGTTTGTAGGAGAAGATGCAATTGCAATACTTTAAAAGTTGCAAGGAAAGTCTTTTCGATTCTTATCACTACCCTAACAGATGTACCAAATCCTACACTTAAATGTGTAATTCAGTCATGTCTGGATGAGGAGAAAAGAAATTAAAAGGAATGCACCATTAGCTCAACCTCCGCCTTACCAAACCATGATCAACTCTTAGTCCATATTGTTACTACTAAATATTCATTTTACAATAAAAAGAGATATATTGTAAGAAATTGTTGGAAAAAATATCCCAACAAGATGAAGTGCAACAAATGTAAGCAAATAGGACATCACCAGTAAATGTCCTAACTCCCTTGAAGTACCAAAAGAATTGGAAGCCAACTATGTCTCCAAAGCAGCTGATGATCGTCTTTTTTAGTCTCTGTTGTATCATCTTTTCCAAAACATCCTTGTAGCCTATTTTATAAAGGCATCCCACTGATTTATTGAGGGGGGCAACCATTTACATGCTATGTAATCAAATGCTTTGTTGGCATTGTGTGTGTGTGTGTGTGTGTGTGTGTGTGTGTGTGTGTGTGTGAGCAAGGGTGCATGAGGGAAGGTGAGATGTGAATGGGTTGAAGGGCAAGGGAAACCCTAACCCTAGCCCATAGTGAGGTTAAAGGTCACTCTCAAGAAGATGAGAAAGTGTACCTTAGTTGTACTTGAGCAACTTACTAAGCAAGATCTTTTTCTTATACTTCAGCTCTCTTCTCCCTCTTGTGCACACATTTTCATGCTCTCACTCTAATATTTCAATAATGTCTTATATAGGGCTTGTACTTTTGACCCTCACATAGCCATTATGGCACCCTCTATATAGGTGCCAATTCTTTCTTCTTTTTTAAAAGAAGATTGACTTGATGGACCAAACTACTCTCTTTGGACTTGCAAAGTGGAGTGCATTCTTGACACCTTTAATCTATGGTCTTTTATTACTACCCCTATCCCTCAATCGATGGAGGATCCCAAGATGGGTTCTATGATGGACCAAGCTACCTTATGGGATCGACTCAACTCTCAAGCCGTTTCTTTTCTCTTCATGAGGCTACATAATTCTATTCTTGTCCATGTGCATAGACTTCAAATAATCATGGAAGTATGGATGAATCTCTCCTCTCTACCATCAAAAGACATTTGTTCATCTATCCATGGTTCAAGACAACTAAATATTGGGGTCTAGTATTCACCCAAGCATCATGTTGTCATCATTGAGGATTCTTCCACGTGATGTTCTTTTGATAGGTACATAAGAGGGTGGGATTTAGAAGCTCACCACACTTACTACACAATCTCCCCACAAGCTTGCATTACTAAAGCATGCTCATTATGGGCACAAGAACTTTCACTCCATTCAACAAGCTTCTTGGAAGAAGATATGGAGAGGCTTCTAAAATTTTTCCCCATCCACACTTTATGCCCTAGTTGCTTATAGGACAAGCAACATAGGTAGCCTCATCCACAACTTGCTTCACAAAGGGCTCCTACTTTGCTAGAGTTGGTGCTTATCAACTTGTGTGGACCTATGGACACAATCTCCCTTGGGAACACCAAGTATTTAATGCTTATCTTTTATGATTTTAGCAAGAATGTGTGGCTATATTTCCTAGCCTACAAAAGCAAGGTGTACTCCAAGTTCTGCAATTTAAAGGCATTTGTTGAAAAGAAAATGACCTTCAAAGTTTGAGGTGTACAAGCCAACCATAGCAACAAGTCTTGCAAATCTATGGTTGGTTTTGCATGGAACACGACATTCAAATGGATATTTCCATCTAAAGAAGGCACCATCTGAGAATGGTGTAATGGAATGTGCCAATTGGACCATGCTTGAAATGCCTCAATCGATATTGGAGCATCACGGTGTCCCTCACTCTCTTTGGGGTGAGGTAGTTCCTGTAGTGGTTCACATCCACAACAAGTCTTTCACATCAACCTTACAAGACATGACTCCTTATGAGGCTTTCTTTGGTGAAGCTCTCTATGACCTGACTAAGAAAGATGAGGTGAGTAAATGTGTGATCTTTAATGGGGTTGCAGCTTCAAATACTCCCACTAATGATGATGCTTCTACGGATGGTTCTTCATCATCAACAAACCCCCTCCACCATGAACTCCTCCCCTCCTTTCCAAGTTACCTTTTGCGACCACTTCTTTGTCTATGACTCCCACTCCTCCTCCTCCTCCTCCTCCTCCTCCTCCTCCTCCTCCTCCTCCTCCTCCTCCTCCTCCTCCTCCTCCTCCTCCTCCTCCTCCTCCTCCTCCTCCTCCTCCTCCTCTTGCTCTCCTTCCACCCTTGACAACTCATCCTTGTTCACTAAGTATTTCTACTCCTTCCCCATCCCCTCACCTTTCTTTAGGTGTATTGAGCTATCTAAGGGGGAGCCCCCCTTCTTCTAGCAAGGGGGATGTAACTTGTCCTAGTGAGGTGGAGTCACTATTCCAAACAAGTGCATTACATGTACTAGAGACCTCAAAGCCTCCTTTACAATAGGATCAACTCATTATTGTTCCACATTGGTATCAACAACTTATGCAAGATTCAAGAGTGCTTCAGTTTTCCAAGACATCAACAAGCCCACATAGATCAACCAAGATAGACCAAGAAAGGTAGTTCACTATTTATGAACTATGCTCTTCATCGTAGATTTGTTAGGATCATGAGCTTACCACTATTGATGAGGCTCTTCTATGAGATATATGGTGTCATACTATGTAGGAGGAGCGTGATTCTATTGATCATAATCAGATTTGGGAGTTGGTTTTTTGTCCAATGAAACAAAATTATTGTTGTGAAGTGGGTCTATAAGACCAAGTACCTAGCTGATGGCCCCTTGCACAACCATAAGGCTAGGCTCGTTACTAAGGATTTTGCATAGAGATTAGGCTTGGACTATTCAGATATGTTTGCACTAATAGCCTATATATCTACTATTCGAGCTATCTTGATACTTGCAGCTCATCCACTGATGGCTAGTTTACTAGACAGATGTGAAGTTTGCCTTCTTGAATGGCATTTTTAAAGGAAGAGATTCATGTTGATCAACCTCTTGGCTTTCATGTGTAGGGGAAGGAGGATCATGTCTACTGTTGAAGACCATC